>NW_020171511.1:0-600000 GCF_001040885.1 Strongyloides ratti | reverse complement strand
ATGTAATAATAATTATTTTTATTAATATTAAAAAAAAAAGAACTAAGAATAAAAAAAATATAGAGATTAAAAATTAGTATACAAATGATACGCCAAAAGTCTTTTTATAAATATATTTTTAATATTTATTTATTTATATATTTAAAAAAAATTTTATATTTAACTAGTAAAATCATTAGTTATATAATACCATTTTATTTTTCTTTAATTTTTATTAATGGTTAATTCAATTTAAAACATTACTGTAAACATTTTTATGAAAAAATAGTATGTAATATGTTTATATAAACAAAATATACTTTAAACTAATAATAAATAAAATAAAAGTAATTTTAAATTGTACAAGTTTTTGATTAATAACATATGCTTAAATGATATTTATTTTTAAAAATTTATTGTTTTATATAAATAACTTTTATAATATAATAAATATTTACTTAAATCTTTTTTAATGTATATATTTTTAAAAAAATTATACGTTTCATTGGCATAAAAATTTTATAAATCAAAGCCCTGTAATTAGAAAATGTTAACAGTTTTACGATATCTATATTTTAGATTTTTTTATATCATAAAATAAGATAAACTATTTATATATAAATAAAAAGAATAACTTAAAGTTAAGATAATTTACATAGAGAAAACTTTAAAATAAATAAAACTATTTTAAATATAAATTTAATAAATTTTTAGGTAACTTTAATTTTTTTTATACATAAAAAAAAACCTTATATATATTAAATATACTTTAATAAGTAATATATTATAATTACTAATAATTTATCAAATTTATATTTTAGCGATTATTATTTTAATTTATCAAATACCTTGAAATAATTTTTTATGTTAAATAAAACTTTACAAAATTAGTATAATATTAATATTATTACAAAAAAGACATATATATTAACTTTTTTCACTTATTACTACAATTATAAAAGTTAATAATTTTATTTTGACAAAATTTTACAATATATTATTTTTTGTTTTTATATTTTCTAAAATAATATATTTTTTACATATAAAACAAAAAAAAAACTGTAACAAATTTACAAATGTTTCATTAAAATATTAAAAATAAAAAAGTTAATGAACTTTTAAAAGCAAAATTAGATATCAATTTTTTTTATTAAATATTAGCAAAAACATTTTTATTATGTTTTTATTTTAAAAATCGTTATATTCAATAATCTAAGATAAGTTGAATTGGCAAATAATGATGTTTTACAAAGTTAACTAACCAAAATTTATCAAAATTTTTAAAAGAATCTCGAGCATTTTCTTCACTCATAAAGTAATTCCTTACTAACAAAAATTTTTTCCTTTAACAAATAATTTAATACAATTTATGTTTTGAAAAATTACATATTGAAATATATATTTTTATACATTATATACTTATTCTAATATTTTTAGGTAACCAAACTAAAGTTTTTAAAAATAATTTTTGATGTCATGATATTTAATTTTTTTTTACATTTATTCTAATTTCTAATTTTAAATTTTGTCCTTTTTTAAACTATAAATATCAATAATTTTTTAATATCTAACAATTAAAAATAGCATTAAGTTGATTTTATGTTTATAATTTTATTGTAAATTAAACTAATCTAAAAATTATTTTTAAACAACTTGATAAAAACAAAATTAATCTTACATAACGAAAGAATATTTATGAAAAAATTAGTATAATCTTTGAAATATTTACACTAATGTACTTTAAAAATATAACAAATATATTTTTGTAAAAAATTTACAAATATTTTGAATATCTAAAAGCTATTTAAATGTAATATTTTAAATGGAAGTATAAGAAACTATTTTATAGAATTTGACAAATTTCTTTTTATCTTATCTAATCTTAAAAAAAAATACTTCCAAAGTGCTTCAACCTTATTTTGTAGGTATCTAATTATATCTTGATAAAAAAAATAATTAGTTTTTTTTTTATTTATAGTTGTTCTTTGAATATACATTAAATTTTTACTTTATATTACTAAGAAATTTTATAAAATAGTATTATTAAATATAAAAAAATAAGAACAAAATTTTTAATTGTTTAACAAATATCTAAAAACGTTTTTAGTTAATAAAATTACCAATTACACAATAATCATATTTTTAAAACTTTTTTTTTTTAGTTAACATCATAAAATGGATAAATAATAATATTAATTTTAAAAAGAAAAAAACAGTTTTTAAGATAAATTAATTAAACTTTCGTTAAAATCTATAATGGGAAACAATACATTTTTAAAAATTACAAAAAAAAAATACTCTAAATTATTATAAAATGCTTGAATAATTGTTACACAAAAATAAAAAAGAATATAAAGTAAGAAAAATTACAATGAAAGTATAGTATTGTGTATTTCAAACAAAATAAAACTGTATTATACTATAAAGACAAAAAATATAGATGTTATTTTTATCTTTTGTTTTTTTTTAAATACATATAATCCATTGAAAAAAATCTTTCAAATAATTCATGCACTTCTATATCTAAATTCAAATTATATATGATATTTATTTATAGTTAGGTCATAAAACAACTTTCATAAATTTGTACTTAGTTGTATATAATTTCAAATCTTTTTTTTTTTTTTTTACTTAAAACATCAAATAACATGAAAATAGAAACAAAACAGTTTTTATGTTACATTTTATTTTGGAAGATTAAAAAAAAAGTTTAATAATTTAAATTTTCTTAAATTGTAAATAATTTGGCAAATTAAATTTTAATAAATTCTTTGAATAGTGTATTTTTTTTTAAAATTTATAACCTGATTTTTGTAAATATTATAAAAAAATAAAATTCTATTATTTTTTTATTTTTGACTTTCAAGATAATTTTATTTTCTTTGTAGAAATTAAACTTCATAATTTATTTATTCTCTATATACAAATATTTTTTATTTATCATTTCGTTTAACTTTTAAATAGCATTATAAAATATTGCAAGTACTATGATTCACATTGTGATATTATCATATAATTCACATATTAGAAGACTAAAAAAAGAAAATAAAAAACATTCTTAAATATGATAAGTATTTCTCATAATAATGTAATATTCATTAGTTTCAAAAGTGTATGCATATTTACATTTTTAGACAATGGTATGTACTTATCTTATATAAAAGTAATAATAGTCTGATTAATCATGTGATCTTTCTAAAAATAAATGCTTTTCAATTGATATTTATTTCCAGTAATATGACATTAATAAAAGCTTTAAGTGTTTTCATTAATATTCTTTTTTTTTATATTTTAATTTATCAATATTACAATGTATTGCATCTATTTTATTTTATCTCTATTGAATAGCATGCTTTCCACACAATTTTTATAGATAATATATTAATTTAAAAATGAAACAACTGACAAACAAATAATGCATCTTCACCCCCTCTTGATCTGGTTAAAAATAATATTTTTGATATATTTATTGTTCTTTAATATGATGTATAATGGCATTTAGCAGATGAACCTTCTTTTTTATTTTAAAAAAAATCTATCATTTTGTGTTTGTTATATCAATTTTTAGCTTAATAATAACAAAACAATAATGAAATGCGTATATATTTAAATGTTTCTTTATTTAATTTTATTTTAAAAATTTTGAATGTTTTTTGAATGTCTTTTTTTTTTTAAGTTTTTATTCCTTATGAAATTAAAATTTTTTTTGTATGTTTTTTATGTACTTTTTTAGATATAAAATAATATGGAAGAAGAAATTAGTATTCGTATGACACGAAGTTCACCTAACATTCCATGGGGTGTTGGTTTTCGTCAAAATGGATCTGAAGTTATTGTTGATTTTCTTGATAAAGGTTCAATAGCTGAGAAAGCTGGATTAAATAAGACTGATCGATTAGTTGAATTTCAGCATTCATCTTTACGTTCACCTGATGCCCACGCAATTTCACGTGATCTTGAAAGATTACTTGAAGTTAATATGAAACTTAAAAGGTTTGTAAGTTTTCCTCATGGAATACCATGGAACTTAGATGGTAATAGCAATGGTATTCAATACCAAAGTTTCAATGAGGGTCATAATGCTTTTCATAGTACTGATAGATTCCAAACATTGGGAAACAATAACTATAATTATGGTCAAAATTACATTAATTCAAGTAACACTGATCACCATAATTATAGAAATTCAAACTATTCCGATTCTTCTTACTCTCATGACAATTACAATCGTGATTCTAATTCTTATGGAGGAAGACATACTAATACAGATATTCGCAGTACAACTTCTTCACCATATTCTGGTAAGCATAATAGATATTGTAATCAAGTTTTTTAAATGAAATTTATATACAATATTTATTTGAAAAAAATCAATTTTAGGACACCGTGAACCTTATCATTACAATCCACGCAATTATAACAACGTATCACCAGATGCTAGACTTTCTAATTTAAATGGTAATTACCATACATCACAATCAGATGACTATGGACATATAATACATCATTCAATACCACAATCTGATTGTTTCAAACGTATTTCAAAAGCTGTTGGAACACCATGTTTTTAAAAAATTCCCCAAAACATAACTAAAGCCTAGTTAAAACGATTTTTTTTTAAATGAATTTACATGATATATTTGACGATATTTAATTTTTTTTTTTCAATAAAATTTTTTAGAAAAATATTTTTTTTTCTTTTTTAATTTAGAAAATAAATAAACAGAATATATTTTTCATGACACTTAATTTTTTTATTTAAAAATATTTTTCATTTTTGTTACCTATATTGAATAAATAAAAAAAATTTTTTGTCTAAAAATTTTTTTAAATTAGTTATTACATTTGTAACAATATAACAAATAATAGTATTACACGAATTGTGTAATATATATAATATTAAATATCTTAATTTGTAGCAAAATTTTACTAAAAATTTTGCCTTTAAATTTTTGTATATATATCCCATTTCTTTAATATACATATTGAACTACTTTTTTCTTTTTTGAAGAAAAAGTTAATAATTAATATTTATATATATGTTGAAATTTTTATATTTTTCAAATTGATGTTTTATTAATGTTAATGTAACTTTAATTTTTTATTTAAAAAAATTCATTTTTATAGATGTTTAAAGCTTTTAGAAAATTAAAATTAATAAAGGTGAAAAAGAGATTAAGAATTAAATTTAGAAATTTATTGAAGTTTTATTAATTGTATGAAAAAATGTGTATTCTATGGCAATGTGATGTCATGAAATTACACTTTTGTTTTTTTTTTCTATTAATATTTTATTTTTTTATCTTTTTAAAATTATAAGATGAAACCAAACACTAACATAAATCATTTGTATTTAATGAATTTATACATTTCCTTATACTTTAAAACAGTCCAGTCTTTTTAATTTATTTTAAATTAAAATGTTTCTACAAATAATATTTTTTAATATTTTTTTATCTTCATTATATTAAGTATCTCAAAAGTTATTCCTTATTTTTTGATTTTAATTGTAAATTTCTTATTTTTCAATCTTCTAGACAATATTATAATTCATATTAAAAAAAAAAATATTTCTTCTTTTATAAATATGTCTAAAATAGGTTTGTAATATCAAATTTTAAGGTAAACAAATGATATGCAAAAATATATAACAGAAAAAAGCATAATATTTATTTTACTTTTAATAAAATTTATTTTATAAAATATAAATTTTTAAGGCTACCTTAAAATTTTAATACAGATTATTATCTTTTATTTATAAGATTATATGTTTATCTAAGAAACCTTTGAAAAATATTTATAGTATTTTTTTTATAATTATAAAATGCTTTTTCAAATTACTTTTAAAATTTTTTTTTTAAATTAATAGAAATTATATAAAAAAAATCATTAACTTTACTTTAAAAGTAAAAAAATTTTTTTCAATAAACATATTAAATAATTAGAAATTATTTGTCATAGTTTATTATGAATTAATGTCAATGACATCCATAATTTATATTGCCATTTATTACATTTCTAGGTACTTTAAAAGTATAATTTTACTGTTTTGAAAGAATACTAAACTGTTAATTAAAAATTTTGCAAACTTTTAAATAGTAAAAAAATTTGTAAACATATTAGAAAAGTTTAATTTTTCCCTTTTTCTATATGTATATATATATATAGTTGAATATCTTTACATTTTACTAATTGAAGATATTAAATTTTTAATCAGAAAAAAAAATTCTTTTTTATTTAAAAGAAGTGTAATGATTTATATTTTTAAAGAAATTAAAATAATTTTATCTTATTATTAATCTTCTATGAAAAAAAAACTTCTTAACATTTAGTATCAAATATATATTTGTAAAATTTTTAATGAATAATTTACAAAATTTATGCTTATTTAGTTAATAATATTTAAACGAATATAAATTTCTAAATTTAAATGAATATTAATAATAAATATATAATAAAAAGGAAGAAGACACTTTTATAATTTTATTTAAAAATTTTTTAATACTATATTATTTATATTTACATGAATTAGTTATTTTTATATCATAGAAATATAACATTGTAAGATAATTAGTATAAGTAACAGTATTAACAAAAAAAGTGTATAATAATATATTTTTACAAAATTCCGTTGTATCTATGTTAAAATATCAACTATCAGCAATCTTTGAAATTTTCAAATTATGTAAATATAGTCTTCATCAAGTTACATTTCATCATATCCTGAATTATGCCATTTTTATTTAACTTCTACATATTATGCTTTTAGATATCTATTTACAAAATGTTTATATATATATATATGTATAAGAAAACAAAAGTAACTTTGAAGATTTATTTTATTTGATATAATAAATTTTTATTGTAAAATTTATCATCTAAAAGAATTTTTTTTTTTCTCGCTTATTTATATCTAAATTTTTGAAAATTACAATTAGTGATATAAGATGTCATTATATCTATGCATTTTTTATAAATTTTATTAAAAAATTTATTATGGAAAAAAATGACAAAACAAAAGGAAATTTTATAAGTACAAAAAATATTTTTTTTTTCTTGCTAAAAAAAAACAACTAAAAATAGTATTTAACCTTTAAGTTTTCTTGTATCCTTTTCATAAGAATCACTTATATTAATTTGCTTTTCAAAAATGTTTATCTTGATATAGTTTTTATAAAAATGTCAATGTTAACTAAAAATTAACATTTTTTGGCATATAACATTGAAAATTGTAATATTTAAAAAAAAAAGTTCTTTTAGTCCTATTAGTTAATCATACTACAGTTATTTATTTTTTTTGTTGTTTTTTTTTATAATTTAAAGAAAATATTATTTTTTTTTTCTTTTTTGTTTCTATTAAAAATTTATTTTTCTTTAAAACTTTAAAAAATAAAGTGCTTTTATGGTATAATGAATAAAAATAGTTAACAGATGATGAATATATTTAGAGTTTAATCTTTCCGTTATTTAAATCATCTCAAAACAACATAAATATTTTTCTATTGTTATCGTGAAAAATTTTCAAATTGATAACATTAAAATCCTTTTCATAAATTTTTCTTTTAAATGTCACAGATTAAACATTTCATATAACTTAATTTTGTTAAAAGTACACTCTTCTATTAATTATTTTAAAATAGATAGAAGAAATAACATTTTTAAAAAATTTTTTTTTTCTTTTAAATATATATTTATACTATCATTTTTATATATTTTAAAATTTTTATATTAATTATATTATCATATTATTATATACATATATGTATATATTCAATGAAATGTTTATAGTCTAAAAATTATCACTTACTTTATTTTGTTGCCAAAAAAGAAATTTTATGATGATGTAGATGATGTAAAAGAAATTTATAAATTTTTATATATTTCTAATTACTAATACAATTCTTATGTTAAATATGTTTTTATCAAGGCATAGTTTAAATTTTTTATACATATAATTTTTAATATAAAATTATTACACTAATTATTATAATTAATTTTAATTCATTAATATCATATATTTAAAATATAGTAAAAAAAAAATTATTTTGTTGATGACAACATTTTACATAATTGTTCTAAATTCTGCCTTTTTTTTTAATCATTTTTATAATTCATTAAGTAGATATCCAAATTGACAAACATTTTATTTTTAATTTTAACAATACTCTTTTATTATAGTTAATTTTTATAACAATGTTAAATACTATAAAAAAAAATAGAATAAAAGATTATAATAACAAAGTTTATTTATATTTGTTATTTTATTTAACTCAAACCTCTATTGTTAATCCAATTAGAGAGGTATATATTGATGGTGATATTTTACTTGGAGGCTTATTCCCTATTCATGAAGCCGGAAGGAATGGCCAAGCATGTGGTAGAATTAAAGCTGATCAAGGAGTTCAAAGAATGGTAGCTATGTTATATGCTTTAGATGAAATAAATAATGATAATACTATTTTACCAGGAATAAAATTAGGGGCCCAAATTTTTGATACATGGTATGTTAAAATTATTTTAAATATTTTATTATTTTTTAATTATAAATATTATTAATTTTTTTTTTCTATTTTTAATATATAGTTCACATGATACATATGCATTAGAACAATCTATTGTATTTATAAAAACACTCCTATCAAGTCAATCATCATTATATTGTCCAGAAGTTGTTGATAATATTGGTAAACGTCCAACAGTTTCAGCTGTTATTGGTGCAGCATCATCAACAGTTAGTTTAATGGTTGCATCAATGCTTCAATTATTTAAAATACCAATGCTTTCATATTCTTCGACGGGTGTTGAATTAAGTGAAAAACCAAGGTAATTATTTAATAAATTTATAAATTATATTTTAATATATATATTTTTTTATTATTTTAAGATTTGAATATTTTTCACGTATGGTACCTCCTGATAACTTACAAGCTAAAGCAATGGCATTTTTAGTAAGTTAAAAAAAAAATTTTTTAATAATAATATATGTAGGTAGCAAAACTAGGATGGAATTATGTACATGCTGTGGCAGACACAGGAAGTTATGGAGAACGAGGAATTGACATGTTTAGAGGTGCAGCTCATGAATTAGGTGTATGTATTGATGGTGAAATACATAAAGTTAGTAGAAAAATGTCAGATGATGCATTTAGAGAGATGATTGTTCGAATGAGATATAATGGTAAAGCAAGGGGTGTTGTTATGTTTGTTGATGAAGATAATTTAAGAAGATTTTTATCTATATTAAAAAGATTAATAGAAACTCCATCATACTCAGCTGATTTTGATAATTATTTTTGGTTTATAGCTAGTGATTCATGGGGAACAAAAACATCAGTTATTAAAGATTTTGAAAATATTGTTAAAGGATCAATAACAATAGCTCCTACCGTTAAAACTATTAAAGGATTTGATGAATATTTTAAAAATTTAAATTATTTATCAAATACTTTTTTAACAGAATATTGGCAATTTTTAAATTGTACACATTTATCAGATAAAACATTTTCAGATTGTTTTAAAAATAATGGTGTATTATTTAAACAAGAAGTTTATGCTGCATTTGTTGTTGATGCTGTTAAAACAATAGCAATAGCAATGCATAATTATATAATTGATGAATGTCATAATTTTAATTGGTATAATTGTAGTTTATCAAAAAAAGGTTTTGTTGGATCTAAAATTCAAGAAAGATATAGAAATAAATCACTTATACCTAATGAACCACCATTAATTGATAGTAATGGTGATGGTATTGGTAAATATAGTATATATCAATTAAATAAATATGGTATATATAAAAAAGTTGGTAATTGGAATGATGGTGATAATATGAAATTAAAAGTTGATGAAGTACGTAGAGGTTTAATATCAAATAAATTTGAAATACCGCTAAGTGTTTGTAGTGAACCATGTGGTAAAGGATCATATAAAGCTTATCAAGATCAAACATGTTGTTGGACATGTATTAAATGTGATACAACAACATCAATAATATTAAATGAAACATTGTATGTTTTATTTTTTTTAATTTTTTATTATTATAATTATTTATAATTTAGATGTCAAGAATGTCCATTAGGTGAAATACCTAATGATAAACAAAATGAATGTTATCCAATTCCTCCTATATATATGAAATGGCAAACATTATGGGTTTTAATACCATCATGTGTATCAATAATTGGTATATTATCCACATTATTTGTTATTACAGTATTTTTACGTTATAATAATACACCAATTGTTATGGCATCTGGAAGAGAATTATGTTACTGTATGTTATTTGGAATAACATTGTGTTACTGCGTAACATTTATTTTAGTATCAAAACCATCAGTATTTATATGTGGTGCAAGTAGACTTTTAATGGGTTTATCAATGTCTTTTGTTTATGCAGCAATATTAGTTAAAACAAATCGTCTTGCTCGAGTATTTACTCTTAGTGGTCCTGTTAGACCAAAATGCATATCACCATTAGCTCAAGTTTTAATTTGTATGAGTATTGTTGGTGCACAACTTATTGGTTCAATTATTTTTCTTGTTTGGGATCCAACAGAAGTTATAATATTATATCCAACAAGAACAGAAGCTGTATTATCATGTAAAGCTACATCATCACATTTATTACTTTCATTAGCATATAATATATTATTAATTATATTATGTACCATTTATGCATTTAAAACTCGCAAAATACCTGAAAATTTTAATGAAACAAGATTAATTGGATTTACAATGTATTCAACAAGTATATTATGGTTATCATTTGGTCCAATATATTTTGCAACACAAAATAATTTTCGTATACAAATAACTTCACTTTGTATGTGCATATCATTAAGTGGTTCAGTTGCTTTAGCATGTTTCTTTTTTCCTAAAGTTTATATTGTATTATGGCAACCATACAAAAATGTTAGAACAAGACAATCAGCTGTGGGAAAACTGGTAAATTCACAAATGAGATTTATAAGGTATTTTTTTTTTTTTTTTGTTAAAAATTTTTTTGTTTTATTATATAATATTTTTATTATATAATATTTTTTGTTTTAACCTTTATTTTTATCCCTCGTAATATGTTATTATTTAGTCATTTAGCAACAAACAATACCGAACAAAATGGGAATATTTTATCAAAAAAACAATCCAATTATAATGAAAAAAGTACAAGTAGTAATAATACTACATTTTGTAAGTTTTTATAATCATATTATTATCATATATGAGTATTATTTGCCCAAATATCAAACCATTGTTATTATTAATAGTTATATTATATATATATATATATTTATAAAATTATCATACCTATATTCTTTAGTCGAAACAAAAATGACAATGATACAAAATTCAAACCAACAATTTGTCCAATCACCAATAATAGGCAAATCATTAATAATGGAAACTTCCCAATCAATGTTGTCAAACGAACAGTCAGTACAGAAAAAACAGATTATCACACAGGTTCTACCGTCTGTGGAATTGACATCGGATATTGCAACTAATAGTAGTGGTGTATCTGAAGTTAATGAAAAAAGTGAAACATCAGGAGATTTAATTTCATTTGGAAATAATTATTCACAATTGCCAAATAAAAATATATTTGAATTTTCAGATTTTGATGATATATTATCTGAAGATTCAATTTCAGATAACATGTCAAATTTAAATTCAATACGAATACGACGACGTAGTAGTCCAAATCGATTGGTAAATGATCAAATACTTAATGAAAGGCAAAAACAAATGCAATTAATTTTAGGAAAAATAAAAGCAGATACTCGCGTTACTTCATTATAAGTTTTAAAAAATTTTTAACTTATTATTGGAAGTTTTTGAAAAAAAATTTTTTATATTATCATATTTTTTTTTCTTATATAAATTAAATTGATTTTTCTTGTAGATAAATTATTATTGGAAAGGATATCAAAATTAAAACAAAATTTATAACATATATATATTTACAATTTTACATTTGTACTTAAAATAAAAAATTAATTTTAACAAAAAAAATTGATGATTAATGAAATGTTTATACAATGTATTAAGTTTACTTCGTTTTTATATTATAATCGCTCCAAATTTTGTACTAAAGAAATATTATTATATAAAATATTTATTATGATTGTTATCACTAAAAAGTTTTCACATTTGTCATATATGATTTTATTATTAATGTTATTATAACAGTAATTGTAATTATTTAGTAATATATTGTTTTGAACGAATATTTAAAGACAATCGATCAAATATGATAGAATATTTTTGTTATAAAAACGTGCCTGAAAGATTAAAATAAGTAAAATCTTCATCAACATATATAGTGTATCATCTATACATATTTCATTTGTCTACCATTCCATATAAACAGATTATCATTATCATGTTTCTCGGACCGGCTAACTATTATAGATTGTCTTGTTTTATTTAATTCTAAAACTTTGACTTTATCTTAACTAATTTATTTTTGAAAATAGAAAGAAATATTCTATTTAAAAATAATAATAAAATTATTGATATTTAAACATTATTATATAAGATAATTATTAAATTTTTTAAATATACTGAAATTAGTTGTTTTAATTTATTTGTACTTTATAAAACATAAAATTAAAATATAAAAGTAAAAATACTTATAGTTATTATTGATAAATTTATTATTTTTATTAATTGATTTTTTTATAGACCTTAAATAAGATGTTTTTTTTTTTAGAAAAATATACATCCTTAAATCTTAAGTTAAAAAATTATGAACCAGTATTTAAAGATAAAGCTTCTCAAATATATTTGTTTTAAAATTATTTAACTTCTATGTCTGCATTTAAATATTAAAAAAAGACAAATTTATCATTTTCTTTGTCATAAAAAATATTTTTTTTTATTCATTATTTTATTAAATTTAATATTTATTTAAAAATATTTTATTTATTATATAAAGTGTTTTTTTTTTCATAAAAAGAAATTTATTTTTTTATAATTTAAATATAATACTTTATATTATTATTTTATTGCGTTTGAAAAAAAAAAAAGCAAAATAGTTATTAAGTAAAAAAGTTTATCATCGTTTTTTTTGTTTTTAATTTTTTTATTTCTCATTGTTTTTATGAAAAAGTACCTTTTATTACTTTTAATTACTTCTGTAGTGGTTAATTTAATCAAATATTAATTATGTTTTTTACTCTGCTTTGTACTTAAAAAAAAGTTTTTTAAGTGTGGCAGTAAATAATAATTTTAATTGTTAAATAATTTATGATTCTTTAACTTATTTACAATAATTTTAAAAAAAAAAAAAAATTCTGCTATTCCTTTTTAATATACAGATGAATTCTTATAAAATTATTATTTTTTTTAATGTTCCTCAATTGCAATCGTATAATATTTTAGAATTAATATTTATCCGGATTCTCTATTTTACCATAATCTTTGTATAACATAGTTTTCATTCCATCATATTTACTTTTTTTTGTATCATTAATTGTCTTATAAATGATAAGAAAATGTTAACTGCTTTAAAGAAAACAAAATAACCTTTGAAATTTTATATTTCAATTAGAAATTATAAAAAAAATATATTTAATCATACTTATTGTATTAATTTTATTAAAACTTTTTTACATAATATGAACCTTTATAAAATAAAAGTGTGAACTTTGTAATATTATATAATTGTCAAAATTTTTGTACAGAAAACAAAATATTCATTTATATATTATTTAAAATATTTTCCAATAATAATTTAACACTTTTTTTACTAAAAATAACAATAATCCTGATCCATCAAATGTTTCATTAAATATTTATTTATTTTTTTTTATAATAAAAATAAAAAAAAAATAAGAAATTTTTCTATTAGATATGAATAACATTAATTTTAGAATAAGAAGAGTAAAAAAAATAATGTTAAGGTAAGATAAAATAAAATATAAAAAATTATTTATAAAAAAATATCTTTTATATACTTTTTTTTAATATTAAAAAAATAATAATAATACTATTAACAATTATATATGAAATATAAGTACTTTATAATATAACATTTTTTTTTACAAAAATAATGCATTTGTAATTTAAAGAACATTTTATTTTTAAAAATATATATTTTGTTAATTTTACTTTATTATTTATGATATAAAAACAAAGTGAAATGCTTTGGATATAAAATTTTTTTATTAATATTTTTTGTGATTATATATATTAAAAATGATAAATCAAGTAAAATTATTAACATATTTTTTGTTTCATTTTTATATGGCAGTTGATAAAAAACTAATGCTATATATCCTTTTCCAGTAAATATTTTATCGATGATAATTTTTATTCCACTTTATTCTATAATAATAAAATACTCTAAAAATTGGCTTTTTTTTTATCGAGTATGTATTATATATATGTATAAATAGATATCAATTATTTTTTAATCATTTTTTTTTTTTGATATAAAAGTGTTTTGTAAATAGAGATATTTTATATGTAATGTAATAATATTAAAGTATTCTTATAAAATTTATTCATTTCATCAATCAAATTTTTTTACGAATAACATCACCAACAATTTTGATAATTTAATTGATTATTTTTTTACTACAAAATTAAAAATATTTTTAAAAATGATTTGTTATTTTACATCATAGTTGAATAGTTTTAATGAAATATATTTATTATGTAAATAAGTTTATTTAATTTAATTAAATAGTACATTTTTCATATTTCATTATATAAAGAAACTATTTAAATTTAATTTGTTAAAGTTAATTTAGGAGTAAATATTCAATATATATAAATATATTTATTATATATATATTTAAAAATATATAAATATATATATATATATATATCTTATTAAAAATATCTATAAAGTACTTGTATTAAAAATAATTAAATCCATTTATGTTTACCTATCTCTAATAACAGCGACATTAAAATTTTATATAACAATACACAACCTGTTTAATTAAATGTATCAATATATAAAAATTATACTAGACAAAAATTGGATTTTATATTATTGTATAATGGTTTCAAATTTTTTTTTTGCGTCATTGCTAATCAATTCATAACAGTTATAATAACATATATTACGTCATTTTTGGATTATTTTATAAAATCAGTATCATTTGCATTTGAAATTAACAAGATTTACAGTTAATATAAAATATTAGTTAAAAATATTATAAGAATAAAAAATTTAAATATCATAAATTATTACAAATATCGCATTATAATGTACCTTAATAATTAAAATAATAATACATTGCAACTATAATTAAATTGTATAATAAATAAATAAATATATATATATATATGTATTTATATTAGTATAGAATTATATAGTAATAAAAATTACATTCTTGATTTGTATCGTATTCGCTAACTACAATTTAAATATTTTTCCTGTCTATTTTATTAAATTTTGCCAATTGATAACTTTTATACTTATATAGTCTTTAATATTCAAAATTTATTTAACTTTATATCTTAATAATTCACGTATTCATTTTATTATTACTAAAGTAAAGACTTCCTTTATTAAACCAGCTCAAATATATTTCATATCTTAGATAAATCTTAACATTCCTATTTACTATATTAATTTTTAATTTATACTACTAAATTATTAATTATATATCTATATATACATGTATTTAATTAAACTCAATATTACAGTATTTTATAATAATTTATAACAAAAAAAAAATCACTACCAATAATGTTTTCTATATATAATTATTTTTTAAATATATTGTAAAAAAATTTATATTAAAGATTATATAACTATATAAGTTATTAAAAAAAAATAAAAATAAAATTTGTTTGAAATTTTTTTTTTTATTTTACAATTAATTATTGTAGTATCAATATGGTTAATTAATGCGACATTTGTGATTAATAACTGTTAAACATCACAACATTCCATTGCGTTAAATATTTACAAATTTATTTAATATAAGGTTTTTTTTTCAACTGGTAATTATTTTTTAGTAATATTTATTATATTTTTTTTTATTTTTCTTTATAAATAATTTATTTTGGTAAAAAAATAAAATGATAATAAAGAAAATATTACTTCATTACATATTCTGTATATGCAATTTTTTAATAATAAAAATATAAACTTTATTAATAGTATGTTTTTATATTATTATTATTATTCATATTATGTGGTTAAAAATTATAAGAGTTAATAAAAAATATCAAAATCATATGATAAATTGTTTATCAATATCTAAAAGTAGTATCAAATTTTAACACTAAAATATTTACGGTTATAAAAAAAATTTTTTTTTTTAATATAATTTATTTGTTTTATTTGATCTATTCATTAACTACTATTGTTTATTTAAATAATTTCACACACACTTGATTGCGCTATTTTTAATAAAGTAGAAATTAAAATTTGTTATTAATATATATTTATATACATATATTTTAGGGATATTTCTTAAAAGAACTTTTATATTTTACAACTTTTTATAGTATAAAATTAAATGCTTATAAAAATATTTTAACAAAGAAAAACCAATATATGAAAGGTAATAGAATATTTAGTATATTATATGATAGTTGTTTTTGTTAAAGTTTCTTTTTTATTTTTATTTCAATCAAAATGAATGGTATTTTAAACATTATATGTAGTGCCATTAAAATATAAAAATTTTTATTCAGGAAGTTTGAGCAATTATTATACTTCAATAAAATTGTACCATTTTAAAAAATTTATAGTTAAATATATTTGAAATAAAGAAAAAGTTTTAAAAATTTTCTTAACAATATCTTTTTTAAAATATCTTACACCTTTTATAGTAAATTTACTAAATTGCACATTGCTTCATTAACCGTCTATTATTTCCATTTATATATGAATCATAAAACAAATGTAGTAAAATATATTTTTACAGATTTTTCTTATAAAATATTTTCACTCTCAATAATATTATATTTTATTTAATTATTAAATATATTCCTTTTAACATAATTATATTTTGATAAAATGCTATTTTAAAAGAATGATTATATCAGTATTAAAAATATATATTCCTTAAAAAAAATAAAAAAATAATTTAAGATAAAATGTATCAACAATATTTTTTTTATTTTATATAGTTTTATTTATTAAAAACAACTGTTTATAAATTTTTTTTTTGTTTATATAACAAAATTTTTTTAAAGGACAAATAGTTTTTCGTTTATTTATATTAATATTTAATTATTTTTTGTTTTAAAAATTTTTCTTTCTTTCTTAACTTTAATATGCATATAATATTTAGTTACATTTAAAACTTTTTTATAATAACATCTTATATACTATTTTAACTATCTTCTTTTATGTCAAATTAATGTATTGTATTTTATTTGAATAAATCGATCATTTAAAATAAAAAAAAAAACTAATTCCAATGGTATCATTATCTTAAAAAAAATGTGTAAATAAATGATTATATACATTATTTTTTTTAAATTATTAGTGATTACAATAAAAATTTTATTTAAATTTTTAGATTAAAGATAGCATTTGTCTATACTAAAAAACATTTTAATGTTTAAATCTACTAATAAATTATATTTCAATCTTCTTCTTTAAAAGATACTTTTTATTTTCCTTAATGCATTATCATTAATGCAACACCTTCTTAAAATATATAAGCAATTTAAAGTGTTTAAATAAAAATTTACACATGCCTATAATTTTGATTCTTTTTACCAGACATCTATATTTATAAAAACATAAGTAATTTTCCATAAAATAAATATAAATATTGAAATATATTTTATTATAATGATCTTCAACAAAATTTTAATGATATCATTTACAACATATAATTTTTTCTTTAATTTTTAAAATATTTTGTAATTAATATTAGTAAAATTTAAAAAGTTGGTTAAAATTTTTATAATAATAATATTATAATACTATTATCTAGTCATAAGGAAATCTTTAAAAATGACATAATTTAATAGTTAAATTATGAAAATGTTTTTTCTTATCATTTTTTTTTAAATATTATAAATAACATTTTAATACTGTTTTGTCGAAAAGATTTTCATATCATTTTTGTATTAATTTATAATATTTTTTTTTATTATTTTTTATTTAATATTTTTTTAACATTTTATCATTCCTCTTAAATATATTCTTTTTTTTTATTATTTAAATATATCATTTATCATTATATTGACTTGTACTATACAATATATTTTCTTATATTACTAAAACTTTATTTTTTTTTAGTCAACAATTAATTAGTATATTCATCACGATTATATATAATTTCGTAAAAAAAAAACTAAAAATTGTAAAAGCTTATCATTTACTAAGTGTGGCTTGGATATAAAATAACTTCATTAATTAAAAGAACAATCTACTTATAAGAAAGAAAGAATAGTTTCTATTATTTAATGATGAATGACTCAGACTTTGAAATAGATGTCAAAGATCTTCGATCTTTGATGGAGTTACGTGGCCATGAGGCTCTTGAAGTTATCAATAAGAAATATGGTGGAGTTGAAAATTTATGTAAAAAATTAAAAACTGATACAATGAATGGTTTACCAAATGATCCTATTGAAATAGAAAGAAGAAGAAGAATATATGGTAAAAATGAAATTCCACCTGTTCCATCAAAATCATTCTGGAGACTTGTTTGGGAAGCATTACAAGATATAACATTAATTATTTTATTAGCTTCTGCAGTTTTTTCTCTAGTATTGTCATTTTGGAAACCAAGTCATGAGGCTAGTCCAGGAAGTGATCCAAATGATACAGAAGTTGAATGGATTGAAGGAGTAGCAATTCTTATTGCTGTAATAGTAGTTGTTTTAGTTACTGCATTAAATGATTGGTCTAAAGAAAAACAATTTCGCGGTTTACAATCAAAAATTGAAACAGAGCACAAATTTTCAGTTATTCGTGGTGGTGAAGCAATGGATGTAACGGTTCATGATTTAGTTGTATCAGATGTCGTTCGTGTAAAATATGGTAAAAAAAAAATATAATTATATAGTCATTTTTTTAATCTAATTAATTAAATTTTAGGTGATTTATTACCAGCCGATGGTATTTTAATTCAAAGTAATGATTTAAAAATTGATGAATCATCATTGACTGGTGAATCAGATCTTATAAAAAAAAGTCCTGAAACTGATCCAATATTATTATCAGGTAATATTATTTTTTTTTTTAATAAGAAATATATTATTTTTATAGGTACACATGCTATGGAAGGAAGTGGTAGAATGGTTTTAACCGGTGTTGGTGTAAATTCGCAAACAGGAATTATTATGGCATTATTAGGAGCAACTAGTAAGGATAAAAAAGATGATGAAGAAAAAAATGTCCCACATTCAGAAAATTTATCTAACATTAAAACACCTCCATATCCAGGAAGTGAAAATGATAGTAAAAAGAAAAAAATTAGTAATGCTTCAATTAACGAAGATAGTGTAACGAAGCATAAATCTGTATTACAAGGAAAATTGTCTGCTCTTGCAATTCAAATAGGATATATTGGTTCAATTGTAGCTGCCGCAACAGTTGCTATATTAATTATAAGACATTGTATAACACATTATTGGATAAATCAAGAATCATTTAATATATCTGATTTATCTTATTTTATTAGTTATATTATTGTAGGTGTTACAGTTCTTGTTATTGCAGTTCCAGAAGGTTTACCATTAGCTATTACATTAGCTTTAACATATTCTGTTAAAAAAATGATGAAAGATAATAATTTGGTTAGACATTTAGATGCCTGTGAAACAATGGGTAATGCAACAGCTATCTGTTCTGATAAAACTGGTACATTAACAACAAATAGAATGACAGCAGTTCAAAGTTATATTAATGAACATTTTTATAAAAGTGAAAAACCAAAATGGAATTTATTAAATGATAAAACAAAAAATTTACTTGTTAATTGTATATCAATAAATAGTGGTTATAATTCACAAGTTATTGAAGGTAAAGCTGGTGAACAAAGAACTCAAATAGGAAATAAAACAGAATGTGCATTATTAGGATTTGTTTTAGATTTAGAACAAAGCTATAATTCAATTAGAAAAAATACTCCTGAAGATCAATTATTTAAAGTATATACTTTTAATTCACAAAGAAAATCAATGATGACTGTTATTAATTTACCTGATAAAAAAGGTTTTAGAATATTTGCCAAAGGAGCTTCTGAAATAATTTTATCAAGATGTAAATATATTTTAGGAGAAAATGGTATTATTAAAAAATTTGGTCAATCTGAATTAGTTGGTATGACATCAAATGTTATTGAACCAATGGCATCAGATGGACTTAGAACAATTGGTTTAGCTTATAAAGATTATGTTTATGAAAATAATGAACAAAATGAAGAATTAATTGATGGAACAATTGATTGGGATGATGAAGCTAAAATTAGAGAAGGAATGACAGCAATTGCAATTATAGGTATTCAAGATCCTGTTAGACCTGAAGTACCAGCTGCAATAGAAAAATGTCAAAAAGCTGGAATTACTGTAAGAATGGTTACTGGTGATAATATTAATACAGCTCGTTCAATTGCAACATCATGTGGAATATTAAAACCAGGTGAAGATTTTTTGGCATTAGAAGGAAAAGAATTTAATGAAAAAATTCGTGATGCAAATGGAAAAGTTTGTCAAGAAAAATTAGATGCTATATGGCCTAGACTTAGAGTACTTGCACGTGCTCAACCATCAGATAAATATGTCCTAGTTAAAGGTATGATTGATTCAAAATATACAAAAAATCGTGAAGTTGTTGCTGTAACAGGTGATGGAACAAATGATGCACCAGCATTAAAAAAAGCTGATGTTGGTTTTGCAATGGGTATTGCTGGGACTGATGTTGCAAAAGAGGCTTCTGATATTATTCTTACAGATGATAACTTTACATCAATTGTTAAAGCTGTTATGTGGGGTAGAAATGTTTATGATTCTATATCAAAATTTTTACAATTTCAATTAACTGTTAATGTTGTTGCTGTTACAATTGCTTTTATTGGTGCATGTACTGTTAATGATTCACCATTAAAAGCTGTACAAATGTTATGGGTTAATCTTATTATGGATACACTTGCATCATTAGCATTAGCAACAGAATATCCAACAGAAGATTTACTTGATAGAAAACCATATGGAAGAACAAAATCATTAATTTCAAGAACAATGGTTAAAAATATTGTTGGTCATGCTGTTTATCAATTAGCTATATTATTTTTCCTTTTATTTTTTGCTGATCAATTTATACCAGGTGTAACAAATGGACGTGAAGCAGCATTAGGTTTACCACCATCAAAACATTTTACAGTTATATTTAATACATTTGTTCTTATGACATTATTTAATGAAATTAATTCTAGAAAAATTCATAATGAACGAAATATATTTAAAGGAATTTTTACAAATCCTATTTTTTGTACTATATGGATAATAACATTTATATCACAAATATTAATTATACAATTTGGTGGTTATTGGTTTAGTACAGCACCACTTGATATAGTACAATGGTGTATATGTTTAGGTTTTGGATTATCAGAATTAATTTGGGGACAAGTTATTTCTACTATACCATCAACAATTTTACCAAAATCATTTTCATTTGGTAGAGGTGAAGTAAGACCAACAAGTATTCTTGTTACTGGTGAATATGATGCAACTGATGAAAGAATACCACAAATTGGTGATGATAAAGTTTCACAATTTTCACAAGCTAGACCAGGTCAAATTTTGTGGCTATTAGGTTTAACAAGATTGCAAACACAGGTTAGTTATAAAAATTTATTAATAATTAATTAAATATGAGTATTGTAAATCTATTGAATTTGTTATGTTAGCTATTCGTAAGCATGTTAATTATTTAGTTTATATTCAAATAATAACAAATAAGAAAATGAATAATTTACAATGTTAATACAATAATTCATTGAAAATAACTTTTTTTTTAACTTTTGGTAGAAGATAAAAATGAAATTTTATTAATAAATTAGTATAATATCCTTTTAGATGCGTGTCGTAAAAGCATTCCAGTCAAATATAAATTCAAGTCATCCATCATCTTTAACAACATCAGCATCTGAAAGAATAAGAAACAGTTTTAGAAGACTTCGTATTGCAAAAGAACGTGAATTGGCAAGTATGTAACACGTCCTTTCTATTTCTGTTCAAAAGCACTTTTTTTATTTATATATATATAAATTTTATAATTAATTTTTTTTTTTTACGCATTTTATTTTATATATGTTAGTTTTTGGTTTGCTTGAAAAAAATGTTTGTTTTATAATTACGCAAATAATTTATTAATACTAATTGTAAATTAAAAATATATTTTCAGAGGCTTCCAGGACCAGTAGACAGGTTAATGTCGAGGAACCAGAGAAAAATTCAACCCATATAAATTTATCTTTTTCAAATAAGTAAGTAGCAAAATTAAATATATTTATTTATTTGGACAAAGTTTGAAGATAAAGCCTAATTCGATACAATAAATTTTTTTTTACAAGTAAGAATATTATTCAAGCAAAATTTTTAAATAAAATATGTTATTTATCTTAAAAAAAATATAATATGTAAAAATAAAATGTTTTAAATTATTATTATTTTTTTAATTATTAAAGTTAAATATTCATTTATCATAATTTTTTAACAATATGTTATTAAATTATTTATTAAAAAATTTATTAAACTATATATATCAATTGTAATATACAATTATAAATTATTTGGAGAATAAAAATTAATTAAAATTATATAAAACATCTAAAGATATTTATAATAATTTATCAATAAACTATAATATTATTATTAACTAAATAAAAATTAGCATTAATAATTATATTTAATTTATTTATAATATTTATTTATAATGTAAATAGATATATACAAATTACAATTAATTATAAAAATTTTTTTTTATTTAATGAAATAGATTAAATTGTTGATAAACTGAATAAAAACAAATAATAATATTTTGATTATTATTTGTTTGGTGTCACTCCTCCACTATCTTCTTTATTAATGTAAAAATTTGCGACAATTGGTATGTGATCGCTAGGAAAGTGAGGATGTGGAAATCCAATTACTTCTGAATTTTTTATCCATTCAGATGAGGGTGGTTCTATAATACCACATACACTAAGTGTTGTTGATGTATAAAAAATATAATCAATCACATCAGAAAATTCAGGCCTAATAATTTTATAAATTTAATTATTATATAATTAACTTACGTAAAATTTGTAAATTCATATTTACTCATATCTACCATTTCAAGATCTTTTAAACCATGATGATAATAATAAGGATCTCTTGGATATGAATTTATTCTATCTAAATTCTCACAATTTTTAAATAACATCAAACCTTCATCATCTTTACGAAGTTGTTTCTTTTTAATATATTCAAGAACAGAACTTCTTGGTCTAGAATTAAAATCTCCTGTTATAATAATAGGAATTTCTTCAACATTACATCTTAATTGATGTGAAATGAATCTACGTTTATCATACAATGCTTTCATTAATAACATTGATTGAATTAATTTAACATCAGCATATTCTGGATCCCAATGAATATGAGTAGTTGCTATAACTAATGGTCTATAATAAACACCATTTGCTAGTGTTTTATCTGGTTCACCTTCTGGTTCTTCGCCTTTTATTGTTAATACAACAACTAATGCTACATTGTCAAAAGACTGAATTCTTCTACTTCTTTCATCATCTTCTTTAAATAATTCGTCAACCATTGATTTAAATTCTAAATTAAAATGAAGAATATAAGAAAATATAGGTTTTTGCCAAAAAATAGCACATCCATCAACATGTTGTGTCAACTCTTCTTTTGTTTTTTTTATTCTTGATTTTGGAAAAAAAAGTCCATCATAACCATTTTCACATAACTTTGGATGGAAATATGTTTCATAGTCACCTTTAGGAACTTCCTGCATAGTAACAATTGCTGGTGAATAATGTGAAATTTCTTCAAATATAACAGCTTTTCTATATTCCCATTTTAATTCTTCATCAGGACAATAGTTAAAACGATTGTTAAAAAGATATTTATAACTTAAAATGTTATATGTCATAACACTTATAAATGGTAAATTTGGATGATTATCTACAGCATGAGGTGGTGCTAAGAAAGTCCATTCTCTTCTTGGTGGTGGAATTTGTTTTGCTAAATTAAGAAAAAAAATATTTTTATTATAAAAATTATTTCTTTTTTTTTTAATACTTACAATAAAAACGTTTTTGTAAAATTTCTAATAATACTTTTCCAGGATCAGTAGATGTTAAAACATGCATTAAATCATGTCTTATTGGATTATTATATATATAAAAAGCTTCTAATTTTTTCTTTAATAATCCTAAATTATCTGGAAAATGAGTTATTAAATTATTTGAGACATCTAATGTAATAAGATTATAACATTTTGAAATTGTTTTTGGTAATGTAACAAGTTTATTACAAGAGATATCTAGATATTTCAAGTTTGTCATTACTCCAATTGAATCAGGTATATTACTCAATAAATTATTTGAAAGGCAAATTGTTGTAATATATGAATTTTTAATATTATCAAATACATATGATGGTAAATTTCTTAATTCACATGCAATTGAAATTGCCTGACATACATTTGTTGGATTTGGTATTCTATTTCTAATTTTATACTTTATAAGTAAATCTTTTTCACACTCATTATTAACTTCATTATTTGTTAAAGTTTCTGCCAACTCTGATTCAATATTTTTAATTCCAATATAATTATGAGTTATATTACCCATTGGGTAGTCTAATTTACCATAAACATTATCTGATAATTCATCTGGATAAGGAAAATGACTATATATTTTGTGCCCTGTAAACATATCATCTGGATATACATATCTATTAATTCTTTGGGACCAACAATTAATATAATTAAGAGGATCATTATTATAACTAATATTGGATGGTTTTTCAAGACTTCCACTTACTAATGACATAAAAGCATTTCTATAAATAGTTTTTGATTCGTTATCTTTAATTAGTGGTGAATTGTTTTTTGATCTTCCACAGCTACTAGATAAATTATAAGGAAATAATCGTTCATCTCCTTCATTGATTGGTGTTCTTCTATTACTTGGTCCTTCTAAATTTGATGACAATCTTTTGTCATTGTTAATTTCAAAACATAATTGTTTAAATTCATCATTTTCTCTTAAATTTTTTAATGATAATATTTTTGGAATAACATCATTTTTATCATTTACATTATTACTAATTTGTGAATTATTTGTATTTCCTTTGTCATCCTCATTTGTTTCACTCATTATAAAAAAAAAACTATTTAGATAATTGTTATAAAATATCTATAACAAAAAAATAAAAAAAAATAAATAAATAAATTATATTGTATAAAAATGGAATAATTAAAAATATTGAATAAAAAAAAAATATATATATATATATATATGTATAATACTAGGTAACTAGAGAAATATTTATATAAAATGAAAGTGAATAATAAAATTAAATCTTACTACCTATATAAGTTTATACAACATATATAAATTAATGCCATATAAAATATATGATTATTTAGAATAAATACATTTCTGTCTCGTTATAAAACATTTTAAAATTAATATTTCATTATCATCACTGACATTTATATAAAGCAAATGGTATGAAGGAATATCTGCATATGCAAGTAAAGAGAAGCATATCTTTTAATAATAAAAATTATATTTTATAAAGTGTATTAATAAAAATTTTTAAAAATATCGTGATTGTTGTAAATGCCAACTATACAATTATAAATTTATTATATAAAAAAAAATTATGGTAAATTTATTTTAGATAATTATAATAAGCTCTCACTGGAATTACATTACTTTTATAATAAATTTTAAAAATAAGTTATATATTTTATTTTAATTTACATATTTTATATTTTATAAATAAATATATATCTAAATTAAATAAAACATAACAAAAAAAAAGCATTTAAAAAAAAAAAAACATAACATAACATATACAAATAAAATGTTTATAAATAAATAGGAAAATAAATGTTGTTTTAAGTGGGTATATCGCAAATTTTTTGGATGTAAAAATTTGCAAGATTTGTAAATTTATTTAACTAAGCATAAAATATTGATAACATATATTGATGTTAAAAAAAATGTATTCATGGTATGAAAACGATTTTATTTAATATAGATAATAAATAAAATGTTTAAATTGACACATGAGATGTATACTATATTTTTTAAAATTCTTTATAACAAATAAATTTTGTCTTTAGAGATGCATGAAAGATGTATTGATTCTTGTGCGGAAAAAAAATATCAAAATTCCACTAATCATGAATAAAGTATAGACATTAATTTACTGTCTAGTGATAAAGCAATATTGTCAATAGATGTCTTATAAAAATATAGCAATAATAAAAACTTAACTGATAGTTTGTATAGTACAATTTTAAGCAATAATTGCTATTTAGAAAGTACGTTTATCTTTTATAATTTAATAAATGGGTTTAATATAAACAATACACACTTGACTATATTTAGTTATAGAAAAAGAAACTAAGAAATTGTTTAAAATAAATATATATATATATATATATTATTTAAAAATGTATATGTACATTAATCAAAAGATAAAATATATTATATTTAAAATGCCACATATATATTTTATTTATCTAGAGAATTACTTTTTATATAACATTACTATTTTAATTATATTTATATATAATTTAAAAAACAATGCAAATTAAAATTAGTTATATTTTCAAATAAAATTTTATAAAAATACAAATTTAATATAATTATGCACATATAATTTGAGAAAAAAAAAAGTGATAATAATACTGTATAATTTTAGTATATATTATAATTCATTTTTTATAATATTAAAGATAAGTATCTTGCGCACTACTAGTTATACTTGAACTGGGCCTACATGAACTATTTCTAGATCCTCGTTTTGTTGTCTTCCCCAAAAGTGCTGTTGATGCGTTTGGAACATCACTACTAAAGTCATCGACATTTGATCGATATTTTAATGTATTTCTAAAAAAAAACATTTAACATTTATATACTATAAACATACTGTCCTTTAAATATATAATCTCGTTCTTGTTTGCCGTTGTTATCACGACCACTTTCAAAAAAGATTACCCAAAGTTTTGGTGAAAATATACAGACTAGACATACATTTGCTGACATTGATATGGAAACGCATAAAGATGTAGTTTGTACCTAAAATATTTTTTTATTAATATAAATTAATTTATTTATTAATAAATAAATTTACTTGAAAATTTCCACCTGTACCAAAATAAAAAAATATCCAACTTATCCATATAACACATGTTGTATACATACTAAATCCAATAAATTTTGTTTCATTAAAATTTTCTGGAACTTTTCTTGTTTTAACTGCATAAACAGTACACATAACAAGAAGAGCAGCATCATAAGTTAATGAATAAAGAAAATGATGTTCTGGAACATTACAACTTAATATTACTTGATCTCTTGTTGGGTAATAATGTTTTGTTCCAGGTCGAACCCATAAAAGCCATATCAAACTTCCTGTTAATTGTAATCCAGCTAATATACATGTAATTATAACTTGTGATATAGGTGAAATAAAACGTGGTCTTTGAGCTGACATAGTAGCCATTGAAAATATTCTATATATTCTATTTGTTTTAACAAGCATTGCTGAATATAGACATGAAAATGCAAATCCAATTCCTGTCCTTTTTAAAGCACATATAAATGGTGATGGCATTGAAACAAGAACAAACGTCATACAATAACAAAGTATAAATGAAAATAAAAGTATATAACTTAATTCACGTCCTGATGCTTTAACAACAGGAGTTTCACTAAATATAAGATAACAAATAATAACAAATATTGTACATATTATTCCTATACATGATATAATTACAGGTCCAATTGTATACCATGTATTCCATCTCATATATTTTAATTCAACATTTGCAATTTCATAACATTCTAATCTATTTTCTTTTGGCCAACGTCCTAATCCACAATCTGTACATGTTGCTTCATCACTTAAATATTCATGATCTTCACATTTACTACATGCCCAACAACATATTTCATCATGTTTTATAAGTTGTTTTTTATGACCAACTGGACATGGCATACTACATTGTGATATAGGTATAATATATTCTTCATTTATACTATTTTCTTTTTTATTCCAAAACATTTTTTCTTCATGTATTTCTAATTTACCTTCAGCCCATCTTCCAACTTCAACATAATCATCTCTATCAGATTCAACATTTCTATCATTACTTGGTTGATAATTAAGTATTGTATATTGTGCTGGACCATCACCTTCTTTAGTAAAATGTACTTTTTTACCAACTAAATCATTAAATTCTAATTTTAAAAGATAATTTTTATAAAAATCTTGACCATCAATATGTCTTAATGCTAAACATAATTCTGGATTTTTTGAATATCTATTAATCCATGTATTTTCAACAGTATCATTTGCACAATATCTTTCTTTCATTTTTTTTAATCCATGTGCTATTGCATATACTGCTTCAATAACAAATTGAATTTTATCATCTGGACTAAAATGTTCAGCTGTTTGCCTTTTATTTTCACATCTTTCACGTTTATCACCAGGTGGAAGATCAAATTCACAAGTAAATTTATGACGCCATAATTCTCTTAACCATTTGTTTCTTTCAAATTTTTTAGTTCCAGGATGTAATGAAAGATAATACTTTTCAAATGATGGTATTCTTTGTGATTCAAGCATTAAAACAATAGCACTATGTGCAGCCCATTTTCTATGTCCAGCAGTATATGATTCACTATTCCTATCCCAACCTTCACTTGCAAGCCATATAATTTTTTTTTTTGCATTATAATTATCTTGATTTATTCCCATTTTAGCTGATACTTCAGCCATTAATATTGGAATATATTCTGTTCCTACAAATAATACAACAACAGATGCACCAACAACTTTATCTGGTTCTAATTTTATTATTAAATTATCAACAGAATCTTTTATTGATTCTTTTTTAATTCTTATTCTTTCTTCAATAGCAATACATATATTAGCTTTTCTTGCTTCTTTTTTAAATGCACCTGCTCCTAATTCACCGTATTCATCAGCTGAATAGACTAATGAAAGAAATGTCCAATTAAAATGAAGTGCTATATCTATCATTGCTCTAACTTGATATGTATCACTTGGTACAGTTCTTGCAAAAAATTCAAATCTTGATTTATCACTTAAATCAGCATTTGTTGAAGCAGGAGAAACTTGTACTATTTTAAATAATCTAAGTAGATTAGCAACTTGTACTGTTACAGAACTATAACTTCCACCAACAACAGCAGCAACATTTTTTTTATGTGGTTTAGTTATAATTGGTGTACTACCATCGCCACATTCATATTCATTTGTTTCAATTCCACCAATCATTTCTCTAACAAAATCAAGACTTTGATTAAGTGCAAAAGCAGGATTTGAACATGAATCTACAATATGAGCTCCTAATTTATAGCCTCTTAAAAAATCTGCCTGGTTATTAATCATATCAATTGCATATAACATTGCTTCAACTCTATGTATACCTCTAGAAAAAAAAATAATAATAATAAAATATTTTTTTTATATATTTTATTTTTTTTTACCTTGTTTCGTATATATCACCACATGGATAATTTTCTGATGATGATTTTCCATGAACTGGAAAAACACCACCTAAAATTATATCACCATCAATAAGAATTTGTCTTATTCCTGGATGACGATTATTAGATAAAGGTGGTACAATTGAATCATTATAAAAATCTGTATATCCTTGTAAATTGGATATAATTTGTGTTGCCAATGCCAATAAAGCAAACATATTCATTCAATAAAAAAAAATAGTATTAATACTTATAATAAATGTATAAAAATGAATGAATCTTTTTAAACTAATAAAAAAAATTAATTATTAAAATTATTAAAAAAAAATAAAACTTACTATTATTATAATTATATTAAAATAAATTTAGTAGATATAATTGAGATCAAATTAAATTAATAACATTATATATTTAAATTACTACCAGTTTGATATGATATCATTTATTTTATAATAAATTTAAAAAGAACCATTCAAATGAAAATATATCTGAAAATATTTGATACTTTTTATTTAAACAAATGTTTCATTAAAATAGTTAAAAGATTATTCTCAAGGATAAATACTTCAATTACACTAGATACATAACTATCAGCTATAAGTACAGTTAAGAGATTCATAATAAAACTATACATTAAAAAATGGTGTCTAATAACATATATTTTAGTAGATTTATATTATATATGGTAATATTACGTATTTTTGTTAAATAGAAGTTATTGAAGCTCCTAGAATAGGATATAATGTAATAAAACATGAGATTACGTAATTTGATATTATTTTTCATGTCTAATATCTGTATTAAAATATTTTTAGGTATCAATAAAACGAATATTAAAATGAAAAACTAAAATAAACTAAATATTTTCATTAGACATAAAATAGTACTTAGAGTAAAAGTTTTACCAACACTAGAAAACATTTTTATTTATTTTTTTATAAGCATTAAAATTTTTATATAATAAAATTTATTGTATTTTGACTTTATATTATATGAAAAAGATTGTTATTAATTTTATTACAAAAAAAAAAATAATAAATAAATAACAATTTTAGTTGCGAGAAATATTTTTTAATTTACTAATAATATAGTATATTTAGATAAAAATTATATATAAAGTATAAAACATTATTTTAATGAGTAACAATTAGTATAATCTACTTATAAAAAAAAAATATATTATTATATATTATAATTATAAAATTTTCATTATAATATTGTTTACTTTTTAAAGATTAGAATCACTTTATTAAATAAATTTGACTATATAAGTATCTTTTTTTTTTTATTTTCAATTTGTATCATTCATTTTAATTATGTAAAAATTTTAAATGTTCCCTGATGTGATAAAAGCTATAGATAAACCTATTATATACATATATTTTTTTTTAATAGTTATAAAATATATATATTTCTTTATATAAAAAGTAAACAATATTTAAAATAAAAAAATGAAAAAAAAAAAATATTTGATCTAAAATTAATTATCTCCGAAAATAAATTTAATAATAACAATAAAATATATTAAAATAAAAAGTAAAATATGTTGAATTTTAAAAAGTAAATTATAAAGAGAATGACAAATTTTGGGATTAATTTTCCAGGAAATTATATTTGTTATAAAATTTATATGAATAAGAATTTATGAAAGAATAAATCACATTCTCAAGATTATTTTTATATTGACTTATATTAATTTACTATATATTATATAAAAATTTTGTTGATTATGTTGAATGTATTTAAAAAGGAAGAACATGAATTATTATATAAAAGTTTTATATTTTAACTGGGATAACTAAATATTTTGTATATAATATAATAAGTATAGGTCAAAATACAATTGCTTAATTTTTAACTTTTAATAATAATGATGAGAGAAAAAGTATTTTAATAAAGAATATAGTGATAATTTTTGTTTTTCTTTTTAAAATATTTATAACATTTTCGTGTACTTAGTTAATCTTTTTTCACTATAAGTTATATTTGAAGGAAACAGCTTGACAACAAATTTCATAATTCAAAGACTTTTTAATGTTTCTTAAATGGTTTTCAACATTTACACCATAAGTATTATATTAACAATTTGATGAGAAACTCATTACTATAAATATAAATCATATCTCATTAAAAAAAGATTTACAGTTCCTTAATGATAATTATTTTAAATATATATATAAATATATATATATTATTCATCATTAAAATTCTTAAAAAAAAAATTTTTTTTTGTTCATTTATATTTATTTATACCCCTCTTTTAATATTTAAAAAGGTAATTGATAAAAAAAATTTTTTTTGTATACAAAAAAAAATGTTTACTATTTTATTTTTAAAAAAAAAATTATAAAAAAGATAAATATTATTCAGATGATTGTTAGAGTATCAAAAAATATATAAACATAAAGCATTAATAAGATTAGTTTATTAATATATAAAAAATCAAATGGTTTTATTCATTAGATAAGATTGTTTCCTTATCTTCAAACAATCTATTTAATACAGTTGTCAAATAACTATATATATATATATATGTAATGATGATATTATAGATAATATTTTAGTAATATCAATAAAATATAATTTTATTTTAATATTATACATATAATATTATATATTCAAATTTTTTTTTTATTTAAATTTGAATAATTTTTTATTTAAAAAAAAATGAAAGGTGTATTATTAGTTGATGATCGTGATTCTGTCATTTTTACTAATGGTGATAATGAATTTTTATTATATATAAGAAATTATGATGAGATAAAAGAAACATCAGAAATAGAATCCCCATTATCTGATGAGTCTGGTCTATCTAATGATAATATATTAAATCAATTTATTACTGTAGATATTCCAAATAGACAAGCAACTGATGTTTTTTTACCACTTATTATGTTATATAACTCCCATAGGGCACAAAGAAATATTATAATCAACGAGATTGAAAGCAATAATTTAAAATTTTTCTTTCGTCATCTCTCAGAACAACATTATATTATTTATGTAACAGAAGTGTAAGTAACTTATAATTTTCCCAAATACTTATACATATATTTTAGAGATTACAAATGTGATTCAAAAAGAATACTTGACAAACTTCATCATTTATTCGGTTTTTATATTGGTCCATTTGGTATGTTAATAAGAAATGAATTATCATCTATGAGACATGCAAAAAATATGTTAAAATATCGTGTTAATGAGGTAATAGAGAAAAAAAAACCTCTATTTCAAGAACATTTAGATCATCCTAATTATTCTGATAATGGATTAAAATTTTGCAAAAATTTAAGTAATGGATTAAAATTGCAGATACCTAATAATTTGTAGGTTTATAATTATAATAATTTATTTATATATATAAATATATATTTATATAAATACCTTATTATAGATGTATATTAATTAGAAATGGTACATTATTAGCATCATCTGGTACTAAAAATTCATTTTTTACATGTAATCATTTAACAGACTCATTATCAGGTAATGATATAGAAGAATTAATGCATATACGTGATATAAGATTAAAATTTAAAATAGATGAAGAATTTGATAGTATATGGTTAAAAATAAAGAAAAAAAAAGATCTATTATTATTTGTTAATGTTTTTTTTATTAAATTGACAAATGAAATTAGTTGTATAATAATAACATCATTAAATGATTCATGGAAAATATATAAAATAAATGAAATTTTTGAACATATGTATAATTTAGGAAAAACAAATATTATAAAAAATTGTCTTAATTTAATAAATCAAAATATTTATGATTTATTTCCTAAAAATAAAATTGACTATAATAGTAATGATATTTTATTATATAAAAATCATGGTCGTAGGATAATTGTAAGTTATAAAAAAAATATATATATTAAATATAATTAAAATGATTTAGAATATATGGTCAAAATTAGAAAAACAATTATTAAATGATGTTGGAAAAAAAGATGAAATGGATAAAAAAAATTATCAAGATATAAAATTTTTAAGAAATAATTTTAACAATACATCTTGTGATAGTGGTGTTGAAGTAAAATCAGTTACAACATCAATATTAAATGCCTATAATAAATCTAAAAAAATTTTAAAATCTTATTTTGATGATTCACAAATTCATTTGGAATTATTGGAAGAAGTTATGATAGCACAATTAAAAAGGATGTTTAGATTATATCTTAATGATTTATTAGAAATTAATAAAGATGAAGGAAGATTATATATATTAAATAAAATAAAAACAGAATTAAAATATTGGTTTGCAAATGAAAGAAAATTATTTTTTAAAATTAATTATGAAGAAATTAAGATTTCAGTAAATGAAAATAGTTTAGGATATATATTATCATGCTCAAATTTACCTTTTCGTTATTGTCATTTATTTAATAATTCTAAAGAAATGTTATTAAAAACAACAAAAATAGAGTTATTACTTTTGGAATATTTGAATGTAATTAATTTTAATGATGTTGATGATAAAGAAGAATGTATTGAAATTTCAGGATTACAAAATAATTCTGTTTATTATATAAAGGTATTTTTATTAAAAAATAATTATATATAATAATTATATTTTCAGTATTCTGTAAGAGATAATTATATAGATAATTTGTCTGTTGGCAACTCTTTTTATCCTAGATTATGTAAATATATATTTAATTCTAAGCATTCTACAGAATCAACAAATGTTTTTCAAATATATGCTATATTTGATTTTAGTATAGACAAGGAAATTGCAATTATTCAGTGTAAAGAAATTTTAAAGTATTATTATCATTATATTTCATGTATATCAAAAAATATTTTAGTATAAGTAATTAAGAATAATTTATTATTAATTTAAATAATTTTTTACTAATAAGAATAAATTACTGCAAATTAAAATTAATAAAAATTGTTTTTTCTTTTTTTTAACAATTTATAAACTTTTTAATAAAAAATTTATTTAAAATGTGGGATTTTTTTTTTAAATTTAATACATGTATTTTAACATAAAAAAAAATTAATGAAAGAAAACTTAAAAAATGTTTCAAAAGTAATTTTTTAAAAAAAATAAATAATACTACTTAATGTTAAAAAAGATTTTGTTGAATAGAAATGTTTATATAAAACATATGTAATTATTGTAATTACCATTATTTCATACTTTAAGCTCTCTTGTGATTATTGTACTACATAATATGTAATGTCAAAATAAAATGATTTCAAAAATTACAAATAAAAATTTTAAAATATAAAAGTACCACAAAATTAGAATACAAAATATTAATAAAAATAGTGAATTTAATATTTTTAATATAAATTTTTTAAGATTAGAAAGTTTTTTTTTATACATATATCTATTTTAATTTAATATAATAGACAAAAAAAAATTAAGATTAATTGTTTTTACAAAAAAAAATAAAAAATAATGTACATAGAAAAAAAAAATGTTAACATTATTCTATAATAATCTTAGATTATGCACGAAATATATTTTTTTTAACTTTTATAAATTTAAAGCTTTATTCTTTTTAATTTATATCATTTTGATGTTATTGCTCATGCTAAAAAAATATATTAAACACAAATAGTATTGATAATGTAAAAAAATTTAATAATAGATAAATTTATATTTGATTACTCAAAATTTAATATACAAATTATTTAATACAATTTAACGTTATAAATATTTTTTTTTATACAAAATAATATAAGCATCATAAATATGTGCTTATTTGTAAATATAAGATAATAATGTAAAAAAAAAAGTATAATAATAACATTATTTAATGTTTGTATTACAAGTTTTTTTTTGTACTTTATTTATCTATTATGAAATTGAGTCAAAATAATAAAAAAAAACAAACAAAATATTACAATTCTAACATATATTATTTTGTCATTGATACAGAAATATATAAATCTTTAAAAATGTTTTTATTAAAATAGAAAAAAAAAAAGTTTCATTACTTTTTAATCATTAATCTATACACAATAATAATTTTAATTATAAAGCAACTTCTTATATAACTTTTTTTTTATCTTTATATTGTTACTTTTTGCTTTTTGCTTTTATAGATAGCGGTAGTTATATAAAATTCTAATTGTAATATATAACATACTTGTTAATATTTGATGTATACTGTTTCAACAACATTTTTAAATAGAAAAAAATTTTTTATCTAAAGAATTTATGAGTAACATCATAAAGTAAAAATCTTATAACATAAAATATATGTTAATAAAGGATTTTGAAAAAAAATTTTTGATTTAATTATTCAATTGTTAAAAATGTTCCAAATTTTTTTTTTTAATTTTAATGTAAACAATTGTTTTAAATCAATATTATAATAATAAAAAAAAATGTCTTTTAATAAATCTATGAATTATATCTTAAAAAATGATTATTTTTGATGTATATGTAAAATCTTTTATAAAATTAAGAACAAATTAAATGTTTAAATATGTCAGATGAATAATTATCAAAAAAAGTACATTTATAATAATTATTATTTTTTATATATTCAATTTGTAATATTATTATAAAATAAAAAAGATAAAAAAATTATATTTATTTTTAATTTTTAAACATTTTTTAAATTTTTCTTTTATCATTTATTATGATAATAAAAACTTTTTCAAAAACTATTATATTAAACAGTTTGTAAAAATAATAAATTTTTTTTTATTCAGTTAAATTAAATATTTACACCTGTTTTATTATTTGAAACAACAACTGTTTAATATAAAATGACATTATTTATATAAATCAGGACTTTACAAGTAATACCAATTAATTTAACTAATAAATTTAGAAAAGATTATTTTCAACATTTATATTATAAATTTTTTTATTATATAAATAAAAAAAAACAATAAAATCATTGTAGAAATATAATATCTTTTGATCTAGTTCTGATTAAAAAAGATTACTTAAAAAAAACTATTTGGTTAGATAAACAGACTATTTTCTTAAAAAAAAATTTTGAAAAAAAATAATATACTTATATACTATTTTACTATAAAGTATTGAAATTAATCTAGTTATTTAATAAATTATTATTTTCATCTTACTATATTATATTTTTTTGTTAAATTATTTTGTTTTTTTTTAAATTTTTCCAATTCATCATATTATATTTTAAATCTTCTATTACATTACTCATTTTAATATTTTATTTTTCCTAATAAAAAGAATTTTATATTATTTGATAGATTTTTTATTTTCTACTTTAAAATACAATAATTTTTCAAGTTTAATCACAATAATAGTTTTAATTTATTAATCTATAGATTATTTTTTTTATAATTTTCTTGTAATAAATTAATACTTTCTAAATATCATATTCACAAAATGTATTTATATTATATTATGAGAAATAACAAAAATAACTTTTAGATGAACTGGAATGAAGATAAATAATAATACCATTTTTGCTTACACTAAAAAGATTACTGACATCATCAAATCTAGTCTTGTACTAAAAGAATTTAAATATAAACAATTATAAAAATTTTTTATCTATATTTTTTTAATACTTAATGAGTAAAATAACAAGTACAATGATAAATAATAAAATAAAAACTAATATTATTTTACTTTTTTTTTAAAACAATAACAAGAACATTAAAATATTTGATTTAGTAAACTTTTAATTATCTTGAACTTGACTAAAAATTTTTAATATAAATATTTTTAAAAAAAAGTTTTTCAAAATCATTTTGTTAACAGTATAATAATTATTTTAAAAATTACTTTTACTTTTGTTTAATAATTTTTATATTTCATTTTATTAAAATTACAAGTATATTGAAAAGAATTTTTCATAACAATACAAAATATATTTTTATTGTTTATTTATTATTCATTTTAATATTGTAAATATGACAAATTATAATAGAATGTCACAAACTATACAAATTGTTGACTCGTGTCTATGCCATCAAACCAATTAATACCTCAATTAAACAATAGTTATTATTAATTTGTCATTCACCTCAATTTTTATTCTTACTTCATTAATATATTATTTTTGATATAATTTAGCATCTGGATAGAATAGTTAAAATTCATTTACTTTTATTTTATTAATCTTCTGTATTTTATATATAAACTAATTACAAAATCTATGATTATAAAATTAACAATATTTTTATATTGTTAACAAATAGGATAAATAAAATTAAGAATAACTTAAATAAATTTTATATTATAGTAAAGATGATTAATAAAACATTAAGTTTTAAGCTATTTTACTTATATTATTTATAATTCTTTGTATCATATACAATTGGTATTATTTTTATTTATTAATACAATAAAAATTCTTATTCTTTTTATATAAAATCATTCTTTTCATCTTCATAACAAATATAAAAATGTATCATATTATATAAAATTATATTATTTATTTACATTAATTTAATATAACAATTTTATTTAATATAACTATTAAAAAAAAAAGAAAAAAACTTTATATATATATTTTTTTACTTTAAATCTTATATAAAATACAAATATAGATAATTTTAACTTCGCATCACTTATTTCAAAATGTTATTTTATTTTTTCATGTCAATTTTTATTATGTCTATATATAAAAAAATATATATATAATTATTTATGTATTTAATTTTACTTACTTTTATATGTAAAATTTAATTGGCGCCATGACATAATTGAAAAATCAAAGTTTTTATTGTATAGATGTGCTTTAATATCAAGCTGACAGTACATATATATATATATAAATATATATACTCAACATGAATAAAAATTGTTTATATAAATTTTTACAATGTCTAATTTAAGAGTGATGAATTTTACTAAATATGTACATTGATTATTGTAAAATGTTTTTGTTGGTATTTAATAAAGTTTTAAAACTTATGTGTAGAGTATATTTAATAGATTTTAAAAGTTTTTTTTTTTCTTTATATAATATAAACTTTTTCTTTTTAAAAATTATGATTTTTTTTTTGAAAATATGTTTGATTATTTTAAAGATAAAAATATTGTTAAATAGTTGTAAAATTCATTAAATATTTAAATTTTATTTGATAGTATAGTAATAAATTTAAACATTATTAAATTAAGATTTTTGTCATTCCGTTCATTATTGTGAAAAGTTAAAAGAAAATATGTTAGATATATTTCTTATCTACATTTAAAGAATATTTGAGATTTTATAAAAAGATATAGTTAATGGAACTTTTCACATTAAGATTTTAATTGGATAAGGTAAATGTAATATAATATTATTTATTTTATGGCATATCTAATTTTCAATTGTTTGAAAGCTAATTATAATAGTATATTACTGTTTTCTTTATTTATATAATTTATTAAAAATTATACTGTAATTATCAAAATATAATATTTCTATACTATTTGTAAGTGTTGATTTCTTTAAATAAACCAACATATGTTAGATAATACTAGGTTATAAAATTATATCTTGTTTCAACATTTTAAAAAATTTTTTATTTTACCTTTATTATATTTCTTTTACATTATACTATAAATATATATATTTTTATATTAATATCATCATACAAAAATTAAAATATACATATATTCACATATACATATATATATATTTAGTATTTTCTATTTATTAAAATAGTAATTATGTCTTACCTTTCATAGATCTAATCACATCCTCCTTTTACTTTAATTATTTATAGGAAATCAGAAAACATATTTTTATTAATACAATTTTTCATTAATCTATTATATATTTATTATTTTATATATATTTATATTTTTTATTATTATAAAAATTATATTTATATGATATAGCTTTTTAATATATATATTTTTTTTTAATAAATTTTTTATTTTACAAGAAAATAATTACTATTTAATAAAAAAAAAAACGTCTTATGAACCTTAAAAAAAAAAACTTGACAATCTAGGATTTTTATATTTCTGTCATTATTCTTATTGTTGTAAATAAATTTGTTTCAGTTGATATATATTAAATATGTAAATTAAGTATACTAAAAATATGACATTTAAAAATTGAGAGGTTGATATATACATATATATAAACTCAACCAGGTGGATGAATGATTATTCATGATTGTTAATATATATCTATATATATATATATATTCATCATATTATTATCGATATTAATATGAATAGTAAGGACAATGCTTGACCCATTCATATTAATACCTATTTTAGATTGTTATGAGTTAGAAACAGAAGACATCTTTTAAAATAAGACAATTTAGATATATACATATATAAACAAAAATTTTTATAAGTTATTTAATATAAACCTATTAATAATTAATCCCTACTAATACTTAATAAAACTATTTTTTTTTTGTTACAATTAAAAAATATAACAAATTGATTATAAAAAAAAATTTATTTTTTTTTTCTTCTAAACTTGTTCTTGCCCTTTTAAAACCGTCATATTATATTTTAAATATATTATTAATCTTTATCTAATAATATTATAAAATAATAAAAAAAAAAAATATTTGTATCTAGTTGAATAGACTATTATTTTACATTATACTTTTCTATTAATAATTGCTCATTTAAAACATGTTTAAAATTAAATATAAGAAATGGCTTTATAAAAGTAAAATTTCAACAATTTAATAATATTCTTTAATAAATTTATTATTATACATAATTAACATATAATATTAATCAACAAGAAATAAAAAAAAAAGTTTTTTTCATCACTTTTAAAATTGTATAAATTTAAGTAATATTTATTTGTGACACATACCAAATATGATAAATTTTATCATCTATAAGATGTTATACAATTCTTTAAATTATCTTTTTTTTTTTTTTTTAAATCATCTTACACAAACAACTTAACTACACATTCATCATAAATACTACAAAAATTCATGGTATTTATGAGCATTTCATATCAATTCTTTAACCTTTCATTTTATTCAATTACAATTTTATAATAAAAAAAAAATTTTTAATAATAAAATACATATATATACATATATATATATATATATATATTTCTATTGAATATTTCAAGTGTTTATAAAATTGTATATTACTAATATTTTTATAAATATAACATTTAACAATACTTTATTTTATTCTATATATATATATTTTTTAAAAATTTGTTTTACATGATACATTTAATTTCTTATTATTACTTTTTATTTTATTTTATGATAAAAAAAATATTTTAAAAACATTATTATTATAATTTTTTTTAAGATATGGTAAAAGAAAATTGTCATCGTTGTACTAAACCTGTATATCCAACTGATAAAGTTGGACCTTTAAAAGATTCAACATTTTTTCATCATGGTTGTTTTAAATGTTATATATGTGGTACACGTTTAGCATTGAAAACATATTTTAATAATCGAAATAATATTGAAGATAAGGTTAGTTTTTTTTATCTTTTTTAATTAAATTAATATAACAATTTTATTAAAATTAATTAATTATAGGAAATTTATTGTTCAAATCATGTACCAAATGCAAATCCACATGACTTACCTGTATTAACTAATAGAAATAAAAGTTCAACTGATATTGTTAAATCAAATGTTAGAGGATATAAAAATCATCCAGCAGATGCTGGTATTGCTGATTTAAAAATTGCACATGCTATTAAAGCTACACAAGTTGCTAAACCATATCCTAAAATTATTCATGGTGGAGCTAATTATGTTGTTGATTATGATACTCAAACAAGATTAGAATTAATTCATAGAGAAATGGAAGATAAATTATATGAAGAATTTAATGATGAACGGCAAAGAGAAATGAGAGAATTTGAAAAAGAAACTAAAGAAGAATGGGAAAAGGCATTAGATGAATTTGCTAAAAAATATCATAAAGGGCAAGTTAAAGAAAATAAAAGTAAAGAAGAATTAATAAGATGTTTAACATTAAAACGTGAAAAAAAATTAGAAACATTAAATATGAAAAGAAGAGAGAGAGAAAGAATGAAAACTGCTGAGTTAGTTGATAAACAGGCTATGGAAATGCTTGAATTATTTAGGCAAGCACGTAATAATGATAATGTTTATGAACAAAATAATGAATCACAATATACTTATCAATATCCATTAACACCACCACCACCAACACCACCATTATGTAGTAAAAAACATATATATACAGAAACAACAATATTTGAAGAAATTGATAGAATTGCTATTTCTGTAGCACAATCAAATGTATGTACATTTACTGATCTTATAAGGTGTTTAACAGTTGATGTACGAAATGATATGGATAAAGCAAGAGCAATATATAGATGGATTACAGTAAAAAATTTAAATGTTATGATTTTTGACAATAATATTGAAACAGATACACCAATGGGATTATTAAGAGGAATTAAATATGGTACAGAAAGTTATCATGTATTATTTAAAAGATTATGTGCCTATGCTGGTCTTCATTGTGTTGTTATTCGTGGTTATAGTAAATCAGCTGGTTATCAACCAGGTTACAAATTTGATGATTCACGTTTTAGAAATACATGGAATGCTGTTTATTTAGATGGTTCATGGAGATTTGTTCAATGTAATTGGGGTGCTAGACATCTTGTTAATGCTAAAGATTCATCTAATAATAATAATATTAATAATAATCCACCATCACCAAAAGATTCTAATTTACGTTATGAGTATGATGATCATTATTTTATGACTGATCCAGAAGAATTTATATATGAATTTTTCCCATTAGATGAAGAATGGCAATTATTACGTAAACCAATAACATTACAACAATTTGAAAATTTACCATTTGTTAGATCTCTATTTTTTAAGTATGGTCTTAAATTTGTTGATCCAAATATACCAGCAATTATTAATTCTGATGATTCTGGTGCTGCAACAATATCATTAAATATGAAAAATTCTGACTCAAAATTTCTTATATTTCATTATAATTTAAGATTTTTTGATTCAGATTCATGTGAAATTAATGGATATAATATGAAACGTTTTGTTATGCAATCAAGTTTAGGTGATACAATTATTTTTAGAGTTCATTGCCCATCAACTCGACCAATGTTATTAGATGTCTTCGCAAATCAAGTCTTACCTGAACACTATTTGACAGGTCAACCTATCAAATTTAAAAGTGTTTGTAAATTCAAAGTAAGTTAATAAAAAAATAAAATTAAATATTTATTTTATTTATATCAAAATAAATTTTTTTTAATAAAATAAATAATATATATTTTTTTTAGATACAATGTAAAAACTTGAATGTAATTATGGTACCATTACCAGAATGTGCTTCAGGTGAATGGGGACCACCTAAAGCATACAGATTATTTGAATTAGTACCTTTAACACATGAAGATCCTATTATAACATCTGGTCAACATTTGGAAATTAAATTTAAAATGTTACAACCACTGGCTGAATTTGTTTGTTCTTTACATAAAAATAATGTTGATGATCGAAGATTACAAAAATGTTGTAAAACAATTATTTATGGTGATGAAGTAAGCATTAGAATAGAATTTCCAGATGAAGGACAATATGGATTAGATATTTATACCAGAAATTCTAAAAAACCAAATATCAATGGAAAACAACTTCTTACTCATTGTTGCAAATATTTAATTAACTCACGTGCCTAAAAAATAGACACAGTAAAAATATTAAAAAAAAAAGAAATAATACATATGATAAAATATTACATTTTATTTATAATTTTAAATTGTACTTACATTCAATACTTCTCTATTAAAAAAAAAAAAATAAAAACAAAACGTATATAAATGTATGTTATATTAAATGAAAAGCCTAATAAATAACCAAAACATGAGTAAATGTATATGAATGAAGAATATATATAATGATTGTACACTGTATTAACCTCACTTATATAAATAGGTTCACTTGCGAATAGAGATTTAATAATAATTTACATAACAATTAAGATGACTCAGTGTAAGTTACATGAGATCAACTTTGCGGTTCACCATTATTTTGAATACCTACGCTGTTAGTAAAGTAAAAGTACTATTAAGAAAACGATAAAAAGGCATCAATTCTCAGTTGATAGTTGCCATTTGTTCTTGCATCAAAACTGGAGAATATTGCACTTTTTGTATAGGTGCTCGAGAATCCATATTTGTTAATGGTCTAGGTAAATTATGTTGTTGAGGCCAAGAATTTTGTTGATTAACATTTATATATCCTTCAATAGAAGAATTAATTTGTTGTTGGTGTTGTTGATGGTGAAGAACATCTAAATTAAAAAAATATATATATAATTTTTATTTAAAATGAGGGAATCATACTTGTATCATAATTAGGCCTCATCATATTAGATTGTCCATTGCCTTGTGGAACCATACCATTTTGTCCATTTATAATTTGATTAGGAATTTGTTGATTAGGAAGATACCCTTGATTATTTTGATTTTGTTGTAACATCATTTGATCCATATTTTGTTGTTGTGATTTTTGTATAGAATTCATAGAATTTGGTAATTGCATATTACCTTGGATATTTGGAATTGTCATATTTTGTTGTTGTCTAGATTGTTGTGGTATTCCTGATCCTTGTATACCAGAATTTTGTATATTAGGACTTTGTAGACCAGGACCTTGTATACCAGGCATTTGCATACCATTTCCAGGCATACCAGGATTTTGCATATTTTGTGGTCTATTATTTTGTCCATTCATTACATTCATATTATTTGGGACCGGTAATTTTTGTTGAAGTGGATGATTTGGTATTCCATTTGGCATATTAATCTGATTAACATTAGGATTTATATTAGAAGGTAAATTTTGTTGTCTCATTTGTGTCATATTTGGATTCATCGTTTGATTAATATTAGGAGGCATATTAGATTGTTGTTGCATTCCATTCATTGACATTTGTCTCATGTTATTTTGTTGGGGTAATGATGATGGTGAAATAAATTGTTTATTTTGTTGACCATTAGATCCCATTGGATACATTTGTGGTGATGGCATCATATGATTTGATGGTGTTGTTGTTTGATGTTGTTGATTAGGAAATTGATTTATTCTATTTGAAATATTTTGTCCTGGTGGAAAAAATGGTACTGATGGTGATTGTTGTTGAGGTTGATGTTGTCTTTGATTTCCTGGCATTGGTTGGGATCCTGGACGATTAGGTGGTGGCATATTATTATTAGGTAAATATGGTGGTCCTAAATTTGGTGGTCCAGTTTGTCTAATATTTTGATGAATACCTTGTTGCATATTCATTGGTACACCTTGCATAAAACCATTTGGATTATTTATAGGTCCTTGTGAAATTTTATTTATATCATGTTCATGCATCATATGATTCATATGATATGATTCTTCTCTTTGTCTTGTTTTATCAATACCAAAAACTTTTTCAATTTGATTTAATTTTTCTAATTTTAAATGTTTTTCTTGACTTTTTTTTTGATCATATGATAAATTATTATCACCATTTACTGAATTATTATTACTTCTAATTGGCATTTTACTAGGAGGTTCATTTAATGTTTCTTGAGTCATTCTTTCCATTCTACGTAATGGATTATCATCATCTTTATTATATGTCCTTGATGATGGTGGTATATTTCCATAATTGTTACTCTGTGGGTGATTACCATTAGACTCTTGTCCATGAATACCATTAGTTGTAGGTATTGTTAATGGTTTTGTAAATGTATTAGGTTGTTCTTTAATAGGTGACATCTTTCTTTTTATTCCCCGATTACAATTTTGTTCTATTTTTTTTTCATTACCATATTGATTTGGATGTCCATAATTACTAATATGCCATGTTTTAAGATTATCATATTTCTTTTCATTAATATCACAGATAGCTTTATTGGCCATTTCAGATGAAAAAACAAAACTCATATTTGAATACATTTGAGAATGTTGATGCTGTTGTTGTTGTTGTTGTTGCTGCTGCTGTTGTTGTTGTTGGAGTGAGTTAGTATTATTCATAGGAACATTCATATTTGGTGGATAATTGTTCATATTATTTGCTGTATTTGGTGTTGAAGATTGTTGAGGATATGATGAGTGTTTGTTAATATTCATGTCGTAAACTGATCTATTTTGACTAATTGATTGTGTTGATGTCATATTGTCATTTGAATTCGTATTATTTTGATTTGAGAACATTTGTGGATTTATATAATTATTTTGTCCATTTGGTACAGAAAATTGATTATTTGATTGACTGTTAAATTGATTATATTGTTGGTTTGGATAATAAGATCCCATAGAATTATCCATAACATATTTGGATGAATCAGAATTTAAATTATTAAAGTTATTGTTAGTAGTTAGCCCATTATTGTCAGTCATTGTTTTAATCAATGCTCTAAAATAAAACAAAAAAAAAATTTAAAATTTAAATATCAAATATATAAAATTATAGTAATAAAAATATTTATAATAGTCTAATTATATTATTTTAAATAAATTTAATAAAATAAATTGTTATATTAAATATGAATAAAAGAAAAATTTATGTATTAAGATTATGAGGAAGCCGTTACTTAAGAGAGTCAATACAATGAATATAGTGTATAAAGGGAAGTTTCTTTGGCATATATTGTGCTCAAATTATACTGGCTGTTGTCTTGCATTCAGTTTAAACAAAACCAAAATTATGGCAGAGAATTAGGGTAGTAGAGAATGATGGCCGCCAAAGTCTTCTATATTAAAGAAAGGCCAATTGACATGACCATATGAGCAAAGTGGTTGTTGATGATTTAAAGATTGCAAATCCTTGTTATTTTTTTTTTTTTACTATCATGGCATAAAGGATACCGTTAAACAAAAATAGTAGATAATTTTTTTTTTTTTATCAAAATAAAAATTTTTTAAATTAAAATATAAATAACTATATGACATATATATGTTTATTAAAAAGTGTAATTAAGATGTAAAAAAAGTGTACTTTTTTTTTATTATAATAAATGATTTTAATCTAAAGCATTAGATATGAGTAGATTGTTTGAAAAATGAATAGCAAGCAATGACATAAAACAGTTTGCCTTAATAAGCTGTTATAAAAAAAAATGTTATACATGTTTTACATAGGTCGTATGCATCCAATAACATTATAAATAAAAGTAAATTTAATGTTTTGCGTGAAAATAAATTATGACATCAAAATTTTATATATTGGTATTGAAAGAAACTAACAATCTAACAAAATGTAAAAAAAACAAGTAATACTAGCATTTCAAAGTGAGACCCAATACTCTTACACCAGAAATGTATTTAATAATGATGGAATAAGAAATCATATGTTCTTAAAACTTCAGCTCTACTACACGAAAATAAAAATGAGACAAATAAATAATGTACATACAAATAATATAAGTTAGATATTTAAATGACTTTTTTACCGTATAATATAAATAAAACAATTTTAATATAACTTTATTAATTATTTTTTATTTTATAATTATATTATTTGTCTGATCAAAAAAATTATATATTACTTGTAAAATAAAGTAACAAAAAAAAAATTGTCAAAATTTAAAAAGTAAAATAAATAAATAATATAAAGTTAGCTTATTATATATATATATATTTTAATAATATAAATTTGAATATAGTTAATTAAGCAACACACTATTTGTAAATGTAAAAATTCTCTCATTAATAAGGGAATTTTTTTTTTTTATAATACATTGGTAAGATAAAATATGTGAATATGGTATAAATTCAAAGTAATATTAAATAAATTGAAATTGTACGTATATATAAAATAAATTTGTATTAGTCTCTCTTCCCATGTCATTTTAAAATCGACAGAATCCTTTAAGACTACTCAATTTAGATGGTAAAATAAAACGAGAAAACCACTCTTGGTGAGGATAAACTAATTTAGAAAATGATAATTGTCAAATCGATAAATCTAAATTTAAAATTTAATGATAGAAAAGTTTTAATTAAAATTTGTTTACTTATATTGTAGAGTTAAATATATAAGTAAAAAGAGAACTATTAATGAATATATATTCATATATATATATACATTTATATATATAAATATATATATAGATATTATCAGATTAGATGCTGTATTGATAAGGACATATTACAAGTAAAACGAATGACATTTAATTAAAACATTTTGTCAAGTTTTTTATTTAATACTTAAATGATTGCATTTATAAAGCAAAAAAAAAAAGTTTATACTTCATTTATTTTATTATAGCATCTACGTCAATAATGTTGTTTAAAAAATATCGTATAACTTTATTAATGAATTTTTGCCTTTAGAAATACAAAAATTGTGGTAATATAGATGGAGAAGCGCAAGACATATCGCTACAAACATATATTCACTATAACTACATTTTATAATAATGTGCCTGTAGTATCGGCTGGCAGCTCCTCTATGTTTTGCCTCGCCCTTACTGATTTACAAGACAACCTAAAATTTTGATTTTCAGAGGTTTTCGCGCTTATTAATTGTCGCTGGTAATCTAAAATTTACAAAAATTTTAATATTATATATGATATAATATTTGGAATAAAATACTAATTCATATAAAATACCTCACATTATATAAAAATAAATATATATAATATTTGTTAAAAAAATAAAATAATTAAAATGAATTAAAAAAAAAAATAAAACAACAAAAATAATTTAATAAAGTATTAATGATAACTAAGAAAAGTTTATTATAGTTTAAAAAATGTAAATTTGTAAAAATATCATTACTATCATATTATTGAATATATTATAATATCACATCTTATCAAATAAGATTGTTAATGATATAAAAGAAAGACATAATTTGACATTATTAGAAGCCATTAGAATATAATTTCAGAAGCAAATATTCATTTGAATAATTTTTTTAGATGTACCTAATACTATCTCTTGGTAGAGATAGTTGTATCTTAAAAATAAATAGCATTAACGACAACATTGGATCACAATAATGATAACAGCCATAGGTACATTCTCTGGTCCATTGCACTGCAAATCACTTATGTGTGCATTAGAGAAAATATTTAAAAGTGGTACAATATTAAATTCAATTGAGATAATTAACTTCAACAGTCATAATTTTTATATTTGATCTGTTACATGTATATAAAACTATTGTACCAACGTTTGTGTTATGTAAAAATATAAAACTATAAAATCTTTGACAGTTGATCACACATCAATTAACCAGTAATTATTGTATGTTTCAAGTTTATTATATCTTTATATAAAAAAAAATGATACGTAAAATTTGGTAAAAATGTTGAAAGATAAAAAAAAATAATATATTAATATATATATATACTTAAAAATATTATTATATTTATAAAAATTATCTAAGAAAAAAATTTTTAACATAAGATAAGAAATAGTAATAAATAATCCATTAAATTTCCTTTGTCTAGGAAATATTATAGATTTTTAACTAAAAATTAATGTATTGATTTTGCAAAAAAAAAAATAGTCAAATGAATCACTAAAATAAGCAGTCTATATACTTAGAGTACATTTAAATAACGATAATTCAAATTTTTAACTATTGTATAGAAATATTAATTTAAAAAAAAAATATATATATATATCATACATCACATTCCTATTTGTTATTATTTCTTTTAACTGATTGTTTGTTTATATCATTTTTAAGTTACTATTTTATTTATATGGAATAAAATAGTTATAAGGTGGATGGAAAAATGTTGGTAAACTATTACCTACCATTTTTAATCATCATCATCATCATTGGACAAGCAATCATATATATATATATATATATAAACTAGGTATATATATATAAGTGTTAAAAGTATTTAATGGTTTTATCTTTAACATTTATAATTATTCATAAACTTTACATTAACATTTTAAAATCTTTTAATATATAATTCTTTAACCATATTATAAAGTGCTATATCTTTACATATGATATGATTAGTTACTTTATTCAAAAAAAGAAAAAAAAATAGAAGTTTTAAATTATTTTCTCATACGTTTCTTTATCATTTAATATTTTATATTTAAAAAAGAATATTACTGTGAAAGAAAATAAAATAAACAAATATTCGTTCCCATTAAATATATTGTTAATATGTTTTTATAAAATTTTTTATGAAAATTTTTTGTTTATTTATTTATATATTTCATCATTTTTATCTTTTAGTGGTCATCAATATTTCAATTTCAGATATTTTAAATAGTATTTATAAGTAAATGAGATTATTTTTTTTTATTATTTAATAATAAAATAATATCTTTTTTAATAATTAGATAGCATCTGGTTCATGTAAATGTAAAATATCAAAATTTATTCGTTATAAAATTAATATTTTATATAATTTCTTAAAATTTATCACATTTTCTTTTTAGAAATTTTATCTTTATTTATAGTAAATTATATTATATTTTAGTATAAAATGTCACAAGTTAGAGCTTGTTATGATTTTGATGCACAACCAGGAAGCGGTGAGTTGTCAATTAAGGAAAATGAAATTTTAACTGTTATTCGTGAAGTAAGTCTTTTTTTTTCCTTATTTAATTATATTTATATATATTTTTTTCTTAATAGAAAATTGAAGGAGGATGGATGGAAGGAAGAAATAGTGAGGGAAAACATGGATTATTCCCTGAATCATATGTCGTTAAAATTCAACCAGTATGTTTTATTACTAAATAATAACTTTATAATGTAATAAAAAAATTGTTATAGTTAACCACAACAGCTATTTCATCTCCTGTTCAATTACCAAGTGTACCAGTTCAAGAACTACCTGCACCTCCAAGTCTTTATGATAGCTCATGGGAAAATCCATCTATAGCAGCACCGTTACCACAATCATTACCAACAATTTATCCTAATCTTCAAAATTTATCACAAACACAACCACAAAATAATTCTCAAATTCTTCCAACTACAAGACCACAGGGTAAGTAGTTTTTATAAATTTTTTTTTTTATTTTTATAATAACAATATAAAACAATTTAGTATTTCAAAATACTTCAAACAATGATACAAACAACCAGTACGATGACTTTTATGATGAATGGACAGATGAAGAAGATGATACAGGAGTAAGTTTTATTTAGCAAAACAAAGAATATATATATATATATGTTCTCAAATGTTACTAATACATTGCTTTTAAAACATATAAATGTTAAGCTATTGAGAATCAAATACAATATTTTATTATTATCCCCAGATAACAATTAACTTTTTAAAGAATGTCATAAGAAGACTAAAGAAAAACTATTTTGCCTTTATATAGTGTAACATATCATTTAAAGATATACAATGAATAATTGTAAAGACAAAATTTAAATTTAGTTGTATTTTATACAATTTTATTTTCTATTTTAAGAAACTATATCCGGAGTATTTTGAGATTTATTCTTTTAATTTTTGTTCAACAATACTGGTAGTTAGAAAAATTTGAGTTATTTTAAAACATTACTTAAAACTTAAACTTTATTTTTATTTAAATCTATAATAAAATGATATTTGCAAGAGCTAGATCTATTGGATCTGTTGATTCTGAATTAATATCTACTTTTTCACAGATAAAGGTTATTTTTTTGTTTACTTTAACATTAGAATAATTGTATATAATATTTAGGAATCAAGAAAAAGTATTGATGAGGGTAGAAAAAATTCTGTTTGTGGAAGAAAAAGTTCTAGAAAAGGTTCTAAAATTATTTCTAAAAATATTGTTGATTCAAGAACTGATTTAAGTACTGATGAAGATGGTGCTACTATTAGCATTGGTTGTATATCTAGACATTCTAATAATAAAAGTTCTAATTCTATATCACTTTTAAATGTAATATATAAATTAGTTTGTTATGTAAATCTATATAAAGGAAAAAAGTTGTGTTTATATTAGTTAAATATTCTCTATTATTTTAATATTTATATTTGTTTTTTTTTTCTACAGGACAATGCACCAGGAAGTTCAAATCTTGGAGTAAATAGTTCTATGAATCGTCTTGCTGTTTCAAGATCGAAATCAGCTGGTACTGATGTTACTGGTGGAACAAATAAACAAGGAACAGCTAAAATGAAACAAATTAATCGGTTTTCAAATTTCGTTAAATCAGGAATGGAAAGTTATATTTTAGGTCAATCTAAGGTTGAATATCGTCCAAGATATTCAATTGTAAAGAAAGGAGATACCATTGAATGGGTTCGTGAAAAACCATTCATTGATATTACTGTTGAAGATCCAAAAAAAGAATCTAAATTAAAAGGATTAAAAAGTTATATTGCTTATCAATTAACTAATTCAGCAAATAATGGTCATGTTTCAAGAAGATATAAACATTTTGATTGGTTACATGAACAACTTTCAACAAAATATTTGCTTATCCCAATTCCTCCTCTTCCAGAAAAACAAGTATCAGGAAGATATGAGGAAGATCTTATTGAGCATCGCAAAAACATCCTACAATTATGGGTTAAAAAAATTTGTGCTCATCCAATATTATCTAGTTCAGATGTATGGAATCATTTTATATTTTGTAATGATGAAAAAGAATGGAAAGCTGGGAAACGCCTTTCTGAGAGAGATGAATATGTTGGTGGAAATTTTTTTATGAATCTTGCTGTTCCTGATCAAGTTATAAATCTTGCTGACCTGTAAGTTAATGTTTAAATGATTAAATATATATATATATTTTAACTATAGTGATAGACAAACAGAACTTTTTACCCGTTCATCTAAATTTATTGATGAAAGTATTAAAATTTTGTATGATAAATTATTTGAAACACAAAAAAGAATGGCTGGACCGTATAAAGCTAACTTTAAAAAATTATCTGATGCTTTTGATGCACTTTATATTGCATTCGAAGTTGATACATCACAAAAAAATCGTTCCCTTTCAACAGCCATTAAAGAATCATCAAGAATATTGAGTAAAATTGGTGATGATCATGAAATTCATGCAAAAAAGAATATTGAAATAACTCTTGATTGGTTATATACATATAAAGGAATTTTATCATCTATACCAGATATAATAAATGTTCACAAATCATGTCTTAATAAAATGAAAGAAAATGAACGTTTACTTGATGAAGGTAAAGTTACCACACATCAAGCTAAAATGGTTCAAAGACATGTTGATACAACAAGTTATGCTTTATTAGCTGAAATAAATCACTTAACAAATGAGAGAACTAAAGATTTTAGTCATATGTTAGAATTATTTTTTTCACAACAAGCTGAGTTTTATAAGAATATTGGTCAGCAATTTGAAACACTTTCTAAAAAATTTAAAAAATAATCTTTCTTTAAGAGGTTTTTTTTTTATTATTATTTCAATTACTCAATATTTTTCACAAAAATTCTCACTTTCACAAGGATTTTTTTTATACCTTTTAATCGAAACTAATTAAAAACATTTTAACAATAAATATATAGCATGATAAAAAAAATTTTTTTTATAAGATATATATACAGTTAAGAAGAGATACTTTTTAACTGTATATATAAATAAAAAAAAAAATTTTTTTTTTAAAATATATATCAATATATCTATTTTATCTTTCTATTGCTAACATTTTATTAATTTTCATATGGTGGTGAAAGCTTTTTAATTTTTTACCTACATAAAATAAAAAATGTATTGCGATTATATTCTTATCTTTTATAACTAAATTATGAATAAATAAACAATCAGGTGATACATTTTGTATCTACATTTATTTTATATTTTTATTTTATAAAAAAGCTTACTAAATTCTACAACCATACATTAGATTATGTAAATTTCAATTTCTTTTGATATGCTTCATTGACGCTTTTTATCATTTTGATAGGAGAAAAATTATTTAAATGATCTATTGCATCATAAAAATTGCATATTTTTAACTTCATACTAACTTATTTATCTTTTAATTTTTTTTAATTTATTTATATTGTTAAATTGATTTTTTTTTTTGTAATAAGAATTGTATTGTAATTAAAATAAAATTTAAATTATACACTGATATTTATGTAGTAATAAAATTTATTCTACTTTTTTTTAAAAAAAAATTAAACTACCTATTTATATACTGATTACAAAAATTTAAATTTTACTGATATTTTATATCAGTTAATTTAACACCCAATTATATTATAGATTTGCAAAAAAATTTTCAAGTAATTATTGCAACTTTCTAAACTGGGTATATATTAAGAAGACGATTTTTAATATTTCGTTCATTCTTACTGATTACAATATGACAATTTGTGAAGCACCATATACTGAGGCAGGACAAATTATTACAGGTAAGTCATAGACATTTACATTATTATATATGTAACAATATATAAAAATCACGCCATTGATATTCAAAAAATTATTTATTATTATAGACTTTATAAAAAATAACAATGCAAATAAATTATATGAAAAAAAAAGTAGTGAAATTATTGTTTTAAATAATAATATTAAAAAAAAATGGATTACTTGGACAACAATTGATTATGATTCATTACCAAAATGGTATAAAGATAATGAATTTCTTCGTAATGGTTATAGACCACCATTATATTCATATACTGAATGTTTTAAATCTATATTTTCATTACATACTGAAACGGGAAATATATGGTCCCACTTATTTGGTTGTATATTATTTTGTTTAATCTTTCTTGTTGAAAGATTTTCACATATACAATTTCGTCCTTCTAATGATCAATTAATCTTAGCAAATTTTTATTTTTCAGCTGTTTTTTGCTTTGGCGCCAGTAGTTTGTATCATACAATGATATCACATTCATGTAAAGCAATGACAGCTTTTTGTAAAATAGATTATGCAGGGATTGCTATAATGAATGTTGGAGGATTTATACCACCCATATATTATCTTTTTTATAAAAATCCTGAAATTCAAAAATTTTATTTAACTATTATTATAACATTAGGAATAATATGTATATTTTTATCATTATCAAAAAAATTTAGTGAAACTGAATATAGACCATTAAGAGCAGCAGTTTTTTTAACACTTGGTTGTTCAGCTTTTGTTCCAATATTACATTATTGGAATATGAATGGAATTGATAAATTTGTTGAAAATGGTTTTTTAAATTTAATTGCAATGTTTTTCATTGATTTAATTGGTGCTTTGTTTTATGTAACAAGAATTCCTGAACGTTGGTTTCCAGGAAAATGTGATTATTGGGTATGTAAATAATTTTATTTTTTAACATTAACATTATAAATTAATCAACCATGTATTTTAGTTTCAATCACATCAATTATTTCATATATGTGTACTAATTGGAGCCATAGTTCATCATTATTGCATTAATTTAATGGCACACAATTGTTATAAGGATAACATTTGTCTACCACAACTTACTTCACAAATTATAAACTCAACAATAAATCATCAGGAATTTTAAATATTTAATAGGATCAAATTTATCTTACTTTGAAATGTAACAGTTTTCTAGAAATTTTTTTAATGTTACCTCAAATAAAGAAATACAACATATAAAAGACTGGTAAAAAATTTTTTTTTAAAAAAAAGATATATCTAGATGCATTGTTTTTTTTTAAAAAGTTAAAAATAAAAAATTTTATTTATAGTTTAATTTTTGTTAAAACATTTTAAAATTTAGGTTAAACATATATATAAATAGTATAAGAAAAAAAAAACAATTTTAAATTTCTTTAAATTTAAAAAAAAAAGAAATTTTATTCTTATTTAAAATTTAATTATATACCACAAATTTAAAATTTTAATTATCTAAAAAACATTTTGTAGTAATGTTTGTAATAAAATATCTGTTTTCTTGTTTTATTACTCTTAATTTTCATATACATTCTTTTAAATTGCAAATAAATTATATTAATAATGTATAAAAAAAATATTAATATTTAATTTAACAAAGTAAGTTAAGATTATTTAAATTTAATTACATTAAAAATTATATCTACATAATAGTATTTTATTAATTAATTTTTATAATTCAAATAAAATTACTTCTTTTTTATAAATTAAATGTTTAATCAAGGAAGTTAATATATAATATATATATATATATATTGTAATATTTAATTTTAAAAATTTTCATATATTTATTATATTTTTCAATAAATCTTATCAATTTTAATATAAATTATCTTTATAAAATAATTATAAAGGTATTTTTTTTTTCATTATAAAGTACTCTATATAATCTATCATCTAATGTGTAATAAATTCAAGGTTTGATAAAATATAATTATTATAAATAGAATAAAAATTGTAAAGAAATATTAAACATTAAAATTAAAAAAGTAAAATATTCATATATATTTTTTTTTATATTATATTTTAAAAATTAATGCTTTTGATAGTTTAAAACATAACTTATGTATTGTTTTTTTTATTTCTTTTATATTTAATGAAGTAAAACATGTTTTATGACATATTTAAGACTTGTCGATGATTAAACAAAATGTTTAATATTATAGAAAAAGAAAGTCTTATTTTATCATATTTGCAATAAAAGAAGAACATTTTTTTTTTTATCTCTAAATTGTCATAATTCTATAAGTTTTTCTAATATCTTTTAAATTAATAATGTAGTAAGTTGAAATTTTACTTAAAAATTAGTTTAAGGAGTCATTATATATTAAAATGTAATATTAACTAAAGAAATATAACAAGATAATTATTATATAAAGAAATATAAAATGTTTATATGTATATGGGTTTCCACATTTATTGGTAACACAATAATCCATAAAATTTTTTGTAGAAAAAGTTCTAACATAATAATAATCTATAGAATTAAAAAAAAATAAAATACAAATATACATAAACATGTTAAAATATAAATTGAACAAATCTAATCGACTGATGGAATGCAAATATCTTTTCCTAATTTTAAAATCCAGAATGTAGCACTTTCTAAGAATGGACCTTTTTGATTTACTTGTATAAAACTTTCCATGTCTGGTCTAAATAATGTTGGCCACCAAACTTTTGCCAAATTACTAAAGTTCATACTATTAAATGTATTATGATCTGCGACATGTTGTAAATGGATTGCAAGATTGCGAAGAACATGTATATTAATTGGGGGAATTTTTTCAAAAATATGAATTAAATGTTTTTTAAATATTTCTATATTTGGATCATCATTATTTTGTGTGGAAACACCACTGAGGTACAATTTTGTGCATTCTATTATGTCGGAATGAATATATTCAGGAATTATTGGTTCTTGGAGATTATTAAAAAATGCTTTTAAAGAAGAAGCAACTGTATGAACTGGTAAATCTAATACATTAGGATCAAAAATGTTTTCCGTTCGAAATTGTTTTTCTAATATTTGCGATCCTACTTGACTTCCAGAAACACGATAAATACCTTCCGTTTTAATATTTTCTTCCTAAAAAAGACAAGTTATTTTATAAATATATATATATATATTTTTCTAACATACCTGTTCTAAAAAATTAATACATTCTTTAACAAATAATGGTATACGTTCAGAGGGATCTTCCATAGCAAGTTCAATTAATGTTTTTGTTGAAAATACTTGTTGCTTTAATAAACCTTTTTGTTGTGTTGATTCTTTTTTATTTCCATTTTTTTTATCCTTCTTTCCAAATCTAAAGAATTTTGTTGTGGAACTTTCTTTATCTAAAAAAAAATTATTTAAAAATTATTATTAGAAAATTTAATTAATTATAAAAAAAAAATTATTAAAAAAGTTAAAAAAAAAAATAATATTTAACAAACACAAACGCACTTTCAAAAAGGTGATTATATAAGCATTGTAATTTTTCATGCTCATTACAATCGTTACTTGATGTTGTTAGGTGTGATGAAGATTTAGAGTTAATTGTAATTCTGTCAAAATCAACAGAAATACTAAATTTATCACAATTATTCAATTTATCAAAAATTTCAATTTTATCATTTGTTTTTAATTTTTTCTTTGAAAATCCTTTTTTAAAACTTGAAGTAAATTTTTCCATAACATTTTCTTTTGGAGAGTCAACCTCAAATAATGACTTTGCTTTATCTCTTGACATTTTAACTGACCCTGTCTGTGGAGATTTTGTAACTTTATTTTGTGACATAAAACGTAATAATGGAATTTTATTCCAATCAAATTTTTTATCTTTTTTTTCATTATTAATATTATCATTTTTTTCATTAAATAATATATTATCAAAACTTCGATATTGTGGTAGAGAAATAATATTAACTCTTCTTCTAAATGTTGTATCTCTTGACACAACACCATCACTACCACCAATAGAGCTATCTCTATCAGCAATCAAAGATTGCTTTTCTTTTTTTAATGCAACATAGTCTAAATACTCATAAACTGGATCTTCATTTTCCATCTCATTATCCACAGACAAAGAGCGCATATTATACAATTTATTATCCATGCATTGATCATATTTTAAATAATTATTATACTCGTATATTTCACATTTGTTAAACTCAAACTCATCTAAGCAAAAAAAAAAATAGAAATGTTAAAATGAAAAATTACAAACACAAAAATATTAAAATTAAAATATTGTTATAGGACTAACAAACAATAAGGTTATATATAAAAATTAATACAATATTTAATTTTTTTTTTTTTAAATTTTTTTATATAAACTTACTTTGTATATTTGGAGAAGTTTTCTTTTTATCATCAATATTATTTAAATTATTTTCAAGTATTGAGATATTAGATAAAGCAGTTGGAAATGGCGCTGGTCTTAAAATGTCATTATTTTTCTTTTGATAGTCAACTGAATTATATAATTCATTTATATATATGAGGTCTTCATTTAAATCTAAATTATCTTCTGGAGTAGCTAAAGGAGCATTAATTAGTTGCATATTAGTAGATGGTGAAATATTTGATTTAGTATGAATAGACAAATTATTTAAATTTGGAATAATTACTTGATTGTCTAATGAGTAAGAGTTTTTTACTCTTTGTAATGGTGATGATGCAGAGTATTGGGTAAAATTTGATTGTTGTGATGGGCAGCGCGAACTTTTTGGTGACTTAATATTATTTGATGATGGGATATTACTATTACAAGAGAATGTTGATCCTTTTGAACCATTTGAATTAATTGTTGTAGAGGCAAATCCTGATGAATTTGAATCTGTATCAGATATATTATTTGTTGATGTTGATAATATATCATTTTGTGATATTTTATATATATTTTTAAAAAAATTTATTAATCTTGTTTTTTCTGCCTCATTACTACAACTTTGAAGATTATTTAGAAATAAAGCACCACAATTAGTTGCTAATTGACTACCTTCTGTTAACATTCTATTAGTTTCCTGTAATATAATATTATAAATATTTATTGTTAAAAAAAATATATAGTATTATTTATTTATTTATATAATATATATGTTTATATATTATATAAAAATCTTATAAATAAAGTTAATGAAAATATGTACTTTTATAAATAATATTGAAAGATTTTGTATAGGAATTAGTTTACTACTTTAAAGAGACTATAAAATAATTATCAAGATAAAATAAAATAGAAAGAAAAAAGATATTCATTCTTATGTAATATAGATATATCTTTTTAATACTATTTGAAATGTAAATATAATAGTTTAGTATAAAAATAAATAGATAGAAGAGTAATTAAAAATATTTCTATTAATGGTACATGCTATCTTTCCTTAATCTTTAGAAATTTATATAACTCTTCAACAATAATGTTGAATAGATATATTTTATTAAATTTTATAAAATAATTCTTATCTTTTAATAGAAAACATATATTTACCTTATTTTGAAAATAATCTTCTAATCCAGCCAATGCATTTATCATAATATAACTATCTGTTGATAACATTTTTTCCATTTGTTTATTTCGATTTTTATTATTATTTATTATATTATTAATAGTAATTTTCATATGTTCAAATGATGCAACTCTATTTGCTTGATAAGTTAAAATATATCCTTGTGAATTTAAATTATTATTGGTATAATGATTATTATTTAAATTTAACCATGAATGATAAGAATATATTTTAACATCAACTCTTAAAATATTAGATGTATTTGTTGAAGTTTTTTCATTTAAATTATTTGATGAATCATATATAGGAATATCAAAAGTTAAAAAACCTGATGATAAACTATAAAGATTATTTGATAAATATGGATAAATAGGTTCAAGTATTCTATTAATTGGATTTTCATCTTGACACATTATAAGAAGATTAATCTTTATATTTGATGCTTTACCAGATAAATGTCTATTAACAGTGTTTGCTATAAAATTATCCAATTGATAGTCATACTTATTGTGACATGATATAATATTTAAATCATATTGTTTACCAAAATCATGAATTTTTTTTGATAAATTATTGTCATCTGATATCATTTTATTATATTCATTGTTTGTAATTGGTGGTATAACAATAACTGGTGGCATTTCATAATAAATTATTTCATTTTCAATTTTAGGTATATATTTTTGTAAATCTTCATTTGATGACATTAGATATACAAAAATTTTACTTGTATTTTTATTTAATTTTTCTTTAAAATTTTGAGGATTTAATGAGTATGTAAAAGTAACAGGTGATTTTTTATTAAATGAATTATAACCCATTCTTATAGCAACTGTTTGAATAGATGTTATAAATTCTTCTCCTAATATTTCATTACCATGAATAATAATTTCAATATTTGTAGAAATATTACTATTAATTTCTTTAACTTTTTGTAAATGTTGATCAATTATTTCCATAGCAATACCATCTGTACATTGAAAACCACATGGACATGAATTTGAAATATAATTGTCACAACTTATATATGATGCATATTTTTCAATCATTCTTTTTCTTAAATCATGTAAAATATTTAATTGTCTATATCGAATATCATCAACTAATATAGATGTTATTTCATTAAAATCATCATCACAAAACCATTGTTCTTTAAAATTTTTTTTCATATATAATTTTTTATTATTCTTATTATTAAATAATTCATAAAATATTCCAACATTTTCAAGTAACAATTCTTGAAAATTTTTTTCTGCCATCTCAATTAATTTATATTGATATTCATCATAAATTTTTATTGCTTTATTTTCATTTAATTGTTCAAATGGTAGGTAACCTTTTAAAAATATTAGAGCATCATTAAAACTTTTACCCGGTGTTATTTGTTTACATTCTCTTAAAAATTGGATAAATTCTAATTCACGTTTCTTTTCTCGTTTATCCATTTCTATTTCACGTTGATAATTTATGAATGTTTTTTCTGCTTCTACTGTATCTAATATTTCAATTGGTATTTTTGTTCTTTCTATTTTATTATAATTTTCCGTTTGTTTAATATTTTCTTCACATGAAAATTCTTTAAAATATTGTAAAAATAATGGGTGGTTCAAAATTATATTTTTAGCATCTTCCCACATTATATATTGTATATTAGACTTATTTAATAATGAAATAAAAGCAATTTTGAGGGAAGGTAAATGTTTGATAAGACAATTATTAGTCCACTCTTCTTTTAAACTTTCTAAATATTCTTTAAAAAAATTAATAGCTTCTGTTGTTCCAAAAAAATTTAAAAATGTAGTAAAATTAGGATGTGGATTGTATGAAAGATTGTTAAATAATTCAAGCCATGGAATATTATCAATTTTTTTATAGTTTTTAGCCGGAATACAACTTCCAAGAAGATTTTTAAAATTCTTTTTAACCTCATCCTCTCTTCTTCTTTGTAAAGACAATCCTTCCTCATAACAATTGAGTTTAAATTTATTCTTATTTCTTTCTAACTGATGAGCAATAAAGTAAAATAGCTCTTTAACATTTACATTGTTGTGAGCTGATGTTTCAACCTAAATGTTATAAATAATAAATAAAAGTTTTTAACATTGAAGAAATATATTTATAATTCTTATTTATGGTAGTTAAAAATAAATAGCCTAACATTTTTCATGATATATTTAGTCAAATTTTAAAAACAAGTAAATACTTTTGTAAAAACTTTTATCTCTCTAATGACTAGAAGGAAATAAAATATATAAAATTTTATATCTTCAACATCATTCAAGGATTATTTTCTTTTTTAAAACAAAAAAAAAGATATTAAAATATTATAAATAAACTTTTTTTTACTTACACATGGTATTGGAAAATTTTTCCATTCTTTATTTGTAAAGATACTTTGTATATTTTCTAAATATTTTTTTTCTGCAATATCACATTTTGTTGCAGCAAAAAAGATTGGTTTTTTTGTTTTATGCAACATTTTAATTAATTCAATTGTAAATAATGAAGAAAATTTTAAATCTCTATCTTTTATATGAACAGGATCTAATATAATAATAAAAGCATCAATTGTTATTTTTCCATCTGGTAATTCAACTTTTGGATAGTCATCTTCTTGACCAAGTTGATCCTATAAATAAAAAATATATATAAATAATTTTTTATTAATTTACCGTTGATATATACATTAACTTTCCTTGACTTTCTAGTTTAATTTTCGAAGCTCTTTTTAAATATTCATTTAAATCTTTTTGTTCATGTGATAATTTATGAGTAATTGAATTATATGTTTCATCACTTAAAAACTCAGTTTGTTCAATTACTCTGATATGTGTTGTTTTCATTTTGAAAGATTCAGTTATTGATGGATCTAAAGGAATATCACCCCACCACAACCAATGATCATTATTTATAACTGGTGATCCACAAAAATCTGCCTATACAATATAATATGAATTATATGAAAAAAATATAATAAAAAATATACCTGTGAAAGTATTGAAGGATGTTCCTCAATATAATCATCATAATTTTGTCTACAAAATCTATTACATAAACATGATTTTCCAACTCCAGCTATTCCTTTAAAATAAGATGGTCCTGATAAACCAACAACAGCAACTGTAATAAGATGTTGTTTTTTATTTGTTTGTCCTATATTTTGTTGAAGTTTAAAAGAATGTTGGTATCCACCATTATTAGATTCACTATCATCTTGATGCCATTTTGCAGAACTATTAGTTGTAGAAAGTGTCGTTTCCGAATTAGACATTGAAGTCTATTCAATAATATTAATATAATATTTTTAATATATAAGATACTTGTAAAAAGTTATGCAAATGAATAATGGAAGAAAGACACAAAAAAAGCTTCCTCAATAATAAAGATGATCTATAAAAAACTAACAAGTTAAAAATAAATATTAGTACATGAAATAAAAAAAAATTAACATTAAATAAATAAAAAAGTTTTTTAATATTATATTAAAGTGGAAAATAATTTAGATATTTAAAATGATAAAATTTCTATTATGTTCAATTTAAATTAAAAGTATTTAACATAATTATAAAGACATCAACTAATATTGAAAAATAAAAATGATATAAAAAAAAAGTACAAGAAATTTGTAAAATTAAATTACAACAAAATATTTTTAATATGTTGAAAAAAAAAACATTATTGTAAATAATAAAGTAGGTATAAATATTTGTAAGGTCATATAAATAGAATTTTAAAAATGAGCATTGTTGAAATGATACAAAGAGTGAAAAAAAAAATTTTAATTATATTTAAAATAATGTTTTGAATGATAGAGTAATTAGAAACATAATAAATCATTTTTAAAAATTCTTTTTAAAAGTACATTTATTGTAAAAAAAAAATTAATTAATAGACATGTTCTGTTATTCAATTTTTACATTACAAATATTCTATTTTGAATAGTAAAAAAAAATGCATTAAATGTAACAATTATAGTTATTAATTATAAAGTAAATTATTTTACTAGTTATTAAAAATATATTATAAGAAAAATTTTAAAATTTAAAAGGTTATTTAAAATAAAGTAGTTTGATTTGATGTAATATTTAGTCTATAAAATAAACTGATAACAAATTTTATTATTATTTGGAGGCTTTTTTAAACTCATAAAATTTTTATTACTAAATATAAATAGATAAAGTATTGGGATTAAATTCTACCTATTATATATATATATATATTTTTGATTAATAAAAATATATAACGGTATTATACAAATAGATATTTTTAATTGATTTTCAATGTTTAATAAATATGGAAATGATAGAAATATAGTGTTAAATTAATTAATAATAATACTCTTTTTTTTGATAATATAGTATTTATAAGTATATAAAATATATTGATACAATCTTTTCAACTATAAATAAAATAAGAAATAATGTGTTAATTTTAAAAATAAATTTAACTAAGAAAAAAGTTTAAAAATTTTTATTATATATAAAGCGGGAGAAATTTTTCATTTCAATTATTTGCTAATGATCACCAAAACGTATTTTAATCAAAATTATAAACAAAGTGTTGAATATAATATATGGAGTATTTTTTAAAATAATTATATATGAGACTGTTTAATGTGTAAATTAGTGATAAATAAACAATCTATACAATAAAAACTGCTTTTTTAAAAAAAAAAAAGTTGTAAATAAATAGTTAAAAAAAAAAATCTATTTTGGTATTATTTTTAAGTCTTACTTAATAATAAAACAATTATATTACTAGTCTTATTTTAATATTTCTTTTTTTTTTATTAACTTACTTATTAAATTTTATATTAAAATTTATGTATAATAGGAATAATAATTAACGTTAAATAAAAATATACTTTTAAATTGAAAAGGTGTATTTAAATAAGATTTAATATTAACAATTGTATGATGAAGTAAACAAACTGTATTACTAAGAAAATTCTTAACAAGCATTTGATAACTATAAATGTAACAATCAAATACAATAAAAATTCTTTTGTATTTGAATGAAGACATGATTATTAAGAAAACTATTGTAATATTATTATTGTTATTTGATTTAAAGTAGTATATATAACGTAAAATTTTAATTAAAATCAAACTTCAAAATCATGAATGTTAATAGTTATCAATCTTAATTTTTTTTTTGTCTTCTTAAATAAAAAAAAAGAAGGATTTAAAGAAAAATATTCTTTTTGAAGAACAAGTTTTTTTTTTTATATAAAACTAAATACTAAAAAGATTTATATACTAGGTATAAATTTTATTCTTAATCAAATAAAAAGCTTAGTACATATAAAATGAAGAACATGTACACATATATATATATATATGAATAATTTCTTTTAAAAATAAGAAGATTATTTTATAGATAATAAAAATTAATTTGTTAGATTTTAATATATTTAATTTAATAATTCTTATTTAAAAATTAATTGTAACAATACACTTTATCAAGTTTTTGTTTTTAAGAATGTAACCAAAAACAAGTGATGTAAAATTGATAAATGTATATTTCGTCAAAGTATGTGTAAACTTAAAAAATATCATTATATATAATTACAAATGTTGGATGAAATAAATATAATATTTTAAGATAAAATATAAAAAGTATTTATTGAAAGTAAACTAAAAAAAATATATGTTTTTACGTATCTTAAAATTCAGGAAATTGCTTTTGAAGTTTGCATAATAATGATATATTAAAACTACTTTGAATTATAAAGATAACTGACTTGAGGAAGAATATTTTGCCATAAAAAGATAATAAAAATTATAAAAATATAAAGTATAAAGATAGTTTTAATATTTAAATGTTATTATTTTATATCTAAAAAGTAGTTTTTTTTTCCACTTAAATGATAATAAATTTCTTCAAAATTTTAAATATATTAAACTTTAAATTATGGAAAATTATTTATTAACTAGAATATTAAATAAGTTTTAACAAAGTATTTAACTATATATAAAATTAATCAAATTTTTATTTCTTTATAATTGAACATTTTTTATCTTGCAACATAAATATGACAATTTTTAATTATATTTAAGTTTTTTTTTTAACCAATAAATAAAAGGTATAAAAAAAATACATATTATTTGAGATAAAAGTATCTTAACATTTATTAATTTTTATATTTTATTGTAACTTTGAATAAAATTATAAATATATAAAGAAATAAGAAATGAATATAAAATAGACCCAAATTGTTAAAAGTTTTTATAATGCTGTTGAGGAAAAGTCAACATATATGAAGAAATAGGATTTGTATTGTTTTATAAGTGATTTTTACTTTAAGTGGCATAGAATACTAAAAATAAGATCAATTGTCTTAAACTTATACTATTTTATTGTTAATTCAAGTAGAGCGTAAAATTATTTGATATATTAAAGTCCGTGAAGATATATGTAATTATAAATTACACTTTTAAAATATTTCACATTTTTTAAATAAAAAATGAATAATCAAATAAAATATAATAAAATATTAATATAAAAAATTAATGGAGCAATATATATATATTTATATATATTTTTTTTATATTATATTTCATTTTGACAAATATTTTAATCAAAATAAAAGTATTGTTCATTGTTATCAATATTCATGTATATTTATTACATATTTAAGATTAAAATTATTGATAAAAATTTACAATGCGCATTTAGTAATTGGTAAAAATACTTTTTCAATATTTTCTTTAGTTATAAAAATAACAAAAGAGGTAATATATAGTTAGTTAGCGTGATTTTTCATTATAACATGATTTTGATATCAAAGCATCATTTTATATAGAAAATTTAAATCAGCGGGATATGAAAATTAATAAAATATCTAACTATATAAAATGTTATAATGGTTATTTAGATAAAAACAGTTATAAATGGGCAATTTAAAAAATGAAGTATATAATACAATAGAAAATTTTTAATATAAAGATTTACAAAAAAAAAAAAGATTAAATAAAGAAGTTGAAGGTTATATTAAAAAGATTTTTAAAAGATTATTAGAATAGTAACATTAGATAATTTGTAAATCCTAATTTAGGTATTAAACTCATTTACTTAAAATTATTTGATAGATATATTATCTATTCTAATAACTCAATATAATGAGGGAAACAAAATTTTCTTTTTAATTATATCTAAACCAATGCCATTTTAAAATACAATACATTTCTAACTCAAAATTAAAATAGATAAATTTTCTAAAATATATATTATAATGTATTTCAATTAATTATGTTTACATTTAGATATCTCAAAATCTTCTCTCTACCGTTACATATTAATTAGAGATTTTTGGACACAAACATAAAACTATTTTAAATTTTGTTTGTTAAATGTGTTAAATGGAAAACATAAATAATCTTTTAATGAGAGAGTTAAAATAAAGAATGTTAATACGTTATATTTAATTTATACATAAATATATTTTAATTTTTTTTTTATCAAATTATGATAATTATTATGTATATATATATTATTAGAAAAATATTAAAATATAATAATATTAAAAAAAAAATAATGCGTTTAGAATTATTACTTCTGATAAGTGTTAAATAATTGATTTTTAAAAATAGATTAAACAAATCAAGTGATTAGTAAACGAAATTTTTGAATGATATAAAAGTTATAATTGTAAAAAAGTCTCGTTATCATTTAAAATGTTACATTATTTGATGTATAGATAAATGATTAATATTATGTTACCATTAACTATATATATTAAACACGGCAAAAATAAATTGATTTATATAAAAAAGCTTAATAAATTAAAAAGTCTCCCATTTAATAATCAAAATGATTAATGAAGTTATATAAGATTTTTTCTTTTCTATTATAATTTTTACCATTATCTTTCATTGAGTAAATAGATAATATAATAACAAAAAAAAATGTGTATTTTGATAAAAGATTACACATTTTATTGACTAAATATGTACTTCAAAAATAATTAGTATTATAATAATGTATATTTCATTGTATGTATGAGTATTGAAGAATTATATAATGAATCATCTTCTTAGACATTAAAATAAAGAACATATATATTTGATATAAATAAAAATAATTTATCATAATAGTTCACTCACTCATACTACAATTAGCTATGATATTTTTATGCCATTTTTGGTATTTATGAACAACCAATTTTATAAGGTCATTAAAATAAAATGACTTTTAAGTAAAATATAAATTTTCAAAAAAAAATATATATATAATATATATAACATATTACAATATAATATAAATTTTTTATTTTATTTTTAATTTATATTTTTTTTTAATTTATATTATATAATATTTAAAAAATATAATGACTGAAAAATAGATAATATTAAGATATAAAATCTAAATTTTATCTATTATTTTCTCATAAAAGAGTCATTGTTTGTATAAAATTCAGTGATTCATTTCAAGTTCTTCTTTTAGAAAAAGACCAATTTGGATGGAATATTTATATATATAGTATGTTGGTAATAAGAAGAAAATTTAAATTAAAAGCATATAAATTGGAAGAAATATAATAGTCATTGGATTATTTAGAGAAGATTTTACTATGGCAAAACTTTTGATAATTTTTAAAATGATTAATTATAATAAATGGTATATTTGTATTATTAACTATCTTATATATAATTTATTAGTTTTTTTATATATTTATAAAGATAAAAGCTTGTATTGATAGAACAAATGAATGATATATTAGAATAAATAATATTTAATAACTTATTAAAAATGATTATCACTAAATTATAAAACTAGGACTATCTTCTTTTTTTTTTCTCCAAGATATTTATCATTTATAGAAAATGTATAAATAAACAAATCAGTAGTCTTGGCCGTTCAATTTATTAACTAAACTTGTATATAATATTTTTGACAAAACCTGTACTCTTATTAAGTGTTAACAAATGGGGCTATTATCTGTTTTGTTGAAGGACAATAATTTAAATTGACTTAGACAATACACTATAAAAGTGTTAACCGCAATTGTCAAGAATAGGTCAGCTATTATCATCATACATTTCATTTTCTTTTTAAATTTAATATTTAATTACATGAAAGGATAAGGCACTTAAATACTTGATGAAGCATATATAATTTTTAACATACTAATGACATGTTAATAAAAATAAGCTTATAAAAATTTTTATAGTTTTTTTTTTCCTATGAAATAGATGAATAAATTAATAAAACAAATTAATATAAAGTATTTTTAGAATATTTAACTTAAAATAATACAACTAAAGACTTTTAAATATATGCTTTAATGACTCTTAAAAATATAATCATAATTTTTACATTTAAATTTTTCCTAAAATTATATTAAAAGACAATTTAATTTTTATTATATAAAATTATTAATTAACATAAAAATTTTTCTAAAATATATTTTTAAATAATGATAATTGACAAAAAAAAAGGGGAGAATATTATATATGGGTAGGGCGTTGACAAAAATATACTTTATAAAATTAATGGTTTTTCATAGACAATGGTAACAATGACGAAACTGGTGGTTTAAAATAATTGAAAAAATAATTACAAGAAAGATTAAAATGACAATTTTATCAGTTAAAATAATACTAACAAATTCATTAATGAATATTTTATATTTTTATATTTTTGTTTTATAAAATATTTAACCACCAAAAACATATGAAAAATTCATTCATTAAAATTTATAGATATATTACTTATTAATAAATAAAAAAATAAGAAGTAATTTCTTTTTTAGTATATAAAATTTTAATGCAACTTTATTTTAATCAAATTATACTCAACCGTATTAATTAAAAAAAATTTTTTACATATATAAAGATACTAAAAATAGACCAAAAATTTAAGTCTACAATTAATTTAAGAAAATTTCACAGGTCATGAAACATTCAAAAATAGATTTATTTTTTATTTTAAAAGAAGGAATATATTTTATATTTTACATATATTAACACAAAAAATAATTTATCATTAAAGAATTGTACAGGAAAGAATTAACTTGACTAGGTAATTTTAAAAGTATAAAATAATAAAAAAATTTCACCTTAAATACATTTAATTTATTATTTTTTTAAATAATATTTGTATCATTAAATTAATGTATTATTATACTAAAAATCAAAATATATAAGATAAAGATAATAGAAAAGTATATTAAAAAACAATCATTTAATAAATAATAGTTCACTTTGATATTCAGTATATCAATATATAAATATAAAAAAAAAAAATTTAAAAAAATATATTATCTTGTTTAATGTTTACAAGTTAGCTTTACTATTATTATAATTTAACAAATAGCATGTATATATATCAAACATAATGGTATATTGATTGACTTGAATAAAACATGTTTTCGAATAATTAAAAAAAATAATTGTACTGGATTGTTTCAAATATTCTTTGACTTTTAAAGTCTAACAATTTTTAATTGATATTGTTGTTGAAATTCACAAAAATAAAAGTATATTTAATGTAATAAAATTATAAAAAAAATTTTTTTGACATTAAAAAAAAATTTGCACCAACAATTAAATAAAAAAAATTGATATAAAACTATCTGTTATTTCCTTATTATTTTATTTTTTGATATGGTAACAATATTTTTTCTATCTTTATAAAAATGTTAAAATTTTTAACAATAAAAAGTTAATCTTTTAGTATAAAAAAAAAGCAGTTGATGATAACAAAATAAAAAAATTTTTATTACTTATAAAATGTAAAAAAAAATCTATCAAAACATGAACTAAATATGATGACGTTGATATTATTTAAAAATAAATTAAAGATTATATTCATTAGAATTTTGTATCTAATTAAGGTATATCATCACAGATAAGTATTCATTTTAAAAAAAACAAATTATATAAGGTGAACTAAAAAAAAATTAATAGAATTTAATAAAAATAATTGAAATTACAGTTTACATTAACGTTAAAAAATTTTTAAATTTTAATAAAAGAAGAATAATTAAATTTGATTAGATTATCAAATAAATTAAGTTAACTAATTAAACATTATATAATATTATAATAAACGTAAAAAATAAAAAAAAATTAGATATTTGTTTACATTACACCAAGATTTAAATATATTATTTTATCTATTATAAGATTATAATATATTAAAGAAAATTTTTAAAACAATTTGAATTACTAAGTAATCTTTTTTGTTTTAAAAACATCAATATAAAATATTGAATAAATCAATGTTAATATATAGATTGTCTTAAGATAACAAAAAGATTAAAAATTCAATTGCTTTTTTTTTGTATTAACTATGTCATTTTTATTGTTTTTAAAATGAGTGTAAAATTGGTATTGGTAAAAATTTAATTAAGTTAACATTTTAAAATATAAAAAGTTTATTACAAAAAAAAATTGGTTTTTTTGATAATTTTAATTAGTTAAATGATATATATTATGTTAATAATATATTATAATTTGGTTAAATCATAAAAATTATTTTTTATTATGATAAGGGTTTCTTTCAAGTTCTTTATAAATTTACCATCATATTGTTTTTTTTTTAATATTTATAGTTTTATGAATATATCTTCCTTCTTAGTTTTTATAAATAATCCTTCTATTTTTTTTTTTAAATTTGTATTTTAATAAAAATTTTCAATATAAATTTAAAGTCTTTTATAACTTTAAAACATAATATTTATTAATATTATTCTTTTTTTTTGATAAATAAAAGATTAAAGTTGACTGTAAAGTACTTATTTTTGTTAAAATAACATAATTTGTCATAATTTTTATTTAACAACATTATATTACTAAGTTTATTTAAATTACTACTTATTTTCTTATATAATTGTTAAAAACTTTTAAAAAACATAATAATTATAAACATTATTTTAAACTTATAATATACAATAATATCATAAAAATTAATAACTTTATTTTTTAATATTTTTTATTATTTGAGCCAAATACACCTGTCTTCCTATAAAGTATCAAATATTTCATGTTTATATAGATCTTTCTAAGATATATTATAAAATTTATGTACATACATATTTTATATATTTCATATATATAAAATAAAAATTTTAAAATTGCAGGTTGTTAATATCTATTTCTTTATATAAAATGTTGTATTAGATAAAAATTTTTCTTTATATAAAATATAAAAAATATATTACCATTTACAAAGTTAATTTTTCTCAAAATATTTGAAATGAATATAAAGTAACATTGTTGATGGAATAAGAAAAATTCAAGAACTACTTATATATTTTTTAACTAAAATTTATAACTTAATAAAATATTATATTTTAACAATATATTTTTCTTTATTTATAATTTTAACCTAAGATAAATGTAGTTTGTTTTTTTTTAATTGAAATTGAAATTTTTTTTATATTTATACTTTCTGTGATATTTTTTAAAAATATGTTAAATATCTTATTATTTTATAACAATATTATAAAAAATATAGACAATTTTATCTTTATAAAATAATTGATAGATGAATATAAATAAGGAAACGATGAAAAAAAGATAAAATACATTGTTTGATAAAGGATCATATAAAAATTAATTTATTTTAAGTATAATAATTTTTTAATGTAAATTGATAAAGAAATTTCTTTTTAAGTTATTGGCACAATAAGTAATTGTTCATATTTAATACATTAATTATTAATTACTTTTTAAAAACTGAAAAAAAAAATTATCGTTGTTAAATTTTTTTTTATAATATATTTTAGTTTGACATTATATTTTTAAATAATTCAACTAATTTAATATAAATTTAATATATTTTTTTTTAATTTTTAATATAATAAAACAACTAAAGCATTAAAGTTGGTAAATTTTGAAAATTAATCGAAGTAAAAGATGGTTTTTTATTAGAAACATTTGTAATTTATATTTTATGTTCTTATAGTTAATATTAAGTTATTATAATATATTAACATATATATTATTTTAATTCAAGCAATTTGTTTACTTAAATTTTATTTTCTATATATATTAAAGTAAGATATAACATATTTATCTAAAACTATAACTTTATATCTTATGATATATAATTTTTGTAGCTATATTTGTTATGGATAATAAAAAAGTTGAATCTGGAGAAGAAAACAAAAATAAAAATTTGTTTCTAAAAATATTTGATGAACTCAGGTTTTATGATGATATTTTATCACTATTAATATTAGTAATTATTATTTATTATTTTATTTTAATAAATTAATAAAATGATAATTATTTCAAAAAAAAAAATATTGTTATGTTTCAAAATATTATTACTATTTTTAAATAATTGTCTATATAACCATTTTGATGTATTGTTTTTTTTTTGGAAATCATTTAAAATTTTTTACAATTCATGCTTTATTGCATTGTAAAGAATTATTAAAATTATCAATATTATATTATACTATTATTTCTTTTTATTCTAATAACTATTAACTAAAATTTTATTGTCTTTTATAACTAGTAAATTTAATTATAATATATAATATATTGAAAAAGAGCATCTTCTAAAACTACAAATATATATTTAAATGATAAGAAAGAATAACATAAGTTAATGGAACATTATTTTTAATTTATTTCATGAAACATTTCACAGCATTAAATTTCAATGATGGACAATAATTAAAATATCTAACTGATAATAGTATTATACAATAATAATTTTATAAAAAAAATATAGTTATATTATAATCTTTCGTTACATTTTATCATACAAAATTTCTTATTTTAATTTTTTAACTTTTCTTGTAATAAAAATATATTTGATTAATAAAATAATTGATAATAAAAGTTTTAAATTTTGTTTATTAAGTTAAATATGTATTCTTAAAGTTTTTTTATTTAATTGTATTTTATATGTCTATTGATACATGATATTGCATGAAAAATATAGTTTTTTTTTCAAGAAGACAATAGAAGATACTTAAAGGTTTTTTTGGCATTTTAAAACTGTAATTTATTTACATTTCTTGGTGGTTAATACATATTTAAAGATAAAATTTTGAGTATATAAATATAATATAAAAGAAATAACATTTGGTAAATATATATAAATATGAAAACATTCTTAAAATAAAGCCTTATTTAAATAATTAAAAATACTTAGTATAGAAATAAAATAATTTATATTTTATTTAGTTTTTAACTTAAAATTATGGTAATTTAACCTATGACATTAAAAATTTGTATTGATAAGAATAAAAAAAATATTTTTAATAATACACATTTTAAATCAACAATTTTTACTATATACAATAATTAGAAATTGAATGTTTTTATTATTAAGTATTTCAATGAATAGATTACTTTTTATAATACTTTACAAAACTATAAATATTTATTCATGTTTTTAAAGTATATATAAATATATTTTATTCCATACCTTTAATCTCTTATTAAAATAAGACAATAAATTATAAAAGAATAATCTTAAAACTTATAATTAAAAAGATTATTAAAGTTTTGATTGAAATAAAAAAAAATTTATTTAATATTAATATATCTTATTTATCAAGAAATGTTTTTACTTATAATTTAATATGATTGTTCTCATGATCAGTTAATTAATTTACTTAACTATCTTAATAATTTTTATCTTTTATCTATGTCAATATTGTTGAAATATATTAAAAACTTAACACTTTATAATAATGTAATTAAATTAGAATGTATTCTCTGTATTTCACATAATTTAAGTTAATAACACAAATTATAAAGTTTACATTATTTTTAGTTATTTAATAATGTTAATTAAAAATATTATAGTATTTTAAAGAATTAAAAAATTTTCAATAATTAAAAATATAAATTTTAGTTATCTTTAATAAGTTAAATTAAAAAAATATTATAAGAAATGTAAATTGTAATATTACTTTGTTATTTCTATTTTGTTTTAATTAAATTTCATAAACATTTATTACTTGATAATTACTAAGTAATTATATATTTATTAAAACCAATATATATTTCTTAATATAATATAACTGCTTAAAGTTTTTAAATGGTTATATGCTAAAAAGTTAACATTGAATGCTTGTTTGATTGATGAATGTGAAACATTATATTTTTAATATTATTTACTGTAGTTTAATCTCAATTATAGATAAAGTATGTCTAAGTGTAAAAATTCTTTTATTTATCTGATAATCTTTGTCTGTTAATTATTAATTCATAGACAAATCATTAACTTATTATAAAAAGTTTGAATAAAAAATAATTTTTAAGCAATTATAAAGAAAATTATAAACTTTTTTAAATAAAACATTTTATTTTCAAGTTGATATATTGATATAAATATTATCCTTATACTTTTTAATCCATAAATAATGTTGTACATATTTAATGAAATGTAATTGTCAAAAAATTAATCATATTTATTGTTTTATTATAAAATAAATTATCGTTTTTTATTATAATAACTTTTAATGTATTATGTCATTAATATATCCATTTACAATAAAATGTTTAAGTAATGAGTACTTCAAAAGAGACGATTGAATGAAAGTCTCCATTCTTAAAACTCATAAATACAAGTACAATTAGTATTAAAGATTTAATATTAATTATTATGTATACTGTATATATACAGTAAGCGTTTAAATTTAATAATGTATCATTATAAAAGAATTATTTCTTTACAAATTAACTTATTGAAAAAAAAAAAAGATTTATTTCTCCATTCATAAGTAATTTAGTTACAATTTAAATAATTAAAAATTTTTAAATGTCAAATGTCACTTTTATAAAAGCATATTATATGAATGTTGCTATAAAAAGTATAAAGAAAATAAATTATATATAACTAAAAATATTTCAAAATACCATCAAACATTTTTTTACTATATTGAAGCATAAAACCATTGAATTCATGATTAATAATAAAATATATCTTTCATTGTTTCTTACTAGAATTTTAAATAAAAAATATATATATTTTTATTATGGATTTTTTTTGTCATTTATACTTACATGGAAGTTGTCTAAATTTTAGAAAATAAAATTTTGTTACAATAAAACACTTATTAAGATATTTTTTGTTATTTAAAATTATCTTAACATTTTAAGAAAGTTGAAATTATGCAGTTTTTATAATTGAAAATGAATGTTACTTTAATACCAGATAAAGTAATTTGAAACAAAAAAATAATTCATTATTGTTGGAATCACAAAATAATTATTGTAATTGAAATAGTACAATTTTCATAATCAATTTACTTTTTTATTTAATATATGTTTATTACATTAAAAAATCTTTTTACCAATTTCAATATCAAAATGATATCAAATAAATATTAAAGTATATCGTTCTTTTGAAATAAAAATTGAAAATACACAATTACTAGAAATATTTTATTATTATTTTTTTTATAATTTTTATTAACATCATAAAAATATATATTAATTTTAGTTATCACATTATATGAAACATTAAATTCACTATAATAGTTTTTATCTTTGTATTTAAAATTTTTTTTTTTTGTAATTGTTAATGATGACATGTTATTTGAAAAGCTGTTGTTTAACTTGCTGGTAAAATTTTATGTGTTTTTATATATTCTATATAAATTATATTCAGAAAATATTAAAATGGTTTTGTATCCGGTATTATAAACATAATAATATCAGTCAGATATCAATCTTTATAACATTAATAAACTTTACTCTAAATACAGTAAAATTTTTAAAAATTATTAAAGAAAATTGTTTATAGTGGCAAAAAATTGTAAACTTTAATATTTATTATATAAATTCAAAATGTAATGTTTAAAAATAGTAATTCTTTTATCTACTATTTAAATAATGAAAATTTAAATTAAATATTATATCAAATGTAATAATAATAGTTAAATATTTGATTATAATTAATTAATACAATGAAGATTTACCAGCATATAATATTTTTCAAAAGAATATAGTATAAATTGTTCAAATTATACTATAAATAGTATCATTAAGATAACTATAATATCATTTATATTAAGAACAATGAATGAAATAAATTTATAACAAAAGAATTTAGTTCAAACATTTATAATTTTTTTAACCATATACAAAAAATTTTGTTATCTTGAATAATAAAGAATCTAAACATAGATAGGTAAAAATGTTTTATTAGAATAACAAAATGTTACTTAATATGTATTAAATATTTAATAAATTAGCTTTATAAAAAAAAACTTTTTGTTATTAGATAAACAGCTTTTTTTTTATAAGTATCATAAATAATAATCTTAAGTGTGCTTTGTTAAAAAAAATTGTCTACAATACATATAGAATGGCGGCTTTCAATTATCGGTTTATTACATAATTTTTCACTTTTTTTATCTTTTTTTCATTATAATTTAATTATAAAAAATATATTTTTAAAACAAAATAGCTCAAAATAAAGTATTTTTAATGCTCTACAAGATTTGATAAATTTTATTTAAAATCCAATTCATTTACCTTACAAAAAAATACTTTTTATTAAAAAAGTGTGAAAAAATTGCACTAGTTGTAGGGGGGTATATATTTCATATAAAATGGCGCTTTTCAAAGATGTTACATAACTAATAGTATAAGAAAAATATTAGCCTGATTAAAAGAATAAAATTAGATAAATATATACTTGATTAAAAAAATATTATAAACAATTTTTTTAAAAATCAAATTATTAATTATCTTCAAAAAAATTAAGTTTTTTTTTATATTTTTGAAGATAATTTTTACGCATTATTTTAAAATGACCATATAAAGGTATTTTATGGTATTACATGAAAATAACATAATACATTACTTTTTATCACAAATTATCATTTTTGATAACGTTTTCTGGTGTTGCTTGATAAGAAATTATTTACAATGTTAATATAAATGTAATATTTTTTTTTAATATCAATATTTAAAATTTAATTATACTTTTAAACAAGTTAATCAAATTTTCTTATAAAGATAATGTTAATTAAATTGTGTAGTTAAAAAGTTTTAATAAATTTTTAAAAGATAATCAACAAATTGATGTTATTTTATATAAAATAATATCTTATAATTTATTTTAATAATAAATATAAATTATTTTTTGTTTTTTATCTTTCAGATTATTTTAATTGACAATACTTTGGAATTGATTCTTTAAATGTACTATTCTTACTGTTTACAACATATAAATGATAATATTTTTAATTGCTTAACTTAATTTGAATGTTTATTAAAAAAAACCTTTCTAACATACAATGATAAAAATGAAATTTGAATTCTTTTTTTAATGTCAAAGTATTATTTATGGTATTATAAAGTGATGACTAAGATCCATTTTTTTTATTTGTTAAGAATTATCAATGTTTAATTTATTCAAATTAAAAATATTGTGTATGCCTTTTCAACAATCATATTAACTAATGTGTTTTGATCAACAATATTTAAAAATACTTTTATATACAATTAATAATTATCAACAATTAACATTTACAAATTATTTATTTTTTAAATTGATAGTTATTTGAAGATAAATTATAATACATAAAAACTATTAAAATTTATCTTATAAAATGTTTAAATTTATTTATTTAACCTAAAGCGTTTAAAAAGTTTTCATAAATTTGTAAACTAAATAATTTTAAATGTTACATTTTATGTGATTTATAATCATTTCATATCAAGGTAATTTGTTATAGACCAATAAAATGTTGCATAAAATTTGAACTTTAAAAATTATATTAATTTAATATAATTTAAATAATTTCATCTATAGATATCTTTTTTCAAATAGAAGGTAATTTGTTTGGTTTATAAACAATTAATATTTTATTAAACTTCCAAAAGTAGGATTTATGTTTAATTATCTCTGTTATGATACCAATAAGTGTGATATATTTTGTTATTAATACAATATAAAAATACATTCTTTTTACACATTCTTATTATTATAATAGAGATTTACCTGTGTGATTATACTTAATTACTACTGTTTATATTATATAATCTGCTCCTGTCAGCTGAAAAAACATAAGCATTCATGACAATCAGATATATTAAAATAAATTCATTCTTAAAACATTTAAATGTATAGTATAACCATTTTTGTATATTATTAATAAGTTATATTTATTACAAATAAATTAATTTCTTTTCTATATATACATCTATTTATACAAATTTTTAAAAAATTAACTAATTCTAAAAGACAAATATATACATTATATTTTTAATTATTTAAATAAGAAATTATTTCTTTATTATTAATTCATTCAGTGGTAAATAAAAATGACTATATATTAATATAAGAAACCTTTATAAGTCATTCTATCGGTAAACATCAAATCATTTAAAAAGACAATCTAAAGAAACTATTTTAATATGCATGTATTGATAGGATAAAATTCAATAAATATTTCAAGATAAAGATATAATTAAATTATATTACTTCTTTTATTGTAAATGACAACGGCATTTATGACTAATTTCTTTTTTTTTAACTCTTTTAAATATAGTCTTTTGTTTTATTATAATTATTATTTCTATATTTAAAAAAAAATTAGTAAAAATATTTAACTTTATTTTTGCTGTTTTTTTTTAAATTTATTTATAGATAAATTTGTTTCTAATTAATCTGTTGCATTATGTAATTTAAAGACATTCATATAATTATGTTGTCCTTATTTTACTTTTTTTTATAATCTATTTTCTTATATTACAATTGCCATAACTAATTTTCTTTTCACACATATATATTACCTTATTATTTAAATTTTGTTGATATTTAGTTACAGAATGTATAATTAAGTACATTTTTATTATTGTTAGCATACCTTATATAAAGTTATATCATTTTAAAGTGATTCTTAATTATCTAATATCAGTAGGTATTAGTAACGTTATCCTATCATGAGGTGTTGAAGTGGTTCACACTGTTGTTTATAAACATTTTTTTAATATCAAAAAGATTAGGTAAATGATCTTCATTATAATTGTTTCTGGTCAATTTATAATTGAGAGTACTTCAGGTACTTGACTTAACTATTCTGACACTATGCTGGTATCCTCGAAACAGATTATACTGATTTTTGAATATTATATATGTTATTAGAAAATTAAATTATGTTATATTACGTAATATATTGAATAATTTTAATCTTAAATAAATTAATTATTAAAAAAAAAATGTATTTTTTTGTCACATATTAAAAAAGTTATGAGAAAATATTTTTTGAAATTAATTTATAATTTTTTGTTTTAATTATACAATATGAAATTGTTTAGATGTATATGATGATAAAAAAATAATTTTAATATTAATTTATACAGTAATACCTATATACGTCATTTATTTGATGATGTATTAGATACTTTAAAAAATATAATATTGAATGATTCTTATTTATTAATCATAACTTTGTAAAACATTCAATCATATATATGTTAATAAGAAGCATATAATTATAATTGAATAAAAATGTCATATATGATTATACATGTATTAATTAAATATACATTTATATCAAAATTATATAAAAAGGACCACATTGAAAGAAATGATAAATTGTTAAACATTTCAAAAAAGTTAAAATACCTATTAATTATTTTTAAAAGATATATTATGTAAGATACATTTTGTCACTAACTATCAGTGACTTTTAACAACTTTCTTAATTAGTCTAGGATATTTGGCTCCTACCCTTAAAATAAAGTAACTTCATCGTTTTATATTTTTAATTTGGACTATAATTAGTATTTCATTAGCACCACCAATCTTCACATAAGTATAACTGGAGGAAATATATCAAATATAGAGACATTTTATCTGATTACCCTCTTTGACACTTTTATTATTTTTTTTTTTTTAAATAACCTTTAGTAATATTAGATAAATAGATAATTTCTTTATAATAAGTAAAAAAAAAGTAAGTATTTAAATTAATAACATTTTTAATAGTTAATCCGTAATATGATATTAATTTAAATATAACAATTTATTATTTTATTTAAAACTACAAAGCTTTTTGAAAAAGATACCTTTAAAGGATCATTTTACTTAAAAGAATACCGCAAATATATTATTGACTAAGTTAGATTTTTATGTTACATTTATTAACTGTAACCATTTGTCTAGTCGGTAAAGAGCTTCTCTTAAGTTATCATAAACATATAAAAATATGAGATATCCTTGTTGCATCAATATTATAATCATATTTTTTTTTCATTTACGATTTACGACGCAATAATCTTTTCCACTTCCTAATAACAATAGCATATGTTTTTACATAAACTTTACAAACTAATATAAGCTGCATGATAAAGTATACCTTTATATTATATATATATATATTTTTTTAACACATATCTTCTTCATTTTATTTACTTTTTAATCATTCTTTATTGGGATAATATCAAAGTTTTCTTAACCATATATATTATGTAAACAAAAAATTATTTTTCTATTATTATTTTAAGAATAGCATGCTGCTTCATTTGTCATGCAAAGATACAATTTAATATAATTATTTTTTATTTATAATCACAATAAATCAACAATAAAATACATTACCAAGTATAGTAATATATTTAAAAAGCTAATTTCATATCAAATAACAAATTAAAATTATAATAATCTGGCATCAACCATACTGCATTATATATATATATAATTGGTTTATTATTACTTTGGGATAATTTACAAATAAGACAACAGATGGCTATACTATTTATAGTATACTTTAAAATATTTAAAAATCCATTATTTTAATGTATATTTTATTTTTTTATCAAACTACAAAATTTAAATAGATCTTAAACTTTTAAATTTTTCTTTAGGTTATAATAATTTTAATTTATATTCCATAATACATTTGATTTAATCATATTCTAAACTCCACCTATTATATTACTTTGTCTGATATAAAGTTTCTTTATATGTACATAGTACTTAAAACTTTTTTATCCTTCCTCTTTCTTCAGATCTCTTTTCTAGATTATAGAATAATATAGGAGGAATAAAGGCGGAGTATATCCATAATTTAATATATATATTTATAAACATTTTGATATATCCTTTATTTGCAATTATTTTAATAAATTTAAAGTTATATTTAGATTATAACAAATAAAAAATAATATTTATATAATATTTTTTTTTTCTTTTAAAAAGTAATATATTAAATATTATTTAATCTAAAAATATATTTTTTTTATTATGAGAGGATCAAGTTATACTTTAAATTACAGTATTGATGTAAGTTATTTTTTTTTTATTTTATAAATATAATAATATTATTTTTTTTTTAGTGGCTTGGATCATTTCCTATATCAAAAGCAAGTCTTGAAAATGTTGCAAAAAAATTAGATTCATTTATGTTAACACAAAATAGTGGATCATTACCTGTACAATTGACAATATCTTTACTTGGTGTTAAAGTTACAAAAGCTTCCGATTATAAAGTAAGTTGACATTTAAAATAAACTTTCATTATAAATATGTTAACTATTTTATATCACATTTTTTATTCCATCACACTGCTGTTTAATAATTTTTTTGTTAATAAGATAAACATTTCTTTATCTAAACCGCATTCCTTATATATTTTATTGTCATGGCATTGTGTTGCAACATTATTAATTATATCTAAGTATAAAGTTGAATATAATCTTTATGACAACCCGACTACTGTCTTAATGTCATCTGTCATTCATAATAATTTTTTTTTTTAATACTTCTTATATTGTTGTTCTTTTTTAAATTACATACCAATTGAATGTAATATAACAATTCTTAACATATGGTAACTATAAAATAATAAAAATGTTACCATCTATAGAATAGATCTTATAATAAATGTTTTAGGAGTAGTCTTCTATTTATATAATAACAATAACAACACTTCAACAAACTTTTAACAACTCTTTAAACTTTCAATTGAGTTTAATTTTAAAAAAAATGAATTAAGTACATTACATTGTTTAATATTTGAATTACTAACTATATAATCATCTAATGTTATTGTAACAAATAAATCCCATAATAAAATTTATGAATCATTTCAATTTTTTTTCCAATATGTTTATTTAATCTTAAAAATTGTTTTCGCAGGTGTTAATTGGTAAACTTTTACAACACATACCAAATGACAAACATCTGGAAGGTTAATATTAATTTAAGAAGATTTTGTAGATGATTAAATAAGTTGTATTAAAGTTGAAATAGGATAACTATAAATTATCTACCTTTAATATAAAATAAAAAAAATGTTATTATATTTATATAAATAATTATATATCTTAAAATGGCTTCTCAATTTAATAATAAAATATATATTATTAGTATTAATTTTATTTTTATTTATATCAGATTGTTAAATAAGTTATTTAATACAAAAATTATGTGTTTATATTTATTTGTTCATTTTAATTAGTATATTTTAACTAAAATATGATATCATTATAAAGTTTTTATAATGAAATGAAAAATGAGATATAAGTAATTAACTATTTTTAGGTAATAGCACTTCAACATTCATTAAGAAGAATATGTTGTGTTGTAGGGAGACCAGAAGTTCTTCAGGTTGCTTATATAACCAGAGAAACACATGATAAAAGACATAGAAGAGTATGTCATGTTTTTCAAACATCAACAGTTGAACAAGCATTAGAAATTGAATCTATATTAAGTAAAGCATTTCAGGCTATTGCTTTATTTAATAGTCAAATTCCATTATATAATAAACAAAATGATGAGATATGTAGTGGAGTTATTCCAACACCTCGATGTAATATAAATATTAATCCAGCACTTGAAGAAACTATATTAAGTGCCAATGGTGATATTAGTGCTGCTACATTATTTAAACAACCTTATAACTATTCACAATCAAGATCATCTAGATATATAGGTGGACAGGGGCAATCACATTTTGATCAATCAAAAGATAATAAATTTACCCCAATTAAAGAAAATAATAAAAATTTTGACACACCAATGAAACCTCAAAGACAGTTATCTACCGTTAAATTATTTACAAAAATTTTTGGTAGTACCTCAACAACAAATAATATTCAAAATAATATTGAAAGAAATGATAAGATAGATGAAGTTGATACACCATTACGACCACCTATTTTTAAAAGAAGATCTAATAAAAGGGTAAGTTTAAAAAAAATCTTTTTAAACTATATAATTTAATACTTAATGTGTTAAATATATTCATCATAACATGTATAAATAAATAAGAATGATAGAAAAGTGATTGACGCAATATAGTTATTTAGTATATACTATCTTATATTCTTATACTTTTTAAAAAAAAAAAATCTTTCTTATGTTTACATAGCGGTTCCCTTTTTTTTAACTTTAAAGGTATTTAAAATAAAAAAAAAATTTAATAAATCTCCTTAAAAGAATTATTCTTACCAATAATATGATGACAGTATTGAATAAATAAATTTATCTACTTACCGATAGTTTAAAGTAATTCCATAATCTTACTTCAAGTCCTTAATAGTACATTTTGACACTTTGATTATTTAATAAACTTAACTTCTATATTGCGGCTTGTTTTTTTAATGTAATTTGCGCAATTCTACATGTTTTTAAGTTAAAAGTTATCTATTATTGCGTAAAGGTAACATTTTAATAACTTATTTTTTTTTTCTATTATCTACTTTTCAGTTATTCTCTTCAATTGCTAGAAGTATAAGTGGAACAAAGAAAAGTAAAACATCTAATGTTAGTATGGTTATGGCAAATTTTTATGGAAAAAATAGTGATGAAAAAGATGAGATAATTGAGAATAAGGATGAATCATTTGATCCATATACATTAAAACCAGAAGTTTTAGGTGAATTAATATATAATGAAAAAATTAATGAAATGGTTTATCCATTAACAGAATATCTTGATAAAAGATTAAAAGCAACAAGATATTTTGTTATTAATAGAGGTAAAAAAAGTATTGAAAAAGCTTTACAATCAAGAGAAATTGGGGCATTTTTAATTACATATTCAAGTAGTGTAAAACATTGTTTAACAATATCAATTCATACTGGTATACTTAATGATGGTATATCAAGTGTTGTACGGCATTATGTTATAATACGTAATGAAAAAGGATTTAGAATAAGGGTATGATATATATATATTATAATTAAAATTAATTTTCTTTTTTTTTTGTTATTTTTAGGGTTCATCAAAATATCATGATACAATACCAACATTAGTAACATATCATTCTGTTGATAAAGAAATTCTTCCTGTACCACTAATATTTATGGATTGGCCTGATGATTTATTAAAAAAAGGATCACCAAAAAAGACAAAATCAATTACATCAACACCATTATCATGTTTAAGAGAATCAGAAAATTATGATACTTATAAAAGTTTCAAAGTAACAAAAAGTTGTCTTAAACCAGTAGCAATATAAATTTTTTTTTCAACAAATTTTACCATATTATGAGAGTCTTGCCAAAATATTTATCATACCTACATCTCGTGCTTAAATATAATTTCACAAAAACTAATTAAACATCAAACTTGTCTTTTTGTGACCGGTTCAAAAACAAAAAAAAAAGTAAAGATATCAATGTTTAATATTCATAATTTGCATATTACTAGTAAATGTGTTAATTACTAATTATTAACATTTACTTATGACAATTGATGGTGTTTAAATTTTTACAATGATACTCCTAATTACAATCAATTCAAATGCAAATTTGTATTGCCAATTAAAAATAATATAATTTATTTAAATTCTTTTGATAACTCTTGTCTTATGAAACTATTAAAATAATAGATGAATAAAAATTTCAATAATATTTCTATAATATAAAACTTTTAAGTAATAATTTTTTTTATTTTAATCAGAAAAAAAAGATATATTATATTTATATGATTTATTTAAAATTTATATACATTTTACAAAGAAATTCTTATTATATAAAAAGTATTTTATAAAACATTTTATAATCTTTTATTAAAAAAGCATTTAATATCAAGAAAAAATTTAGGAAATAGTTTTAAAAAGATATTTTAAAATAAAATTTTTTCTTAAATAATAAATTTTTAATGTAGTAAAGTTTAAATGAACCTAAAATATTACATTTTATTTGAACTTAATTTATTAGTCTTTTACGTGATATGTATGCTTTAAGTATATATTGACCAAGGTAAAATATTGCGTGTTGAATATTAAGCAAGTATTATAAAAGTTAACATTTTAATATTTTTAAATCTATAGTATTATATTTTTTTGAAATTTTAAGCAAAAACTCTTTATTTTTTAATTAAAAAATTAATATTTAAAAATGGTAGGTTATAAACTTATAATGGTTAAAAAAATAATTTATATCTTTTTATTATAGTTAGGATATATGCATATTATATTAAAGGATATGATCGTAAAAAAATGTGGTGTTGAAGTATGGAATATAATGATGGAAGATTTTCATGTACCAAAAAATTTTTTTCAATATGATATTTCATTTAAAGATGATATTACAATAAAATTTTTAAATTATATTTCAAATAAAATTGGTTTAACATTAGATGAGGTAATGGAAGGATTTGGTGAATTTTTTGGTGAATATGTTACTAATAATGGATGGGATATTATTTTAGCATCTGTTGGTGATGATTTGTGTAATTTTTTAAATACCATGTCTTCATTACATACATTTATAGGAAATTTAACATTTAAAAGCAAATTAAAAGGTCCATCAATATATTGTGAGGTAAAAAATGAAAAAACATTAAAATTACATTATTTTTCACAAAGACAAGGTTTTAAAATGATGGTTATAGGAATAGTTAGATCATTTGCCAAATTAATTTTTAATCTTGATGTTGAAATCAAACTTGAGGAAGAGTATTGTGAAAAAATAAGTAATTATGAAAAATTACATCATGCTATTTATGAAATAATAAATATTGATAGTACAAAATCTTTAATTTCTTTCAACATACAACCACCAATACTTTCTAGCAAAAAAAATTTTCCAGTTACATTAAATGATTTTATTAATATTTTTCCAACTCATATATGTTTTAATAAATTTTTAGAAATTGAACATGCTGGAAGTTTTATATTAAAATATTTGAATATTAAATATCATACCAATATTAATGATATCTTAAAATTAGTTAAACCAAAAGGAAAAATTTTAACATTTGACTGGATATTATCACAGATTAATACAACATTTATTGTTTATTTAAAAACAAATTTTACTAGAAATACAAATTCATCTAGTGGACCAATTAAACCAATTTATTTACAAGGACAAATGATATTATTAGATGATGGTAATCATATTCTATTTGTTAATTCTATTGATACAAATACTGTAAAAGATTTAATGTCATCTCAATTATATTTAATTGATATACCAGTATATGATACAAAAAGAGATGTTATTTTAGTAAATACATCAAGATCATGTGAAAATACATTACATAAAAAATTAGCAAAACAAATTGATAAATTACAAAAACTTAAAAATGAATTAGAAATTTATAGAGATAAAATAAATCATATCCTTTTTTATGATATACCACCAGAAATAGTAAGCGCAATAAAAAATGATTGTCTTTTTAAAGAAGGTATTGTTTTTTTTTTAATAATTTAATTTAAATAATAATTTTTTTTTCATGATATTTAAAAATTTAGAAGTATTTGAAGATGTAACATGTTTAATGAGTGTTATTGAAAATTTCAATATTATTGTAGATATTTGTACCCCTGTAGAATTAATTGATTTAATGAGAAAATATAATGAAATTTATGAAGAAATGGTTAAAAAATTTAGCTGTTATAAAGTTGTTACATCATCAGATAATACAATTGTAACATGTGGTATGCCAATACCAAATAAATTACATGCTGAAAATGTTTTAAATTTATCATTATGTTTAATGTGGAAAGCTAAAGAAATAAGAATTAGTAAAATTAATCTTCCTATTATTTTACGTATTGCTATTCATACTGGATTAGTTATTGGTGGATTACTGGGAACTAAAAGACGACGTTTTTGTGTTTTAGGAGAAACAATTAATGAAATGAAACGATTATTAGGATTATCAAAAAGAGGAAAAATTGTTGTAAGTGGTTCAACAAAATTAAGTTTATTATCAGGTAATGAAAATTCTTTTGATATGGAAGAAAGTACAGTAATACCAATTAATAAAAAGCATAGTATTTGTACATATTATTTAAAAAAAAATAATAATAAAACTTTATGGAATATATTAGGTATTAATGTTGGTAAGTTTTAATTATAAAAATTATTTTATATATTAATTTATTAATATAGGAACAGTATATGATGATGGATATGGAATGTTAAATACAGATGATGATTTAAAAAATTGGAGAAAATTTATTAAAATACAAAATAAACAAAAAAGAATAATTAATATGATGAAAAAAGAAGAAAAACCATCATTTAAGATTGCTGTTGAAAAAATTATACTTTTAAAAAATTTTAGTAATAAAGAAAAAGTAATTGAAAGTATAGATTCTGGTTTATTAATAGATTCAATTATAAATGAATCTTCTACTTGTTCCATTTCATAATACCATTTAAAAAAAAATTATTAGCATTTAATTGTTTGAAAATTATTAATTTGTAAATCATTTATATAATAAATGTGAAATTGCCATTTTTTTAATACTTTTATCCTCAAATTCACGTTCCTCTGCCTCTTGTCTTCTCCATTTTGTTCTACGATTTTGAAACCATGTTTTTACTTGCGATTCACTCATATCAAGTTTTTTAGCCAATGCAAATCTTTCAGATGATGGTAAATATTTTTGATTATAAAATTTATTTTCTAATATTAATATTTGTTCCTTAGTAAATGCAGTACGAGGTTTTTTGTGTATTGGTGGTGCTCTTGATTTGTATGAATGACCAATTCTTTTTTCATATTTTAATATTTTTCTTGGTTGACTATAATTAAGAAGATAATTTGAAGGTGTAAAATCTTTTAATGTTGGTGTAATTGAAAAATAACAATTTTTTTTATTATCATTTGTAATTGATAATGGTTGATTAGATTGATAAATATCAATTATATTAAATTTTTTTTCTTCATTTTCATTCAAGATTGTTGAAATTCCAAAAGATAAATTATTATCTTTATTGTCTTTAAATTCATCATCACTTTTAATTTTGAAAAACTTTTAAATAAATGTTAATAATTAAAATTATATTTTATTAATACAAACTTACCATAGAATTAATACCATACTTATTTGTAATGTAGGACATTTTTATATTATAAATAACTTTTATATAAAATATGATACTTGAAAAATAAATGTATGAAAAAGAAAATTGTAATAAACATTTATCTATTGAGATAATATAAAGTCATATACTATTAAGAGAGATATTCATTAAAGTAATTCATTTGAAAGCATTAATTAATAAATGGTAAAAATACAATTACCATTTTATCATAAACATTTTTATTTTTCTTCAATCATAAATATGATTGAGATTTAATGAATTTTAAGATTGCGTTAGTAATATTTAACATTAATTAAATGTTATTGTTTTGTTTATATTTAAAATTTAAAAAAAAGAATGAATTTTAAAAAAAATGTATATTTTATATGCTTACTTGTCTAATCTATTAACTTTTGAAATAATCTAATTACTTTTAAATGAACAAAAGACACCAATATTATGATTTGTAAATTATTTAAAATATATAAACAAATTTAAAACATTGGACAAATTTAAAAATAATTTATAAAATATGTAATTGACAATAATTTTAATTACTTATCTTTTACATCTTATTAAAATAAATCTTATATATTTTGTCCATATGCTTGATTTGCCGAATTAATAAAAGCAATTAAATAAAATTATATGATTTTTTTTTAAAAATTATTTGGAAATAAAATTTTATCAAAAAAGTATTAAATTATCTAAATAAAAAATTTTAATTAAGATTAGAAAAATGAATTATAGTATAAAAATAAAAGTTGTAATAATTTATTAGTATCAAATATTATGCTTAATGTGTATCGTTATTACCATAGAAAAATTTTTTATTTAATTTATTTATTCTATGTTATTTTATGGCTTACTAAATTACTAACAAAAACTTTTCAAACATGAATTCTAATATTATTATATGTTGTCATTACTTAAAATGTATATATGTATGGCAAATATTGAAATTTTCTAATAATTACTTTTAACAAAAAGTAAATATCTAATAACATTTTTAAATATATACCTATAAAATAAATTGTATAATTTTTTTAGTAAATATTTAATAACAGAGATAAATTATTACATAACTATAATTTTATAAAAAATAAAGATTTTTTGTCTTTTAACTAAATAAATTTAAAGATCAAGATATCTTATAATAGTTATGTGTGATATAATAAAAATATAAACTAAAAAAATATCACCAAAATAAATGTGTGAGAGTGAGTTTATTATGACAAAAGTTTTCTTTAAATACAAAAAAAAAAGAGATGATTTAACAATAAATCATCACAATATCAAACACTTCCCCTTCTACCATTATGTAAACATAATTGTAGTATGAGAAAAGAAAAAAAATAATGTAATAATAAGAAATAAAAAAGAAGTGTTATACAATACAATTAGTAAAATAATAATTAAACAATCTTGATCTTGTGTTCCATTTCAAATGTTAGAAAAATATCTTTGATTTCTTTAAAAACATCTTTATGATCTGAGTTGATATTAAGAGAGAAATGAGATTGATTCGGCAGATTGAGAGAGTATGCCTTAGCTACATAGTCGGCAATTTTGTTTCCAACCGGGGAATGACGGGAATGAGAAGCAGATTGTATTATTCTATATGAAGATCGGTATAATGTCTTTATACGGCTCCACATGTTATTATGAGGACGATCTAAAGATGTTAATCTATCTATGTANTATATATATTGGTTATTTTAATTTAGATATTTTAATAAAATCCAAAATATTATTTCAATTATTTAAATATACCTAATATAATTTTTAATTATAATTTTCAATTGGGAAAAATATTTTTTTTTAAATTAAAGTTAAACATTAGTTTTTTAAAAAGTTTTTTGTTAGAAATTTTTGAAAATTACATGACAAAAAGTTATTTCATTATTAAACAAACAACAGATCTTTTTTATTTATGTAATTTTTAAATTGATATAATTTAGATGAAGTTTTTTTAAAAATATAATTCGTAAATATTAATTAAAGTATTAAAATTTATTTAAAGTATTATTAATTTTATCTTATCTATATTGTTTTCCTTTTTTTTCTTTACAATTTTAATATTTTATTTTCCTTCAGATTTAGATTTACATTTCTTTGTATTAAATTTTTAAAAAAAAAAATTTTGTAAAAAATTAAAAAACAAAATAATCGGCTTTAAATTTTATTTTATTAAATGAAAAAAAAATTTGTTAATTTATAAAAATCACAAATATTAAATTCAAATCATTATTTAGAATTTGTTATAGTTTAAAGAAAAAATTTTTTTTAATTTATAACTTTTATATTATTTTATATCTAAAGTAAAAAATACTAATAAAATTTAAAATACAATGGTATATAAATAAAATGTTACTATTCAAAACCGAAGCAAATTTATTTGTAATTTTTTTTAAAAAATGTTATTTTTTAAACTATTTAATATATGCTATTTTTATTGTATAGTACTAATTTAAAGTATTAACTAAATTATGTTTTAAGTACTTTTTGTGTATGATTCAATATAAAAATTTTATATTAATTTAATTGGTAATAATGGTAAGATTAATTGTGTGATATAATAAAAATATAAACTAAAAAAATATCACCAAAATAAATGTGTGAGAGTGAGTTTATTATGACAAAAGTTTTCTTTAAATACAAAAAAAAAAGAGATGATTTAACAATAAATCATCACAATATCAAACACTTCCCCTTCTACCATTATGTAAACATAATTGTAGTATGAGAAAAGAAAAAAAATAATGTAATAATAAGAAATAAAAAAGAAGTGTTATACAATACAATTAGTAAAATAATAATTAAACAATCTTGATCTTGTGTTCCATTTCAAATGTTAGAAAAATATCTTTGATTTCTTTAAAAACATCTTTATGATCTGAGTTGATATTAAGAGAGAAATGAGATTGATTCGGCAGATTGAGAGAGTATGCCTTAGCTACATAGTCGGCAATTTTGTTTCCAACCGGGGAATGACGGGAATGAGAAGCAGATTGTATTATTCTATATGAAGATCGGTATAATGTCTTTATACGGCTCCACATGTTATTATGAGGACGATCTAAAGATGTTAATCTATCTATGTAACCATTTGCAATAGATTTATAAACATATGAACTATCAGTAAGAAATAAAATAGGGGATTCAATATCTTTAACATTTTCAAGTGCCATAACAAGTGCACAGACTTCTGCAAAATCAGAAGAAATAGGTTCTATTAAATGTAATCCTCCACATGCCATATTTGATTGAATATGAGCAAAATAACCAACACCACTAGAAGGTATATTATTAAGAGCTTTAGTAGAACCATCTATAAATATATATGAATCCTTAAATTGAGGATTATTAAAAATATATTCTTCAAAATCCTTCTGTGTCTTAATGAGTTCAAATGATTTCATGGATGCAGGAACAACATTAGAGATTGATCTTAATGGAGAGGATATTGAAGAATTAAGTAATGATGTTGAGAGGTCTTCAAACTTCGTTAACATATCAGATGTTAATTCTCCCCCTTCTTCGACGAGTGGTATGGTATCGTCTGAGGTAATAGAATCATTTGAAACGAGAGATGTCTTGAGGTTTCTATACTCATTAACTTTTGACGTAGGAACAATGTCAACGATTTCTTTAATAATATCCGTACCAATATCAAAATTAATAAGGTTATCTTTTAAAATATGAAGATTGCCATCTTTATCTGTAATTTGATAACTATTCTTTCCTAAGCGATAGGAAGCGAAACCTTCGGTCCATGTAGACTGACTGGAATTTATTTTGAAAAGAACAGGTTTGTCAATGATATGAAGTTGAGGGGTATTGCGGATAACTGCTTCTGCATGAAACTCGGGATCATTAAAGAAAATTTGTTGTGATGTAAGATTGTCGCGATATATAGAGGTATGATTCTTCAATAAAGTTTTTGATACGGCTTTGGAAAACGAGTCGTTTTCGGCCAAGAATTTAGAAATAGAGGTACGAACAAATGAATTAAGAGTTTCAATATGGCCATTTGAACGATGATCATATTTAATACAATACATAGGTACAACATTATGTTCAATAAGGAATTGTTTTAATAAAGGTGATACAAATGAAGGGAAATTATCAAATACAATTATAGATGGGGTACCATATAAGGCAAATATATTTATAAGTGCTTCTTGCAACTTAGGGATAGAATATGATTGTAAATGATATAAAATTAAAAAATTACTATAGCTATCAACCATAGATAAAAGAGTTTTGCCGTTCACAACAACATGATCTGCATGCCATCGTTCACGAGAGTGTTCAGATTTTGGCCATGAAGATATATGACGTGGACCAGAACGACGAATATACATACATATTTTACAATTCGAATAATATTGGCGAATTAAAGAAGTACAATTTATCATAACAAAAAGAGTATTAGCTAGATGAATCATAGCTGTAGAGCTACGATGATACATATGCAAATAAGATAAAATATGATCTTGAAATGATTGTGGTATATAAATCTTGTTATTTATACGAATAACGTTATTAGAATCCAAAACAATTTGATCATTATTAATAAACTTAGCAATAATCTTGGGTAAAATAAAGATGTCCTGTGAGTCAGGAACAATACCACGAGCTATTTTAGTAAGAATGGGAGCATAAGGATCAGAAGAATAACTGTTGATTAGATTAGTAAGATTTATATGTGAATCAAAATCGTCAATCTTAGTGAGTTCTTTCATAGCATACAAAGTAATAGGTTGATTAAAGTCTATAGGAATAGAGTCAATTCTGAGTTTGCTAATTATATCATTCTCTCGAGAATAGATAAATCTAATGTTAAAATATTCTAGATATAGTCGTAGTCGTTGAAAGGTACTCTGAGCTGAAAACATATCAGGAGGATTATCTAATACAGATTTAAGAGGAGAGTTATTAACAATAACAGAAACAGGTAAATTTAAAATAAACTTCTGATTAGCAACTAAATTTTCTTTCACGGCTAGTAAGAATTTATTATGATATAAATAGTTGATCTCAGAACCTTTGAGAGTTCTGCCTTGAAGATCAAATAGGCCCTTATTAGAATGAGAGTGCCAGTATAAAGAAGAACAAATTGAACGATCAGATACCTGAATCGTTAGAGAGAAAGAAGAGATGTCGGAAGGTAGAATAGATAGAAATATATTCTCAGATAAAATGTCAACTAATCTATTGAATTGTGTTATTTCAATATCTGTCCATCTAAAAGACTTCATAGCATAAAAATTATCGGTGAGATTACTAAATTCAGGAATCATCGATCTATAGTAATTTAGTGATTGAACAAATTGCTTAATTTGAATTAAATTTGTTGGATGTGAAAAGCTTCTATACTGAATTTTCTTATATTCAGGAATAGAAATACCATGTTTTGAAATATGTAAACCTATAAATTCTACCTCATCTTTCATCCATTGACATTTATCGTAAGTAATTTTCCATCCGACTTTAACTAGACGTGATAAAATATCTATAACTACGTTGGCATGATCTTCTTTCTTAGTGAAGATCAGACCGTCATCACTATAAAATACAACGGAATCAATACCTTGCATAATACGGGATAAAGTATCGATAAAAAGATAGGATGAAACATTTAAGCCAAAGATAAGAGATGTAGGTTCGTAAGTGCCGAATTCAGTTACAAACTGTAAATACTTTGACTGATTAGGATGAAGCTTACAATTTCTATATGCAGACTTAATGTCGAACGTAGAAAAACAATAGTCTGAACTACCCTTATAATAATTAGCTAGTTTTTCTTGAATATCTTTCATAGTAATCATCTTTTGTGTCATATGCTTAGGAATAATTATTTGATTATTCAAGTTCTTAGGGTTAACTACTAAACGGGGGTTTTTACCCTGTTGTTTGATCGTAAACGCATTACTAATTTGATCAGACTGTTTTGAAACCTTAACAAGGAAACCATTCTTAACATCGTTATCTAATATATCTTTTGAAGCATCACGAAGATGTTTAGCAAAGCGAATTAAAGGTGCTTTAGTAGGAACAAAATCAGTAGGAAAAGGAATAGTAACAAATGTTGTAGAAGATACAGGAGAATCATCCCATAATGCTGGATTATCTTCTAGAAATTTATTAATGCGGTGGATGCTATTTTTATGAATAGTATTAGTATTAATATTACATAATAATGATGAATTATCGCGTAGTAATGGTTCATTCTCAAGAATTAATGTTTCTAACTTTGACAGAAGTCTAAACTTAACACAGGTATTAATTCCTAAGAAATTCCAAGCAACATCACAAACAAAAAAGGTTAACGGTTGTTTGACGATATTAGCAAATGGACAGGTAAAAATGACATCGATCGATCCAATGGTAGAGACACGAGAACCATTAGGGAGAATAATATCTATAGTATTATTACGGTTAATGGAATTTCTAATCTCAGATGAGAATTTATTAAATATATTCAATGATAATATATTCTCGCCGCATGCAGAATCAACTAATGCTTCATCATCAATATTAAAAAAAAAGGCTTGTTGAATAATATAATGACAAGGACGGATACCGAAAGCAGGTTTAATATCTTTAGTATCTTTACTTACTTCATTACTAAATTCAGTCTTAATAGAATTAGCATACTTAATAGTAGAATGAGATTTACGAAAATTTCTGACTAATGTAGAAGTAGCTAATTTGTCCCAATCCATGGAGGCGCTAAGCCAATCAGATAGAACCATAGAGTCGGGAAGATAATCTTTAAATATTTGAGATTGTCGAAATTTAAGGGAAATTGATTCTAGGAAAAATTTAATAATTAATGCATCACAATTACTAGCATTGAAAAATTTAATTCTATCAATAGCTTCATTAATAAATGATGAATATGGTTTACGTAAATCGTAATCTATTCTTAAGTCGTCAATTAATAAACATAAACGGTCGTAGATATCGAATTCTTCCTCAACTATATCTGTATAATATTGGGTGACTTTTGATAACAATTCAGATGACGAAAGACCTTCGAAGTCATCAATATTATTTTCGATAAAAAAAGTAGGGTCAAGACTAGAAAATATGAATCGTAAACGGGCTTCATCGGTGTGATGCTTAAATAAAGAAATCTTAAGATTTTTTAAAATAATAAAAGGATTAGAAGAAGTTTTTTCTTTCAAACCCGGGGGCGCCATGTGTGATATAATAAAAATATAAACTAAAAAAATATCACCAAAATAAATGTGTGAGAGTGAGTTTATTATGACAAAAGTTTTCTTTAAATACAAAAAAAAAAGAGATGATTTAACAATAAATCATCACAATATCAAACATTAATGTTATCATATTTTAAATAAAAACACTATGGAAATAAATATTATCTTATTTTATTTTATATTAAAGATTTTTAAATATTATGATTTTTTATTTTTTTAAAGTTATATATTAAAAATTTATAATATTTTGAATCATTTTAAAAAGAAAAATATATTGTTTGTTGAAAAAAAAAGTAAAAATCAATAACTGATGCCGTAACGCTTTAAAGAAAAAAAATTAAAAATAAATGTCATTATAGTTTATTTGTGATTAATTTATTATATATAGATTTATTTTATTTTGTATTGTTACACCATTATCTGATTGTAATAAAGAGTTACCAATAAACATTTTAAATAAAAATTTTTACTATAAGTAAATCAAGCTGATAGTAACTCTATCAATCTAATTTTTTGCATGTGATATAAAAAAATCTTTAATCTAAAAAAGTATATATTGTCTTAATTTTTTGTTNGGTTTACGTAAATCGTAATCTATTCTTAAGTCGTCAATTAATAAACATAAACGGTCGTAGATATCGAATTCTTCCTCAACTATATCTGTATAATATTGGGTGACTTTTGATAACAATTCAGATGACGAAAGACCTTCGAAGTCATCAATATTATTTTCGATAAAAAAAGTAGGGTCAAGACTAGAAAATATGAATCGTAAACGGGCTTCATCGGTGTGATGCTTAAATAAAGAAATCTTAAGATTTTTTAAAATAATAAAAGGATTAGAAGAAGTTTTTTCTTTCAAACCCGGGGGCGCCATGTGTGATATAATAAAAATATAAACTAAAAAAATATCACCAAAATAAATGTGTGAGAGTGAGTTTATTATGACAAAAGTTTTCTTTAAATACAAAAAAAAAAGAGATGATTTAACAATAAATCATCACAATATCAAACAAGTTATATTATTTTTTTTAATTTTTAATTTTAAATTATAATTGTTGTAATGTAGATTTAATTTTTAAACTAAAAAAAATTAATTAAAAAGTTGAAAATTTAAAAATTGATAAGTAAAAAAGAAGAACTTTAATAACATCAATAAAAAATTGATTATTAAATACATATTGATAATTTTAGAAAACAGTTAATTAGAGAAATATTTTAAAAAATATAAATTTAAATTTGTTTTTATTTTTGATACTTATTGGTTAATAATAATAAATAAACTTGTATACTTTATTCTTAAAAGGTTTAATTATAGTAGAATATTAAAACGTGTAAAATAATTATTAAAAAAGTAAATATTTTTTAAATTTATTTTTAATCCAATTATTTGCATTAAAATTTTGTTGCAAGTTTATTATTTGTTATATATTCCAATCAACAATATTTATCCCATAGAAAACAATTTTCTGGATCTAGTAAACAATTCTTTTTTCCCTGAAATCAAATATTAATATATATAAAGAAATAAAAATAAAAGAATAAGCAATTCAAATTTAGCATTGATTAATTTAACTTAGAAAGTTGTTTAGTTTATAGTTTTAATAGCAATAAGAATATGAATGATTTTAAAAATGTTTATTTTATTTATCTATTAAATATTTATTTTCTAAAACTACAAAAAAATAGTTCATTTAATTTTAAAAAAAATTTTATATTTTTATTATTTTAGTTTTTTAGATATAAAGAATATTAAACCAATTCATATCAAATAAATAATATAACTAAACTTTAAAATTACATGACATATTAATGATCTATATACACCTTAATATGTTTTTGTTGAAGTCAATTAATAAATGAAGTTTAAATGTAAGTATTTTCATAACAATAAAATTTTTTATTGAAATACTTTAAATAGAAATCTTTGTTAATAATTTGATAAAGAAAATGTGTTAAATAAATATCTAAATTTTTGTTTAAAAAAGTAAAAGGAAGAAATGCAATTACTTTTGCAAAGTGAAATCGTTGCAGAAAAAGATTCTGTAACGTTTTTCAACATAAAATTAAAAATATAAAAATTTTATAATATTCTCAATATTTTTAATACAAAAGCTTATTTAAAAATTATATATATTTAGGTAAACGTTTCTGGTTATTTTATAAATGAATATCTTTATATATTATCTTTCAATTCATAATGTTTTAATGTGATAATCTGTTTATTTTTATATTCAAATAAAAAGTAAATAAGTTAACTACGAAACATAACTTAATTATAATCATTTAAAGGTCACTTTTTATCTTTAATAAAATGATAGATTTTAATATAAAATTATATATAAGTTGATTGTAACATAAATACAGGTTATGGTATTAACTTATTTAATACGGATTTTACTAATAATTTATTTCAAAATTATTGATATAAAATAACAATTAAATCATAAGTGTGTATAATATTAGATAAAAAACTTTATATACAAACTACAAAATAAATTTCTGCTGTTTTGAAATATAATCATTTAAAAAAAAATTTTCAATAAAATTTTTTTGACAATAATTGCATATACAAAAATAAATTTCATATCTAAGAACAAAAATGTTACTTTTTAAGGAATTTATTTTAATAAAATTATCTGATTAAAGAACATTTTAGCAAAGTCATAGAAAAAAAGCTTAGAAGCTGATTTAAATTACTTATTAATGAATAAAATATTTAACAATTTTGTTTATCAAAAAAAAACCAATTGGATAACTTATTTTTTATAATTAAACAAGTTTATAATAAATTTTGAAATTCAATTTTGATTACAATATTTAAAATATTTTCAATTTTTTGGAAGAGTAAAATATCAAATGATCTTAAGTTATTTTTAATAAAAAATCAATATGTTAAAAAGTTTTTTTATTAAAAAAAATAAACATTATTATTTTACAGTGACATAATTGAATGATAAATTTTTAAATTAGCATTTTCATATTTTTAAGTTTCATAAAAATAAATTTTTTGACATTGATTATATCATAATTATTGCTTGGTGTAAAATTATAGTGTTTATTTGACCAATATATTCTAAAATTTCGTTTTTAGAATAATTTGCCAAGCAAGGATTTAGTTATTTTCTTTTGAACGCCATTTTTTACACTTCCAACAAATTTATTTTTTAGGCTTTTCTAAAAAAAAGTAAATTGTTTTTTCATTTACTTACAGCAAAGCTGCTACCAGATGATTTTTTCTTTGATGATGTTTCATTTTCATCTGAGTCAGATTTGCTTCTACTTTTTTTCTTGCTTTTCTTATTTTCTTCGCTGCTTTCATCAGATTCAGAACTCTATTTTATAAATAAAAATAAAATTCAAAATATATTTAATCACTTACACTTTGTTTGCTACCTAATAAACCACCAAGTAATCCACTACTATTTTTACTCTTTTTGCTTTTCTAGAAAAAAAATAAGAAAAAATGTATGGCAACATACAGTAGAACTTCCAAGAATGTTTCCGAGTAATCCCTTGCTAGCAACTGCTACCCCAGTTTTCAAAACACCGCCAACGACATTTTTAGCACTTTTCTAAAATAAAATATTGTCCATTGAATTCTCTTTATCAAAAAAAATTTACCAAAGCACTTTTTATTTTAGAAGGTTTCTTTGGCTTTTCAGTTGGTTCTTCAACTGAATTTGGTGATAATTCATTACCCGATTCGTTAGATGATATTTCTTTTGCAGGCTTTGACTTTTGAACACTAAGTTGGATTGCAAATAATGCAAAGATAACGAAATATTTAATAAAATGCATCGTGAATAATGCTATTCAATTCAAAATTTCCTTATTTATAGTTTTTGAGAATTTTATATTTTAAAAAAAAAATTACATATTTAAACTTTAGATATTTTATTTTACTAAAATAAAAAAATTAAACAAATTTTTATTAAGATTAATCTTACTATAGTATTATTTAAATGTAAATTTTATTTTTTAAGTCTACAAAAAAATATTTAGTAATTTTTTAAAACGATATATTTTTTTTATTCAAATAGAAAAAAGATAAATATTCAATTTTTAGGTTTACAATGCAACAAATGTTCAAATTTATAATATAAAATCTAAAAAGAAATTTTATTAAAGGTAAATATTTTTTTTATTTATTATTTATTTTATTTGCATTAGAATAAATCTTTGATCAATGGAAATGATAGTATATTTTTATAATAGTTTGAAATTAATCTTTTCTTTTACTAAAAATGTTTTGCCATTTATTTTTGTTTTACATAAACACATAAAGTCAAAATTCTTCGTCTACAATACATACGATGAGAGTATATATTATATATTTATTTTTGTTAAATAGATAGTAATAATATTGTCGTTTACATTTGGAAAGAAAAATAAAAATAATTATTCCTTAATTTTAATAAGATCTCTTAACAAAACCAAAATACCGTGATTATTTTTTTAAATTAGATATACAAAAGTAAACAAAAAGTTTATTTAAAAATTAAAAAAATTTAGAAATTTTTTAATCCAACTTCAGTAGTTTATATCCTGCTTCAAAATTATTTTTTTAAACGTGTTGTTATGAAAAACAGTTTCTCAAACCTTTCTTTGCCTTATCCTTAAGTTTTATCTCAAAATCTCTTAAAACAACAATTTGCAGAAAATATTATTAATGCTACATTTTTTTTCTTTAATGCTGCAATATCACAATGAAAAAATTGTTTTTTGAAAAACTAAATGTGTTTATTGTTATCAGCGTGTTTTTGTTACATTAGAAACTTTTGTTGAAATATAATTTTCAATAATAATTTTTTGAAAGTTATTTCACCTCTATAAATACATAGGATATAGAAAGATCCTAAATTATTTTAAATAAAAAAAACAATATGTTTAAAAGTTTTTTTTAAAAAAAAACAAACATTATTATTTTACAGTGATATAATTAAATGATATATTTTTAAATTAACATTTTTATATTTTTAAGTTTCATAAAAATAAATTTTTGGACATTGTTAATATCATAATTATTGTTTGGTGTAGAATTATAATGTTTATTTTGATCAATCTAATTTATAATTTCGTTTTTAGAATAATTTGTCAAAAATTTTTTTAGAGATGTTTTTCTTAAGGTTATCTTTTACACCTCCAACGAGTTTATTTTTAAAGATTTTTTAAAATGAAAAAATAATTTATTTTTCATTTACTTACGACAAGGCCACCAGATGTTTTTTTCCTTGGTAATGTTTCAATTTCATCTTATTCAGACTTGTTTTTACCTTTTTTCTTGTTTTTAAGCTTTTCTTCGCTGTTTTAATTAGATTCAGAATTCTTTTTTATAGATAAAAAAAAGATCAAAATATATTTCTTTACTTACATGTGTTTTGCCACCAAGTAAACTACCAATTATACCATTTTCAATTTTACTTTTTTTGCTTTTCTAAAAAAATTAAAAAAAAAAATATGGCGACATACTTAAGAACCTCAAAGAATATTTTCAGAAAATCCTTTTCCAGCAGCTGCTACTCCACTTTTTAAAACATCACCTAGGACACTTTGAGTAGTTTTCTGGAAAAATATAGTTAATTAGATACTTTTTATTAAAGAAAATTTATCAAAGCATTTTGTATTTAAAATGTATTCTTGTTAAGCAAATACACAATAAATAAAATACAACTTTTATTTATAATTAAACAATATTTAACAATATTATTGTTAATAAAATTAATTAATTTTATAATTATATTTAAATTTCATATTATTTATTTTTCAATAATATATATTACATATTTTTAGAAGATTTCTTAAATTTTTCTACTGGTTCTTAAACATATAATGTAGGTATTCCACTACCTTTTCCGTTAAAGTTTGTTGCTGGACCAACTACGTGCTCATATGTTGTTACATCTGGAGAGTTTTGAAATCTTTTACTACCTAATTCGTTAAATGTTGTTACGTCTCTATACCCTTGATCTCCTGGTCTACCGTATGCTTCATATGTTATTACATCTGCAGAATTTGGCTTTTGAACACTAAGTTGGATTGCAAACAAGGCAAAGATAACGAAATATTTAATAAAATACATTGTGAATAATGCTATTCAATTAAAAATTTCCTTATTTATAGTCTTTGGGAATTTTATATTTTAAAAAAAATCATATATTTAAACTTTAGATATTTATTTTACTAAAAAAAAAAAATTAAACAAATTTTTATTAAGATTAATTATACTTTAATATTATTTAAATGTAAATTTTATTTTTTATGTTTATAAAACATTTTTTATTTATTTTCTAAAACGATATATTTTTTTTTATTCAAATAGAAAAAACAATAAACATTCAAATTATTAAGTTTACAATGCAACAAATGTACAAATTTATAATAAAAAAAACTAAAAAGAATTTTTATCAAAATAAGCATTTTTTTATTTATTTTCTATGTATTAGAATAAATCTTTGATCAATGGAAATAATAGTTTATTATTATAATTGTATAAAATGAAAGTTTTCTTTGATTAAAAATGTTTTGCCATTTATTTTTGTTTTACATAAACACATAAAGTTAAAATTCTTTGCCTACAATACATACGATGAGGGTCTACATAATATATTTATTTTTGTTAAATAGTTAGTAATAATATTGTCGTTTATCTTTGAAAAAAATAAATAAAAATTATTATTTCTTAATTTTAAAAAGATCTTTTAAAAAAAATCAAAATAACGTGATTTTTTTTCTAAATTAGATACAAAAAAGTAAACAAAAAGTTTATTCAAAAATTAAAAAAATTTAGAAAATTTTTAACTCGAATTTAGAAGTTTATATTCTGTTTCAAAATTATTTTTTTTAACAAGTTACTATGAAAAACAGTTTCTCCGACCTTTCTTTACCTTAACCCCAAGTTTTATTTCAAAATCTTTTGAAATAACAATTTTGCAACAAATATTATTAATGCTACAATATCTTAAAGAAAAAATTTCTTTTTGAAAAAATAAATGTGCTTACTGCTATCATTGTATTTTTTTACATTAGAAACTTTTATTAAAAATTTAATTTTCAAAAATAATTTTTTTTAAGTTATTTCTCCTCTATATATACATAATATATCAAATGATTTTAAATTATTTCCAAATAAAAAATCAATATGTTAAAAAGTTTTTTATAAAAAAAAATAAGCATTATTATATGACAGTGATATAATTAAATGACATATTTTTAATTTAACATTTTCATATTTTTAAGTTTCATAAAAATAAATTTTTTGACATTGATAATATCATAATTGTTGTTTGGTGTAGAATTATAATGTTTATTTTGACCAATCTATTTTAAAATTTCGTTTTCAGAATAATTTGCCAAACAATTTACTAGTCAATTTCTTTTTAATGCCATCTTTTGCACTTCCAGCAACTTTATTTTTAAAGCTTTTCTGAAAAGAAAAATTAAATTTTTTTTTCATTTACATACGACAAAGCCACCAGATGATTTTTTCTTTGAAGATGTTTCATTTTCGTCTGAGTCAGATTTGTTTTCACCTTTTTTCTTGTTTTTAGACTTTTCTTCGCTGCTTTCATCAGATTCAGAATTCTTTTTTATAAAAAAAATAAGATTAAAATTTATTTATATACTTACACTTTTGTTGCTGCCAAATAAACCTTTAAATAATCCATTACCATTTTTACTCTTTTTATTTTTCTAGAAAAAAATAAGAAAAAAGATATGGCAACATACAGAAGAACCTCCTAAAATGTTTTCAAGTAATCCATGTCCAGCAGCTGATACCCCAGTTTTTAAAGCACCTTTTAAAAAATGTGAAGCAGTTTTCTGAAAAGATATACTTTATTAAATTCTTTTTGTCAAAAAAAATTTACCAAAACTTTTTTAACTTTAGAATCTTTCTTAGGTTTTTTTATTGGTTCTTCAACTGAATCTTGAGGTATTTCATCACCTATTTCGTTAAATGCTATCACTTTTGCCGGTTCTTGAGGTATTTTATTACCTAATCCATTAAATGCTATTACTTCGGCTGACTCTTGAGTTCCTTCACTACCTAATTCGTCAAATGTTGTATCTTCTGCAGGAATTGACTTTTGAACACTAAGTTGGATTGCAAACAAGACAAGGATAGCGAAATATTTAATAAAATACATTGTAAGTAATTCTATTTAATTTAAAATTTCCTTATTTATAGTTTTTGGGAATTTTATATTTTAAAAAAAAAATTACATATTTAAACTTTAGAAATTTTATTTTACTAAAATAAAAAAATTAAACAAATTTTTATTAAGATTAATTATACTATAATATTATTTAAATATAAATTTTATTTTTTATGTTTATAAAACATTTTTTATTTATTTTCTAAAACGATATATTTTTTTTATTCAAATAGAAAAAACAATAAACATTCAAATTATTAGGTTTACAATGCAACAAATGTACAAATTTATAATAAAAAAAACTAAAAAGAATTTTTATCAAAATAAACATTTTTTTATTTATTTTCTATGTATTAGAATAAATCTTTGATCAATGGAAATAATAGTTTATTATTATAATTGTATAAAATGAAAGTTTTCTTTGATTAAAAATGTTTTGCCATTTATTTTTGTTTTACATAAACACATAAAGTCAAAATTCTTCGTCTACAATACATACGATGAGGGTCTATATAATATATTTATTTTTGTTAATTAGATAGTAATAATATTGTCGTTTCCATTTGCAAAAAAAATAAAAATAATTATTCCTTAATGTTTAAAAGATCTTTTAAAGAAAACCAAAATACCGTGATTATTTATCTAAATTAGATACATAAAAGTAAACAAAAGTTTATTCAAAAATTATTATAATTTTTATTTTAACTTCAGAAGCTTATATCCTGCTTTAAAATTATTTTTTTTAACATGTTATTATGAAAAACAGTTTCTCCGACCTTTCTTTACCTTTATCTCTATTTTTATCTCAAAATCACTTGAAATAACAATTTTACAGCAAATATTTTTAATGCTAATTTTTTTCTTTATGCTGCAATATCTTAATGAAAAAATAAATGTGCTTATTGTTATCATTATGTTTTTTTACATTAGAAACTTTTATTAAAAATTTAATTTTCAATAATACTTTTTTGAAAGTTATTTCTCCTATATATATACATAGGTTATCAAAAGATCTTAAATTCTTTCCAATAAAAAAGTCAATATGTTAAAAAGATTTTTTATTTAAAAAAATAAACATTATTTATTTTACAGTGATATAATTAAATTATGTATTTTTATATTAGCATTTTCATATTTTTAAGTTCCATAAAAATAAACTTTCTGGCATTGATAATATCATAATTATTGCTTAGTGTAAAATAAAAATGTTTATTTTGACCATTCTATTTTAAAATTTCGTTTTTAAAATAATTTGCTAAGCAATGATTTAGTTAATTTCTTTTTAATGCCATCTTTTACACCTCCAACAACTTTATTTTTAAAGTTTTTCTAAAGAAAAAAATTTAATTGTTTTTAATATACTTACGGCAAAGTAACCACAAGATGATTTTTTCTTTGGTAATGTTTCATTTTCATCTGAGTTAAATCTACTTTTACTTTTTCTATTGTTTTTAGGTTTTTCATCGCTGCTTTATTTCGAGTCAGAACTCTTTTTTATAAATAAAAATAAGATTTAAATATATTAAATCACTTACACATTTTTTGCTACCAAATAAACTATTAAATAAACTATTTCCACTTTCTTTCTTTTTACTTCCTTAAAAAAAAACTAAGAAAAAATATATGGCAACATACATAAGAATCTCCAAGATTGTTTTCAAGAAATTCTTTACCAGCATCTGCTACCCCACTTTTTAGAGCACAATCTAGGACATTTGAGCAGTTTTCTGGAAAAATATATTTAATTAACTTCTATTTATTAAAGAAAATTTATTAAAGCATTTTGTATTTAAAATGTATCCTTGTAAAGCAAATACACAATAAATGAAATACAACTTTTATTTTTATTTAAACAATATTTAACAATATTATTGTTAATAAAATTAATTAATTTTATAATTATATTTAAATTTCATATTATTTAATTTTCAAAAATATATATAATTTACATATATATTACATTTTTTTAAAAGATTTCATAAATTTTTCAACTGGTTCTTAATAATATACTGTTTTTATTCCTTTACTTGATTTGTCAAATGTTGGTGCTGGACCAGCTACATACTCATATGTTGTTTCTCCTGCAGACCCACGAGTTCCATCACTACCTAATAAGTTAAATGTTGTTTCATCTTTATACCCATGACCTCCTGGACTACCATATGCTTCATATGTTATTACATCTGCATAATTTGGCTTTTGAACACTAAGTTGGATTGCAAATAAGGCAAAGACAAGAAAATATTTAATAAAATGCATTGTAAATGATGCTATTAAATTCAAAAATTTCCTTATTTATAGTTTTTGGGAATTTTATATTTTAAAAAAAAATCATATATTTAAACTTTAGATATTTTATTTTACTAAAATAAAAAAATTAAACAAACTTTTATTAAGATTTATTTTACTATTGTATTATTCAAATGTAAATTATTTTTTATGTCTACAAACATTATTTAGTAATTTTTTAAAACGATATATTTTTTTATTCAAAAAGAAAAAAAATAAATATTCAAATAATTTGGTTTACAATGTAACAAATGTACAAATTTATAATATCAAATCTAAAAAAACTTTTATTATAGGTAAACATTTTTTTTATTATTTTTTATTTATTTTAATTGTATTGGTATAAAAATTTGATCAATAGAAATAATAGTTTATTATTATAATTGTTTGAATTTAAATTTTTGTTTTATTTAAAATGTTTTGTCATTTTTTTTTGTTTTACTAAAAGTATTGTATACATTATAATGTATGTTTATTATTATAATTGTTGAAATTAATGTTTTTTTATATAAAGTTTTAGTTTTAGAATCTTGCAACATTTTAGAAATGAACAAGGAAACTTCAAAAAAATTTGAAATTCATTTCGAATTATAAACATTTTTTATTATACAAATAAACTTTTTAAAAATACATTGTTTTTATTTTATGTAATATCTGATAATTAAATTTATACTTATTACTGATTAATATGAAAATTTAATACAAAATTTAATGCCAGGTATTAATATATAATTATTTTAAAAAAAATTCAACATTATCATTAGAAAAAGACACCTGAAACAATTAAAATATAAGTATATTAAAATTATATACCTTAAAGTTAAAGTATTAAGTTGATAAAGTATTTATTTGATAAAGTAGATAAAAGTTGTTATAATAATAAAACCGAAAGTTATTTTCTCACTACATTTTTCTATCATGGTTTTTTTTATATATATTTTAATCCAAATTTTATATATAATGTTATAAAAGATCATATAAAAAATTTAAGATATTGTAAAAAAAATCTATAAAATACTAATGAAATAAACTTAAAAATAAAAAATGTAAAGACTAACAGAAAAATAAGTTCAAAATAAAAGATAAAAAACAAACTTAAGATTTTTAAAAGTATTAACCTTTTTATCACAAATTTGTACTATAAATTATTTTAATTATTTTTTTCCTTTTTTAATATTTTAATATTTTATACAAACAATAATTGTTTTTTTATATTCATTGTTTTTGTATTAAATGTCATATTATACTCTTATATAAAAAAGAAAAACTTTTTCTAATGTTCTTTTTTTGTAACATTATATAACATTAAAATATTTCTTCAAAACTGCTAATTATAGTTTTATTAAATGTTAATTTATTATTGAAACGGATATTATAATTTTTATTTCATTTTAATAAATATGTATGTTTTAAATTTCACTTTCAATACTTTATCAAAAAAAGTTATCAGTTTTCTAAATTACTAAGAAGTTAAAATATGATTTTAGTTTATTTTATAATTTACTGTATTTTAATATTATTTTTATTAGTTTTGAAAAAAATAGGTCTAATTTAAAAGTAATAATCTTGTATAATTTTTTGTTTAGTAGCGTATATTTTCAATTGGTTTCACTAAAGTATTAGAGGAATTCTTTAAACTTTAAAATACATAAATTATTGTTTAATTTTTCTTTCAAATTGATTTTCAGACTATATTATTTGTTAATAATTAAGATAAATATGTGAATATTATTATGTTATTTTTTTATATAACTAGATGTTTCTAAAATGTAACTAACTTTTATCAGTTTCCGATAAAAAAAAATTTTTGTGTTATTTAACTTGATAATTAAAGTAGCTTCAATAATTTTGTGAGTAACATTCTACAAAGATATACCTACTTTGAAAAATTTTTAATAAACTTTTTTTTATTAAAAATAATTTAAAAATATTTAATTATTAAAGATGACATTGATGGTATTAAAAAAAATGGAAAAATAATTAAATAAAATAAATAGAATTATATTTAATATATACCATCAAACATTTTTTAATGAATTAAAAAAGCATCAAGTATATGTCAAAAAGCGTCAAAAAGAAGGTGTTAAAAATTTTATTTGAAAAATTATTAAAATATTTTTTAATTAGCTATATAAATGGAAGACTGAATTTATATATTTATAGCATAAAATAGTTAAGTCAAATTTTTATTAAAAAATTGTTTTTATTCTTTTTATTTTGTATATAGATTTTTTTACTTAAAAATAGATTGATAACAAAAAGTAAATGTTAAGTAAAATTAAGTTTAGTATATCATAAAAAATTATTAAAATGTTTGTTATGATACATAATAATTAAAATTTGTAGATTATACATACTTTGCTTACAGTTATGATGTATATAGTAAAACAAATATTTTAAAGATGTTTTTTAAACTCTAAATGATTATCATTAGTTTTTTTTAGATAAAACACAATATTGTATTTAATTCAAAAAAATATAAAATCTTAAAAAATGATAACACACTATTATTTTGCAAAATATTAATAATTTAATGTATTTTTAATTACTTTGAATTTAATAACTTCTTGTATTTTTATTTTTTTAAAAAAACTTTAATATGCTAAGATTGCATATAATTTTTTTAAAACATTTCCTTCCTGCTATCTGAGGTTCTATAAAAACTACAGATGGTTAACAATTACTCAATTATAAAAGAATTTTTTATCAAATGTTACGGAGATCAAATTAGAACAATTTTGATAAAAATTTGTTATACGTAAATTAAGTTTTTATTACCAAATATTGTTTTATAACTTAACTTGTCTTTAAATATTTGAAATTCTTAAAACTTTTAGAAAATAAAAAAAAACTTTTCTGAATAACCTATAATTATATTTATATTTAACAAAACAATTGTTTCAATTTTTTTTATTATTTTTTCTTTTAAACACACGCAATTAATTTTTTGCATGCATTTAAAAGTATTTTTTTATTTGTTTAAAGTTTTGATAAGAATCTAGTCAATGTTATTTTATAAATCATATTATTTGTATAAATGTTAACATTATTATTATTTAAAAGTATTCAACTACATTGTTTTAACAAAAAAAATTAAAATAATAAGAAAATATTTAATTGTTTTTAAAATGAATATGTTAATCACACATATATTGCATTTTTAAAGCTAAAATATAAATGTGATAATTTTTCAGAACAGTGCGCATACCTAAATTCAAGTACAATAAGTCATTAAATATTTTTATTTCTGAAAATATTTGTAACATATGTATACTTTTTAAATTTAACAATTCAAATAAAAAAGACAAATGAAATGTTAATAATTTAAAATGACCAAAAAAAGTATGCAAATTGATTATTGAAAAATTTAATATTTATATAAAATACAAAATATTAGATATTAATTAAGTATAAGATATTTATTTATTGTTGTCAATCTTTAGAATTATTTAATAACTATATTGACAAAAAAACTTAATAATATAATTTTATAATTTTTATTACTATCATTCTAAACTATCTTCATGTTTAGTACGGAAAACTTATTTTGACCCCTTATATCATCTCACTTAGTAAATTACGCATTTTTATGATTCTCTACTAACTTTAAAATTAGTAAATGTTTTCTTTGTTTCATACTAGATTTTATCATTCAAATACTTTTAATTTTTAACATATTTTTTTTAAAACGTTAGTAAAAGAAATTTTTGCACAAATTGTATTTATTTTTTTCTTAATAATTATTAAATTTTCTTTTATTTATTATAATTTTTTTTAACAACATGGTAATTTTAATTACTAATAAATTATTATCATTAATATAAAGTGCATCATTTAAAAATGCCTCTAATCTTGAAATATACAAAAATCTTTTACGTAAATTGTTTAATGTTAATAATAAAAAAAACCTTTTTCTTGGAAAATGTTGCAATTTTTTTATTATAATATAGTTAATTATACTTTTAAAATAACAAAACAATACAAAATTTATTATTTTCTTTAAAAGAATCATATATAATTTTCTTATTTTTTCATTTTATATTTACATTTGCTATACTTTAAAAATAACTTTTTTTATTAATTAAAATAACACAGTCTTTATTTATAGTTATATTCATATATCTTTTAAATTTATATAACAAAAAATTTTAATACTATATTTTTTTAATATAAAATTTGATTCTATCTTTAAAAGTGTTATACTTTTAATATCGTAATGTTTTTAATATTTCTTTTTATAGATATTATTTATTACTTAAGCAATTTATTTAATATAATATCTTTTGTAAGATTTTAAAGTGATTTATTATTTCTAAATATCTTTATATATAAGTACAAAAGAAAGAATTGATGACTTTCTATATTAACTATAATATTTACGTAATTTAATATTAAACTTTATTATTAAATAAATATTATTTTTACAATTTTAAAATAAGAATCATTAAATTTTATATATTAAATTAGTATATAGCATTACATATTATTTTCTTTTATCTTATATTCTGATCACCTTACATAACATTTTAATATTAACTTTTAAATTTAGTAATAATATAATAATTAAGAATATGTTATATTTATTATATATATATATATACATATCTATCTATATATATATAATGATATATACAGAATCATAACAAATAATTTTATAATTTTTTGCCAAACCTTATATCTATTCTTTATTATCATTTTATTTATATCTTTCAAGTAAATTCTATAACTTTTCAATGTTATTAATCATCGTTAAAACTTTACTAGATCAAGATTTTTATTCTTTATAATATTATTATAAGATGTATGTATATATACAAAATCTTTTATTTTCATATATGGATTTTATTTATTCAACATAAAAATGTTTTTTTTTTAATCAATTAATCATTAATAATTTTTTATTACACTTTTATTATTTATATTTTTATACTATAAAATATTAATACCTATTATATTTTTATTTTTAAAAATTAACATTAAAAAAAGATTATTTTTAAGTATAAAAATTTTAATTTAATAATTTGATAGAGCTAGTGATTTAACTTATTTTTATATTATTAATTAAATTAATAGCAACCTAATTAACATTAAAAGTATTGAAAAAATTTTATTGAAAAACAACCTTGTAGATATTTATTTTTTTATCTAAATTATTTTACTTTTTCAATATTTTTTACTAACTTAATTTAAAGAATAAATTTGAGAGAAAAATTTTTATTATATAATACTATAACAATGGACTATTTATCTTTATAAAAAATTATTTTTTTCTTTCTTACTATTTATATTATATTTATTGAGAATAATTAAAAAGAGGATAAATAATTATTTATATATATAAAAAAAAGTTTTTTTTTTTAAAAATGTCAAGAAATCATGCTGTGAAATATAAATTATTAGTATACCATTTTCTTTAAATATCTTTTGTAAGGATATAAAATTTGATATAACAAACAAATAAAGTACAATAATTATGATATTTCTATAATATATTCTAATTGTTTTATTAAATTAAATATAGTAAAAGACTTCTAAACTTTAAACGGCAGTTAATCACATATAAACACTTCTTTATCATTATTTATGTATTATACAATTTATACATTTTTCTCTCCCATTCTTGTCTCAATAGAATGATGTATTTAATATACAAACATTAATTTATTCTCTCTCTCTCCCCTTTTTCTGACCTTGTAATCCAAAATGCCGATGTAACTTTTTAAAAATAGACCTGTTTGAAAAGTGATCTGTTACTTATGATAATTTCTTGTTTCTTTTTTTTTTATATTTATAATTATATGCATGTTATATATTTAATAATTATTATTATTTTATTGTTTTTTTATAATTCTTAATGTTATTTTGTTTTACTTTTCTTTTTCATTAATATTTCAATGATTAAAAAAGAAAAATTTCTCCTTAATATAATAATGTTTTTGGTATTAACTTTTTTTTTTTGTTTAATCTTCTACTAATTTTATACTTTTTAAATTTTTTTTTAAAGCTAAATTTTAATTTTTATACAGTAATTTATGATTATCATTTTATTTTAAATAGGGTAATCAACTATTTATTTTACAATTACTATCATTATTAAATTGTTATATTTTCTATATATGTTGAAATTTAAGAAAGGATGACAAGAATTTTTATATTTAAATTATTAAAAATTTTTTTCTTAATCTTTAACATATTTATTATAACATCTTCAATTCCAATTAGTATTTCATCTAATTTGACAAATTTTTACAAATCTCAGTATGATGATAAACAAAATTTTACATGGATATCATTACATAGAAGCATTGGATCACCAGATATAATATATTTACCTAAAAATGAAAATAATTGTTCAAAGCTATCTAAATCATTATCTAAAATAAATGATAATATTTATTATTGTCAATGCCCATTAAATGCTCCAATTTTTAATTCTGAAAATAATAAATGTATTGACCGTCTAGGTATGTTAATTATTATTATCAATACAAAAAAAAAATCTTTTTATTTTTATTAATTTTCTTTTGAATAATTTAGATAGTGATTGTAACAATGAAATAATTTTTAATATTTCTAATGATGTTGATTCAAAATACATACCAGTTTTTAATTTGCCTAAAAAGGGTAATGAAATGGTGGATGGTAAAAATGTTAGATTAAAAGAAAATGAGATTTTTATATTAAACAATAATAATTTTTGTGAAATTATAACAGTAGAAAGTCTTGATTCAACAAACAATTGGAAAATATTTGATACAAATATTTTTAAATTTATTATTGATAAAGATTATATGAAGATTATCGTAAGATTAATTTTTTAGTTATTTTTTACATTGTTTTTAGTGGAATGGATTACCAAAAGATGCGAGAATGATTGAAGGATCAATTGTTAAAATTAAATTACATTGTCCAAATAGTACAAAAAATGAATATTGTTTATCTTTTCGTATACAAGGTTATCAATTTTCTGGGATAACAGATATAGACCTTGATAATTTTAATTCATTAAGATTAACTGTTATCATAATAATTATATTAGCTATTGCTTTAATTTTAGTAACATTTATTGGTATTATATTATGGTTAATATGTTGGAAAATTAAAAAAACAGAAATAATATCTACATTTCAACTTCAATTTTTACAACATATAAAACAAGAAAAAGAAAGAACAGCAGCTGATATTGCTAAATATAGAGCTGCATTGGCAGCATCACAACATAATGATATAAATGGACAAAATCATTGTTATAATACATTTGATGATAAAAATAATGATATAACATTAATGTATAAAAATAATAATAATCAATCAAATTTAAATAATAATAATCAAATTGTACAACACAAAAGAAAATTATACTTTAGTACAGAATTTTTTGAACCACATATGATGGCAAATCCACCTGAAATTGCAGAACAATTTTTAGTTGAATTAAGAAAAATGATTGAAAGTGCTAAAAAAAGAATAAAAGCACAAAAACATGTACCATCATTATTTAGTATACCAGAGGAACCACTTAACTTTGAAGATGAATTACAAGAAATTATTACAAATATAAAAGAAGATGTTATATCTAGTAGTAATACAAATTCTCCTAAATCAACAAAATCAACAGACTCTGGTAGAGAATCAATGAAAGATTCTTGTTCTAGTAATGATTCCCCAACCAACTCACCAGTTTTAAAAAAAAAAGAAATTACAACAAAGAATGTTACAAAATATAATGATATACCATCAACTGGAAATGGTATAAAAAATTTTAAAAAAATTGTTAAACCTTCTTTATCAAATAGTAAAAATGTAGCAAATCTTATTGGAACATTTGAACAAAAAAAAGAAGAAATAAATATCAAAAAAAATATTAATGAAAAAGTATTTATAAATAATGATATAAATAATAGTGAAAAAATATCTATTTCACCAACAAAAGCAGTTTCAAAAATCCCTAAACCATCAGATAAAAGTATTGCTATTTCTCCAAAATTATCTCAACGTAAATTGATTCCTATGGAATCTGTGACAATTGAAAATAAACCATCTAAAAATGTGGTTGATGAAATGATACCATCAACAACATTAAATAAAATTAAAAATTTAAATAATGGAAATGATAAAAATAATCCACAATCATCAAAAATTCCTGGTTTATTTTTAACAAATTCTCCGGTTAAATGTCGTCATAATTCATATTCAATAATATCTACAGGATCTGAAGCTATGAGAAAAAAATCATTACCAAGAAAATCAAAGAAACCATCTGTTATTTGTAGAGAAAATTTAAGAGAACAATCTTTAAGGGAAACCGCAAATAATGTAAAAACTGCAACAAAAATAAACTCTAATGGAGTTATTGAAACAAATATGTAATCTATAAAGTATTATTAACAAAAAAATTTAATATTTATATTACCTAATTATATATTTTTATTTGGTGTTTGTTTTTTTTTAAAAACACAATTTTATTAATAAAAATAACAAAAGAAGATAAATATTTTTATTCAAATTCTTTTGTTTTATTTATGACTATGTATATTTTTATTATGTTAATAGATAAAAATTTTATATAATTTTTAAAATTTATATTATACATAACAATTTTATAAAATAATTTATTTATTAAAATAAGTATATTTTTAATGATAAATATAATAATGTATAGGTAATAAATTCTTTGTAAGAGAAGATCAAGTTTATAACAAGGAAATAAACTTGAAAAGCAATGATAAAGTATTTTTAATTAATAATAATATATAATAAAATAAAAAAAAAACTAGTACACTAAAATATTTAAGAGTTTTATTATAAAAATTATTTATTTTTAAAGATGTTTGTTATGGATAAAGGAAAGAAAGTAATGATAATAATTAAAGTAACAATATGAGTAACTTTTATCAAAGACACGTTTTGGTGATTTACAATTATTTTAAAAAGAAGTAATATATATATACATATATCATATGAAGTTTGTATATTTAATTTTTCATATGTTTAAGTACAAATTGAAATATTATAAAGATAACTTAATACACATATAAATCTTTTTTTTGTATACGTTTAAATATTAAATTTATATATTACTATTAGTGACAACTTAAAAGTGTTAAACCTTAAAATTGTACATATTATATTTGTATTGTTATATAAAAGTAAATTTTAGTGAACCATACCAAATATATTTGTCATCTTTAATTACATAATCACAACATTTCTCAATAACCCACCTGAAAATAACCAATGTTAAAGTGATTTCATACATAAATAAAATGATATACTTGTTTTCAAATTACTCCTCTTGGACCACTTTATGGTTAGCATCATATATTCAAAATACTTTAACAAATCAACGGTTAATTTTATATATTAATATATATATATATATTCATTTATAAAATATACAATATAAATAGTATAGAGAAAAGTTTGTCTAAGATAATATAATATCACAAAAAGATTTTTTTTTTTCTATTATTTTTTTTTATTACTTTCTGGACCTGTGAACTACATTAAAGCAAAAAGATAAAATAACTTTACAGGTCTATCTCACTTTTGTATATTTATAACTAGTCTTAAAAACATATTTAAATGGTATAATTTAATGAAGTATCTTGATTGTACTAAATAGTTAATATATCAACACTATTAAAAGTAAATTATTTTATTTTGTCTTCTATTTTTATAATATTCTATCCAATGTGGGTATATGTCTCAAGAAACATATACAAAATTTTATATATTTTTTTAATTATTTTTAATTATCTTCTTTATAAAGGAGATGGACAGTTAAGTTCTATTTATCATTATACAATACCAGAAGAAGTTAAAACACATCATTCAAAATGGATGGAATCTGGTTAGTTAAAATAAATATTTAAAAAAAAAATTGTTATTATTATTTTAAATTTATTATTTATATATTATTATAGGAAAATTTCAAGGTGATATTATTGGTGTTAATGAAGATATACTTCATTCATCAAAAGATGCTATGCATAATGCATTAAAAAATAAACAATTAATTTGGCCAAATGGTAAAGTTCCTTATGTTCTTGATGAAGCATTTACATCATCTGAAGTTAATGAATTATTAAAAAGTTTTTATACTTATAAAAAATTAACATGTATAAGATTTGTTAAAAGAACTAATGAAAAAGATTATTTAAATATAATTAAAGGTTATGGTTGTTATTCACAAGTTGGTAGAACAGGAGGAAAACAAGAAATATCTCTTGGTAGAGGATGTTTATTTCATGAAATTATTATTCATGAATTAATGCATTCATTAGGATTTTGGCATGAACATTCTCGATTTGATAGAAATGATCATATTAAAATTATTTGGGATAATATTTTACCAGGAATGAAATCACAATTTGATATTATTAGTCCTGCTCTTCAAGATACTCAAGGTGAACCATATGATTATAAATCTATTATGCATTACGATTCAACAGCTTTTAGTAAAAATGGTAAAAATACTATTGAAACAACAGTTGAAGGATTTACAGATATTATTGGAAGTTCTGTTATGTTTTCTAAACTTGACATTATTAAAATTAATAAACTTTATAAATGTCATATAGAAAAATCTAATGAAGATACTAAAGAGTCAAAAGAAAATGATATAAAAAATAAAAATAGTAATGAAAAAGATGTCCTTAAAAATAAGAAGACAATATATGAAAATAGTAATGAAAAAGAAGAAATTGAAATATCAACAGTTTCACCAACTTGTCAAGATCATTTTATAGATTGTCCTGTCTTTAAAAGTTATTGCAAACGTCCTTCATTTTATTATGTTATGAAATCTTATTGCCCATTTACCTGCAATCATTGTCGTTGATAATATATTTATTTTTTTTAAAACCAAATCGTACAACATATTTTTTCTTTCAATAATTTAATAAAAATATTAAATAAATTATTTAATTTAAAAGTTTTTTAAAAAACAAATATTACATTTATTAAATTTTTATTTAGTGATAATTTTATAGAGGATCATTTGATGGATTTTTACTAATCAACAAACTTTTTAAGTTATAAGTATTTGAAGCTTTTAAAATGACAAAAAAAGATACTATTAGCTTCTTAATAGAGCATATGATATACTCATTAATTAAAAAATATAACCAGAAAGCACTCAAAAACGTCTTATCACGGACAAAATGATTATAAAGTAATACAAATAAAATTGATACCTGTAAACTTTAAAAAATAAAATAACCCAATTATCTCTTGATTTCATAATCATATACCAAATAATTTAGAAAAAAAATATTCTTATTATCATTGTAAAATATCCTATTTTTTTGTATATCTTATGTAAATAAAGAAGAAATAAACTGTGAATAATTGTTTTTGATAATTTGATAATCATTAAACTTATCTTACGTAAAAAAATCATTTTTTCATAAAGATAATTTTTTCTATAAAGATATTTTAGCAAAAAGTACACAAAAAGCAACATTAAAATCTGTTGTAAAATGATTGTTTCAAGTAATCTTGAAATGAAAGTTACTTTAAGGGTTAAAAAAGATTGGAAAAATCGTTTTCGATGTTATCGTATCCTAAATAAAAATTTTTAAGTAAGATTTAAACCTTTAAAATGCAACTTAAAATTTTCAGAAAAGCATAATTTTTTTAAAAAAAAGTATCAAAGAAAATAAAAAAATATTTTTCGAAAATTCATAATCCTCTTTTTGAGCATTATTCGTTTCGTATATATTTTTTAGTTTTTAAACATTTTAAAAATGTCATTTATTAGTATAATGTTATGGATTAATTTTTTTTTCTATGAAAACACAAAGTTTTACAAAAAATATTTACGGTAAACTTGTTTATTATTATTGATTTTAAAAAATATATTGTAAACTATAATTTAAAAAGAAGTTTCCATTTTGAAGTTAATTTATTACTACATAAAATAACAATGCATTAATATAACTACACTACTTTCTAATATATAATTAAAATACAATATCCTACATTATTGAAATATGAAAGATATATAAATATAAATTTGATTTTCATTTTGTAACAGTGTAATGTATTTAAAAATATTTATTTTGAATAAGTTATTCATAATATACATAAAAATATTTTATTATAAAGTATATAAATGTATATATGATTTGCATGATTTTCATTTTAAAAAAATGTTTTAACATTATATTTGTATTTAATTTTAAAATGTAAACAAATAATTTTTTAAAAAATATTAATTAAAAGCTAATAATACTCTGGCAATGTATTATTTATATTTTTTAAATTATTAAAAACCTTTTTTTATCAAGTTGATATGTTTTTTAAAATTGAACATTGTTTTAAAAATACTTGAGACAATCTATAATAAATAAAATTCTTGATATTTACATAGCAAACAAAAAAAAAGAATAAAAATGAGGAAAGTTAAAAAGGTTAAAAATAAATATCAATTATTTTTTTAAAAATTCTTGCAATATTTGTATTTATTTTGAAAAAGCAATATTATCATAAATATGAAAAACGACCAACTTTATCCTATATTGTTAAAAGTAAAGTAACCGATTTTAGATTATTTGAAACAAATTTTGTTATCATTATAGAATTATTAAAACTAAAAAATGGCAATTTTACACTATACATCTATGAAAATGTTTCAATAAGAAATTTTATATTTATAAAATAAACTACCTTATTTACATTGATATCAATTTTCTCTTGAACAAATTTTGTTTCTAGAAGTACAACAAAATAATAAATGACAGATATTGCACTTAAATTGTATGAATTTAATGTTCTACAATATTAAAAATAGTGGTAATATTAAGTCAGACAAAATAATATTAATTTTTCAATGCATTAAAAGGCTATCGAATTCAAGTATTAGAATAACTGAATGTTAAAAAGTTTTTGAACTAATTCTTTTTTTTAATCATATTAAGCGCTTCACATAATATTATATAATGGCACATAATAAAACTGGAGAAAAAAATAAATTTTTTAAAATATATCTTTAGTTATAAATTAGTAATAGCTGAAGTAGCAACAGTAATCACGATTATGAAAAAAGTATATAAATTATTGTATATTTTTTTTGTTTTTTTTTTATTTAAATTTCCCTATTTTTCTATTCTATTAAAAAAAAATTTGAAAAAATTTTTTAAAAAAATTAAGTAACTAATCCAAATAATAAAATTAAATTTTATTATAGTGATATAAAAATTGTATAAAGAAATTAAATTTGATAAAAGTTAAAAAATACAAGTAATTTTTATGCTGAATTTTATGTAATTTTAAAGATAATCGTAGGTAATTAAATATTTTATAGCTAATCTATCATGTTCTGTGAGCAAGAGCATGCAAAAAGTGCACTTGTTAAATTGTTAAAATTTGTCAGATTGAACAATTAAAGAGTATTGAATACCAGATCTAACAGTATTGTGAAAATTATTATCTATTTATGATTTTAAATCAGAGTCGCGGAAACTAACAATAGCATCTCCAGTATAATTTTTACATTCTCTTTAATAATTGATTATAGTCTGTTTCTTCTTTTGATGTTAATATCTCATAAACTATATCAATTCCTTGTCTGAAAAATAAATTTTAGCTTACAAGTATAATTATTTTTAAAATAAAAGCAATATACTTCAAAAATCAATGTCAAAGCAGTTTTAATTTTGCAAACATTACATGGTATTAAAATTAATTTTAAAATTAAAAAAAATTACCATTTTTGTATCTTATATTACCATTTTCTTGTATAACCACGTGTTTGTTGTATCACTCAATTTTTGTAGTATGTTTTTTTCATAACTATTTAAAATCATTTTCGATTTTATTTATAAAAACTACTGCAATTTCTTGTGCTTAAGTTATAGTTTCAATAGAATTTTAAATGGAATTAAATGTATCTCAAGAGTTAATAAAACATAAATGACTAAAAAAACTGTTAAACATAAACTATTTGTATAATCAAATAGAAAATTAAACTTAGGATTTAGATTGAATGTATTGATAAAAACTAAAGTAATAGATTTTTATTTTCCTAGATTATAGCAAAAATGCTTATGAAATAAATCTTTAACAATTTTTCGAAAGTAGTTAATTTTTGAAGATTTTTACAAATACAGTTTTTAATAATTTTTTTAATTAACTTATTTATATTCAATTTTATCTTATATCAATAAATTTAATGTAGTTACATTTATTTAAAAGTTAAACAGAAATTTCATTATTAAAATTTAACAATATTTTATTTTAATCAAGAAAATATTACTTTTAATGCATGTGGTAAATGATAATTGCAAACAACAAGTAATATTCGAATTTAATGTCTTTACATAAGGTTAAAAAATTTATTTTTTGATTTCTTTTATATAATTGTTCTTGTATGATTAAATTTAAAAAAAGATACAGATGTATATTTAAGAGAAAAACACAAGCAAATAAAATATTACAATTTTATTAAACAATATTATATACAAAAAAACAATAAAAAATAAAAATTTAATTAGCTTAAAAATGATTAAATGATATGTTTTTTGATAATTTGTCCTTGTATACTGGAAAAATTTGATTGTGCTAATTCCAATTAATTGTTGAAAATACAATATATCCAATAAACTTACCAATAATTTTTACTATGATATTTTTTATTTTTGAATAACTTACAAAAAAAATAATAAGGCATTCTTCTGGTGGGCAAAGGGAGAGATGGGGAGATACTTGAATAATCAGGTATCTCCCCATTGGAAACTAGCAAATTTGAGACGACATTATTTTGCGATTATTGAACACTATAAGGTCCAGAACTATATCAAAATCAAAAGGTGGCAAAAACCTGAAATTTAATGATTAATAAAGATATAGCACATTTGATTTTAAAAAGTATATTTTGGTTAATAAATCTAATACTACTACTACATGTTTATTGTCTTGTTAATGAAATAATTTTAATAATTACTTAAAAAATTAATAAAGTTGTTGTGAAAACAAAATATTTTGTCACAATCATATCACTAAAATTCCTATTGTGAGTGATTACTTTTTATCAAAATATGTAAACCTTTATTTTATATATCTAATATCAAATATCTTTATAATTCAGAAGAAGAAATAAAAGTGGGATAAAAATAAGTTTGTCATATTTAAATCTATCGTTTTAAAGTAGTATTCACTATGACAAAAAAACTTTAAATATGTTTTGATTTTAAAATAAAACATACTAAAAATTATTTACAAATTAATTTACCTCAAAATAAAATAATTTAACAAAGAGTTTGTAAAAAATTACCGAAAAAATAACATTAGTACGATGTAAAGTTTAAAATAAACAATTAAGACAAAAATTCATACAAAAAAAAATATTAATCTCATCTTAATGTATAAATTATCTTATTTATAAATCTATAACATCAATTTTGTATAACTTAACTAATAGGATATTTATTTGCATTTTAAATTAAATTAATATGTATGTAGATAAAATCTTTTGTTTATAATTATTCTAATGAAATAAAAAATTTAATACATCTGAAACCTACTTTATGTTTTTTTTTGTTATATTTAAAGTATCCTATACAATATATTCTACAAAAAAATTATATTACTAACTTTTTAGATATTACCAATGCTACTAAAAACTAAATATCAAGAAACATTTTTTTATGTTAATGTTCATTAGAAAAAAACTTAACTATACCTCTTATAAAAATCTAAACTATAGCTTATCTATATTTTAAACTATTACAAATCTCATAAACTAATAATTATTTACAAAAACATAATATAAAATTTTTTTTAATCACAAAACTTACTTTTGTTTGATATAGTAAAAAATAAAAAAAATTTCATTGCGACCATAGCATCCATGTGCATTATCCAAGCCATTTAAAAAAAAATAAAAAATTATTACTTTTGATTTAATAAAAGATTTTTGTTTTCATTTTCTTTTTTTTGGTATTTTTTTTAAATTTTTTTTTGTGTTTTTTAAAATTTTAAGTTGTTTTTGGTTTTTGAAAAAAATTTTATAGTATTTGTTTTATATTTTTTTTCTTAAAGAAATATTTCAATGAAAAAGAAAGTCTTCAACGAATTGAAAACCAATTTTGCGACTCTTCATTTGCGATTCTTTATTTGCGGCTTTCCATTTGTGACCTTTTATTTGTGTCTCTTAACTTGCGAATTTCATTTTGCCCGTTTCATCTGTAAGTCTTCCTTATAGAATATTCCTTTACGAATTGTCCTTTTAAAATTATTTTTTTTTTCACGTTGTAAAGATATTCTTTGGGACGGAAATTTGTAACTAAGTTTCTGCAGAGCAAAGCAATAGTGTTTGAGATTTGAGAAATTTTCATTAGTGGTAATGTTGCAGAAACTTTTGAAACAGATTTTACGTTCCTTAAAAAAAAGAATAATTATTAAATTGTACTTTAATTAAAATTGAATTTTATATGCTATTTTCTATAACATTATATGGATATATTGTATTTCAAGTAGCACTATATGAATTAAAATTGTATGCCTGCTTTCTTCTATTGCTTTCACCTATAATAATAAAAATAAATAAGAAAATCCTTTTTAAAACTTACCATTTAATCTTTTCTTTTTTAATATCTAAAGACAATTTTATTTAAATTTAATGTACTATATGCTTATATACATTATAAATGATACTACTTATGTAAAAATAAGTAAAGCATTAAATAACCTGAAAAATAAATACATCCCTCATATTAAGTATGTATGTATACTAAACTTAGTTCGTCCCATTTACAGTAGTCTTGTACAAGTCTGAAAAATATAATCTGAAAAAAAAGTTAAAAATTTCATTAACTTTTGTAAAAGTAAATTATATATTAATAGAAGATATTAAAAAGTATAAAACTTTTGTTTATAATATAAAGAAAAATTTTTTTTTAGAGGGAACTTTATTGCATCCAAATTAACCGATTTTATGATGTTAAGTAAATAATTTGACCATACATCCAAAATTTTTGCGAGTAATGGCGTCCTTAAAAACTTAACTCAAATGATGTAATTTAATTTGATGTCAATTATTCAGTCAATCCTCAATCCCACGTTGCCAAAAAGGTATATCCTGAAAATTTAAAAATTAGTTACATCCAATCGTTTTTGTGTTAATTTGAAACTCTGCAGTAAAATTGCTAAAGTTCTAAAAAAAATAATTAAATGATTGAATACTTATTAAACTTACCCTACAAAGTAGTTCCCCTTTGCGACATTTCTATTTGCGACATACCAGGGTGTTTGTGACTTCTCAATAGAAATTTGAACATAAAAAGTGCATAAAATTGTTCAAACTTCTATGAGAGCACAAATTTGCGACTAGGTTTAAAAACCGCAATTTGAATCTACAAATAAAATAAAAAAATATAAAAATGTTAACATTATAAAAAATTTAAACATAAAAGGATATTAATGCTATAATAAATAATAAAATTATTACAAATATCTAAAGAATGACTGGATGAAGTAAATTTCCAAGCTTTTATATTGCCATTTTCATGGTACTCTTTATCTCTGTCTTTATTCTATAATCTAAACTCATTAATAAAGTGGGTTGGAAATGGCAGTTATATTATTATAGATAGCACAATTATGAAAATATATCGTTCTGCTTATGTTATCTAACCAAGAACACCACCCATTTAAAAACATTGAGAATTTGAAAAAAAAGAATCGGCTTTTATCAAATAAAATAATATAACAACTTTTAATTTATAAATATTAGTAAAAGAATATAATCTATTCATAACAAAGGAATATTAAACAAATTATATCTTAAATATGAATTTGAAAAAAAAAGTAATTGTTGTTTAACAAAGACCAATTAACAAATGAATACATTATAAAAATATAATCAGATATATTCACAATCATTTGAAAACGTTAATAATTATAATAAAGTATGTTAGGAAATTTTCTTAAATAATGATTTTGACAAAAGTAACGTCAATGATATAAGAACTTTATCTTCCACAATTAACTATACTTTATAATATGCTTCTATTATAGTTAAAATATCGTTAATATACAAGTGGTGAAATAAAAAAAAAGGGTTAATAATTTGTACCAAAAGTAGTAATATAATAAAAGATAAAAAAAATTGTTCTCAATCTAACTAATAAGCTAACTTAAAAATTGTTAATAATTTAGAATGTATCTATATACTAATATGTACTAGAAATAATGAACATAAACTTGCAAAATAATAATTTGTATATAAATTATAATTTTAAGAAAATAAACCTACCAAAAATGTAAAGATAAGATAATCCATAGAAGTTAAAATATAAATTAAAGTAGAGACAAAATATAGATAGAATAAAATTATTGAAAATAAAATGGAAATAAAAATTATTGAATATATATTAATATAAAATGATGGTACAAATCAAAAAACATAGTATAAGTTTAATAAAATACATGATTATGACAAAAAAAATCAAAGTTTGCAAAATGTGAAACATAAAAAAACTTTTGACAATTATAATAGAATAAAGGTATGTTGAACAGCTTAAAAACAGACTTTTTTATGTGAAAAAATGGAAAATTAGTTTTAAGTATTCCTTGATCGAACTGAGAATTTTCTTAACTAGTGCAACATTTTGCACTTTTCCTCAACAAAAGTGGCTAATAACTTAAAATAACAGAATTTTTTTGGAAAAAAAAATATCACATATTATAGATCATCCTTAAATACATTAATTTATCTTTTTTTTATTTTTTTTTAATTAAAAATAAGACTCATTTTGAAGAAAAATATCATTTTTTACTTGAAAATTGCACTAGTTCATACAGTAGTATTGATAATGTATGTACATGATGCCTTGTCATTCTGAGAGTTCAATGTGTCTAACCATAATGATGAGAAAGTATAATATACCGACATATTTTATTATCCACTTATGTTCTGACCTCTAGTATTACGTAGCATGGGCAGTGCTAAATTATTTGATTAAATGCTTCTTATTATTTTAAATAATAATCTTTTATTTCATTTAAAAATATAACAGTTTGAAAAATCATTATAGGATATATATATATATATATTTAAATATTTATAATTAGTAATATTTTTATTTTAGGATTTAACAAAATATTTTGTTAACACAAAACTTCAACTTTGGGTATTACTTTTTATTTACAAAGGTATATATATATATTTCACTGAGACTTTTAGTAATAAATTTTTTTTTTAGAAAAACAAAGTAACACAAGGAGATTTTGATTTTCCTGGATGGAGGAAGCTAATTGCTTCCTCCACGAGGAACATTATTCTTCATTTAATGGAGGATAAATGAATGAAATAATGTTTATGGGCTCGGATGCGGAAAGTTATTATAACTTTATTAGCAAACTAGCTTAACATGATATTGCGAAGGGAAAATAATCTTAAATAATTTTTTATTATGAAGTTATCTTCATAAGGTAGAAACCAAATGGTCTACCAATTTATATATATATATATATATATATATATTTACAAATATATGTATATATATATATCTTTTTTTTATATAAATGTGGTTTTGGATTTTTTATCGGTCGCAAGGTTGTACATAGAACTTAAACAAAAAAAAATCTAAAAAACAAAAAAATTGAAAAAATCAAATAAAAAACAAAAAAAAAAAAAATAAACCATTTCAAAAATTCTGGCCTGGCCGTGCACAAAATTGTATATAGAATAAATTTTTATCATTTTTTTTCTATCAAATGTCTTTTCAATCCTTTTTTTTTAAATACCTGGAGTACGCAAATTGTACAAAGAATAATATTACTTTTATTTTTCATAATATTTTTTTAGATTTTACTTAGTGATAACGGATACATTCGCAAATTGTATATAGAATGTAATACTTTTTTTTTTAACTTTTTACCGTAGTTTGTAGTTTTTTTTATTATGTAACTTTTTTTATTTTTTTTTTAAATTTTTTTATTGTAATTATTTTTATAAATATACTTAAAAATTTACATATATAAACATCTTTTTTTTCTTCATAAACATTTATATTACATAAATAAAAATGAGTAGGAATAGATAAAATTTGAATAAAACGAAGATCTTTATAATTTGTTCAAACTATTTTATACAATGTATTATAATGCAAGTTGATAATACTTTTATTACTCACTAATTTTTTTTCTCTTTGCTTCATAAATTTAACAGTCTGGAAAATTTGTTGTATATATAAACATATCATTTTGATTAAAAAATATTTATTATATTACTTAAAATAATTTTCAAAGAACAAATTTTTTTGATTTTTAAAAAGAAATTTATAATTAATTTGCAACTTCTTTCCATTGTTACTAGTTATTGAGTTAAGAATTATATTTATTAAGAAAAAAAGTTGTAATGATATTAATTTAATAGTTTACACATTAATTTAATTTTTTTAAGTTGTTTAAACAATAAAAATTTAAAGGTAAATAATGGTTTGTAACATTATTATAATTTTGGACAATGTATAATATTATCAGTATTACAAGAAAAAAATATGTTACTTTGAATGATTGAAAAAAATTTAATAAAATATCTGATAACATGTTTTTAAATCTGATTTTTAAAAATATAATAGTATTTTTAAAATTATTTTCAATATGAAAAATCCTCAATAAGATATATATATATAAAGAAAAATGAAGTTGTGAGACATTACTGCAGACCATTTTAATATTTTTGTTTTAAACATTCCAATAAATCTAACGTTTGATTGTTAAGATATATAATAGTTTTTAAAACACAATTAAAAAGCACTATTATATAAATGAAAATGTCTTTACATTTTGATTGTTGTATTATTTCTAATGTAATTTTTATAAGTTAAATTTTTTTTTTATAAAAATGATTTATCATCTAAAAAATTATATTACACAAACTTCGGGATAGTTATAAAACGCACATTGTATTAAATTGAAAGGATATACTGTAGTAAATTTGAAATTCATTTTATATCTTTTTTAAATATATATTATTAATTCATTATTTATATTCATCATGAGAAAAAGAGTGTGTTAACCGCTAAAAATATAATTTATAGATGAAAAGTAATTAGACTTCTACTGACAAGCAGAAAATTATATGATATCTTATTTAAAAAGTAGTGTAGTTTGTTATAAACAACTAACATATTGTCATTTTGAGGGAACAGCAACTTTGTCTCGCCTTGTTAATTGAAATGCCAATAAGCCGGTTTGTTTATTTTTTGATATATTTATAAAATTCTATTATAAGAACATTATTTATACAAACTACAATAAAATTTATAATAAAAATAAATTATATAATTTTATAGAAAATTATATTTTTTAAAAATTGCAATTAGAACTTTATTGTTGTCCTTGAACATTAATTAAAAAAAAAGATAAAATTCTATAAAAGAATGTTTTTAAAGTACATTTGAATTTATTGGATAAAAATTGTCGTGTGAGAAAAGACTTTTTTTTATTATAATTTAATCAACTTACTTTTGTAAGTTTTCCATAAAAATTAAAGTATCATTTTGAAATAAATTGAAAAAAGAAAACTAAATTGATTTTATAAATCAATAACATACTGTTATCATTAAAACAATTAACAAATATACATTTGATAATAAAAGACATACAATTAAAAGATATTGTATCATTTTATAATAGGCCCAATTTCTTTTTTTAAATGAAAAAGAAGATTGTAAATTATAAAATTAATACATATTTAATAACTTTCAAGTATGTAATAAAATTTATTATTTGAGTTAAAACAAGGATACTGTACTTTTTTTTATAGTATAATAATGTTTTTATGAAAATTTTTTTTTAAGTATGTTACTTTACATATCTGGTAAAATTAGTAGATACAATTTTAAGAAGTCTTAAAATAGTCTACAAAATGAATACGGTATAAGATTAACTCAAATTCAATTCTTCAACAAATTTTTAGTTATAAAATTATCCAAAATATATGCATATATAAAGTATAATTTAACATAAATTATTTTTTATAAGCAGAAAATTTAATATAGTATGCTTTACTCTTTCTATTGGAAATAATACAGCTTTACATTATAAAATGATCTTAGTAGAATTAGATAAAAAAAAATTTTTATTTATTTTATGATATTATATTATTTATGTAATAAATATTTTAAAAAAAAACTATGTAATTTATTGAATTTTAATATTTTAAATTTAAAAACTGAAATATTATTTTTGATAAAGTATAATATGATTAGGAGTATATTCTCTAAAACTTTGCATTAAAACATTGCTCAACAACATTATATCAATTAGATGTTGAGCCAATGTTTAACGTGAAGCTTTAGAAAATAATTTTAATATCAATTGATAACTATATACAAAATTACTCTTTTAGATATTTATGTGTATGTATATTAAATTTAATGTTTATTTAAAAAACGATATCAATTGTTTATATCTAAATATGTTGTCTAATAAAATAAAATATTAATATATATATCTGAATAGTTACAGTTAATTTTAAAATTTTATAAAATTTTGTAAAATTAATTTTAAATATAAAAACTAAAATTTTAATAATTTGATATAATAAATAAACTTACATATTTAAAAATGTTTTATGAAATATGTCATAATATTATATTTACAATATCATGCATATATCTAATATTTCAAATTTTTGCCTTATAAAAAAGAGAATACCTTTTAAAATGAAGTATCTATGTACTAAACCTTTTTATAGATAAACAGTAACTTAAATAGTCTTTTTATTTAAAATAAAAGATTTTATGAAAATGACATTGAGATTTAATAAAAACCTCTTTATATATGAATTCATAAAGTTAAATTTATAAAGAAATAAAATACACTCCTATTTTATATTAAAATTATTCAAGATAAGATTGCTTATTTTTAGTAAGATTGTAAAATTGACTCTTTTTTAATTATTAATATTACAACATACTTCTATAAGAAATTTAAGAAATTTTGATATATCATAAAAATATACTATTAAAATTTAACTTTAAAACATAATATTTATAATAACGGCTAAATATATGACTTGTTAGATAAAATATCTCTAACATTAAAGTTGAAAGATAAAATATAAATTTAAGATTTATTAATTAGTACAGAAACTAAAAATTAATAATATTTGCAAAACAAAGACATTCAGTAACATATATGTATATACATTATAGAATTTATAATTATGTGTTAATGACGAACATCCTTAAAAAGGTTTTTATTTCATTCCACCTGCTGATGTATTTGATTTAAATGTAGCCAATTTACTTTTTAAAATATGCTGTACAAATACTTACTTAAAAATATAATTAGCAATACATTATATGACTGATATTCTATTAAATTACTTTTATATGTAATAAATTAAAAGATTTATATAAAATAACCAGTAACCAAAAAAAAACTCAAGATAAAAACTATTATTTTTATGTTTCTTTTTTTATTAATTAAAAATTTATGTATTAAATCAATTTTAATATAAATCTAATAATAGAAATTAAAACTTGTTAACAACTAATTTTTATTACGAAAATCTATTATAACTATGAAAACAAAGAATTTAATAAAATAAGACCACTTCTAGTATTGTTAAATTAAAATCATAGATGTTAATATTTAAAAACAACGATTATAAAAAGATACAATATTATTACTTTTTATTTAAAATTAGATAAATTATATAAAGTGATTAAAATAATAAAATAAAATTTTATAAAACAATAACTAAATAAAAATTAATAATTAAATTTAAAAAAAAAATATAAATATTTATGCCTATATTTATATCTAAAATTATTTATTTTAACGTTCTTTAACTATTTCTTTGGTCATTTAAGTAGATTATACAAAACTAGATTTCTTATTATCTTTTAATCCAATTTTTTAGCTTTCTATATTTGTTTGAATTAATCTTTGCATTATTTATTTTTAATATTTATAAAAAGAATGTCGATTATTAAGTTTTCCTTTTCTTTAAATAAAATATTGTACTCATAATCTTTTATGATGGTTAATATTAAAATATAAAAAAAATAAATAATTTGAAAAAAAAAAAACTATAGAAATTTTCTTTTATTTAAATTTTAAAATATTTGTATGCTAAAATATAATGAAACGTAAGATTGCATACATTAAATGATCACTGAAGTATATTTTATCTCATTATTTCTGTTTTCTATATTCATTTGTTAACACAGCTTGTGGTTTTAAGAATTTGCACATTATTTAATTTTATAATATTCATAATGTAAAAAAGATTATATAAAATAATTTTTTCATAAATTAGAATTTTCAAATATTTTAAATTTTTACATCATTATTTTTGTTATAACAAGTTGCTGAAAAGGATATAAGTACTTTTTAACCACTAGGGAAATTAGTACACATACTAAGAAGATTTTTTGCAAGAAAGATAATGAACTCTCCATTACCTTGAATATACAGTATATTTCATTACAAATTTTACAATTTCTACCAACTTATGAAACATACATAATTATGATAATTATATATTTTTTTTATTTAGTATTTGATAACAACATTCAGGGACAGGCAGATAATAAATAATTTGATTTTCAATTTTCAAGAATATTAGTATCTATACATAAGTAATAAACATTTTCCTTGACATTTTTGATAAAAAAAATCATTTAACGTTGATTGATAAAATAATAGACTTTATTATATAAATTAAATACAAATACAAATATAGTTAATAACTAATAATAAACCATTTAATCAGGATGTGATGATTAGCTTGTTTGAAAAATAAATAAAATAATAATAATTATAAGTATCAAAACACCTTTAACAATCGTGATGTTTATTTTCAAAGACAAAAATAAAAAAAAAATCTAACTTTTGTTAGTATTTTAAAGATAGCACGCGTTTCGCGTATCTTACTTGCAAAGAATAAACTTTCATTAATTAAAACTTTATATTAAAAGTTTATATAAAAAGCAATTTTAATTTAATAAGATTTTATAAGTTTTAAGTTTTTTTTTTTAATGATTTCATTGTATATTTTTAAAAAACGCTTTTTCTAACTTATTTTAATGTTTAGATAAAAATTTTACTTCAATATTACTTTAAAAAATCATTTGAAGCAAGTCTTAATATTAAACTTTTTGCAATAAAAGTTATGTGAAATTGAAGTAGTTGGAAAAATGTCTGAATGTTTGTAATGACTACATTGTTTTATTCCAGAAAAAATTATTAAAAATTAAAAACAAAAGAAATTTTGACAACTATTTTAAATATATAAATTTTTTTTAGACTTAGCTTTTTTAAATAAGATATTAAAAATTTTACAAAAATAATTGAAATAAGTAATGCTCTAGTAATTATAAATAAACTAAGTTTTAAAATTTTTTTAAAAAATCATTGCTGATAAATTACAAGACATTGAAAATTTAAACTTTTTAAAGTAAAATTTTTATTTCAATGATAATATAATATTTACTACATGCATTAATATTTAAACTTGTTTATTCAGAAAAAAAAAAGTTATATCAATATTAAAAGATTGAACAGGGTTGTAGCATAAAAAAATACTATGAATAAATTTGGTAATAAAAAATCAAACAGTATATTAAAAAATTATACGTAAACTTATTACAATTATCTTTTTATAAACTTAGTATGTAATATAAAATTTTTTTAATTAAACACCAGATTTCAAATTTGCGTTACAAAATATATTGTATAAATAGATTTTTATATTTTATCAAATTATGTTGTATTAAAAAAATAAACAAAATAATATTTTGGCAAAAAATTATAAATATTACTTTATATAAAAAAAACTCTTTTTAAATCATTTCATATTTAACTTTATTATTTAATATTTAACATGTAAAACTTTTTATTTAAAACTAAATACACTTTGAATGATATAAAAGAAAACTAATTTGTAAAGGTAAGCAAAATTAAAATGCATTTTATAAAATATTTAGCTATCTTTGCCATTTTCGCCATTCAATTCAGTTTACAAGAAGTTTCTTCTGAAGATGATTCAAATCAAGTTGCAGTTCTATCACAAGAAGAAAACAATTTGCCTTTAAAACAAACTCAAACTGGAGGAAAAAGTTTATTTAGTAGTTTCAAAAACAAGGTCAGTGAAAAAGCAAACGGATTGAAATCAAAAATTGTAAGTAAAAATATTAAATTGTCTTTTGAATTTCTTTTAGGTTCAAGCTAAAGACAAAGTAAAATTAGGATTAGAGAAAGCCAAGAATGAAGTAAATAAAAGAGTTAGCAGCAGTCCTAAACTTCAAAAAAGCGTAAGTTTTAACATAACGTCTTAATTATATTTTTAGTTGAATTTTGCAAACAATTTAAAAGACAAAACTTTAAATGCTGGAAAGAAATTAAAAAATAAAGTTTTAAAGTTTTTTTAAAGATTAGGAATTTTAATTTAAAAAATTATAGTAAACATTGAAATATTTTTATAAACCAAAGTTTAATTTGTAATTATATTGGCGATATTCAGGTACTCAAAGTCAGACTTAACACTTTATTGCAGATAAGACGAACAATAAAATGATATATATAAAAAAAAATGGGCCCACTAAAATATGAGAATTCAGGAGATAATAGTAATATACTTACATTTACACTATATAAGGTAATACTAAATAAATTCTCCTCTATTTCTTTCGCTAACCCCTAAAATTCAAAAATTGATTACTAAATTTTAATGACATTAAATGATAACGATACTGAGTAAACTGAGCTTAAATGATGAAACTATCTTTTAAATACTTTTCTTTTTTTGATTACATCATGAAAGTATTTTACTCTCCCTTTTCTCAGACTAGACTTAGTGGGTTAAGTATAACTTGTTTTGCTTAAGAAAATTGATATGAATATAAGTCCTCCTTAAAGGTCTCCATAGAATCTTTTAATTTTAGCCTTGCTTGCTGTCAAAATTTTTCCATTCTTAGCTTTAAAGGTGACCTTAGTCCCAACATCTTTAATTACTATAAATGGTCCTTGGTATAAGTCTTTAAACTTTCCCTCAAGATTCTTTTTATACATGAACTTATCTCCAGGTTTATAAATGATATTTAATACTTTGGCCTTTTCATTTATTCTTGCCTTAATTTCCTCAGAATATTCATTATCTAAATGTCTTATATATGCTGCTACATTCATAAGTTCATGGAGATCTTGATTTCTATCCACATACTTAATATTGCTTTGTAAATATTGTGTTATCATATTGTGAGGTTGTTGTAAGAATAATTTTTCATATGGTGAATAAGTCATATTTCCCGTCTTGGAAGTGTTAATATAATTTGCTACTAATGGAAGTGTTTTTGACCAAGAAATGTTGTTGTTACATGATATTTTATAAATTATAGCAGAAGTAGTTCTAAAGGTTCTTTCGATCAAAGAATTACTTTGAGAGTCTCTAGGTGTTGATTTTATTACATTAATTCCTAGTTCTTTACATTCAGAAATGAAGTTATCACTGGAAAACATTCCATCTCCGTCTGTACGTATAGATTTTGCCATTCCAAATGGTAACATCACCCATCTGAGTAATTCATTTAAGATTTCTTTGTATGATTTCGTTTTTAGTGGTATACTCCACAAATATCTTGTACAGTTGTCTTGTACATTCATAACATATTTAAATCCCCCATCGGGTATAACTGGACATAGTAGATCTAGTGATAAAGAATCCATAGGATATTCAGTATAAGATGTAACTTTTGCACTTGGTTGTCTTGTCGGTGCACTATTTCTTTTAGCACATTCTAAACAATTATTCAAAACTTTTCTTATATTCATTGCCATCTTTTCACAGTATGCTAACTGTCTTAGCATAGCTCTAGTTTTTAAGTATGAGAAATGTCCATTTTCATGAAGCAGAGATATTATTTTGTTGCTTAATGATTGTGGTATGAAGCAGACAAATCCTTCATTTTCTTCTTTTGAAGATTGATCTTCCGTGTCTTCATTAGTTCTATTGTTTATTTTGATTTTTACAATTCCATCAATTTTTTTTATAGGATAATCTAAATGAAATCCTGTTGATAATGCCTTTTGAATGGTTTCATCTTTCTCTTGATGTTCTTTTAGTTCTTCTGTTTTCAATATGGTTTGTTGATTAGCAATCATTTGAAGTAATTTAAATTCATTTTCATTGTCTATGGTTTCAACTTTAGGTTTCTTCGGTCTTCCCCTCTTTCGTTTTCTTATAACTGCATATGTATGTAAAGATTCTTCTAGTTGTGTCCAATTTACCATCTGTAAATTTATTTCATCTTCCTTCTGTATTTCTTTTTCATATTCATGAAGTCTAGATAACCAATCTGGGACTACATTATCTTCCCCTTTTCGGTATGTAATGTCAGCGTCAAATTCAGCTAAATAATTAAGTAATTCTACAAATCTACTTTCAGTAGCTGTATTCTTTATTGTAGTCAAAGGTTTATGATCACATATTATTTCAATGCCCTTTTTGCATTTTATTAAAATATATGCCCAATGTTTGAGACATTCTACAATTGCCTTTAGCTCAAGATACGTCGAATGCCTTTTCCTAACAGAATATGGTAATTTCATAGAATAAAAGGCTAATGGTTTTTCTACATTTACGCCGTTTATATCAATCATTTGTGTTAAACATCCACCCAAACCCGTTTCAGACGAATCTGTATGTAAATAATATTTCTTATTAGGATCTCCAAAATTTAACTTTTGTGGATTCATTAATTCCTCAACAATATCTTTATAAAGTTTCAAGTTTTCTCCCTCTAATATTATGTTATTATTTTTCTTTCCTGTGGTCAATGTAAACAATTTGGCAGATTTTTGAGAATAATTTTTTATACAAGATCTAAAATAATTAGTGGCTAACAAAAATCGGAGTAGTTGTTTCTTGGTTTGTGGAATTTTGGAGTTTAAAATTTTTGTGGTGCTAGATTGTGAAGGTTTCCACCCTTCTTTGTCAAAAGTAAACGATAAAAATTCTACTTGTTTTAAAAAGAATGAAGATTTACTAAATGAAGCCTTCAATTTGTATTTTCTCATTAAAGAAAAGAAACGACGAAGTAGATTCATGTGTATTTCAGGATCTGTATCATCTGTCAATAAAAGAGCGTCATCATGGTATAAAACAAGTTCTTTAGATTTTATTAAGGTAGCAAATATTTTTTGCATTTCTATGTGTAGTAAATGGCTAGAATTTTTCGCTCCCATTGGTAATGTGAGATAAATGTAATTTCTGGAGCCTACTGTTAGTCCAAAATCATTTCTATTATTTTCATGAAGCATGAATTGAGCATAAGCAGACTTTAAATCTATACGAGAGCAATAATAAAATGGTTTCATTTCCATAATGGTTTCCATCACCGGTTTTTGTCTAATATCTAGTTTCTTGGTTATATCATTAATTTTACGTAAATCTGTAACTAAACGGTAGGTACCATTGGGTTTCTTTACCAGCATTGTAGGATGATTCAATGTTGCTGTGCCTCTTTTCAGTACTCCTGCTTTCACCCATTGCTCAGCAATTTCAATGGCAGTGCTTTCTAAATTTACTGGAATAGGATAAGTAGGATATTTCTTAGGATCTCTGTCGAAAAAGAATTGTTCTTGACATACAACTTCTCCAGGGGTAATGTCCATTTCACTTTCCGCAAAACAATCTTCATATTCTTTTCTCAGCTTCAACGAGAATCTAGAACTGTTCTCATAAGTGTATTTATTGCTTAGATGACAAATGGCTCTATGGTCTAAAGTTTTATCTTCATCAAAGATCAATTTCCCTGTTTGACAATCTAGGACAGCATTCAATCGTTTTAATAAATTGGTACCAAGTAAAATGTCAAATCCTTCAAAGTCATGCTTTGCGACCAATGTATCATGCAATTCATAAGTGTTATCATTAATAGTTATTGATAAATTTCCCTTTAACTTCTTTAAACTTATATGACCATCAGTAACACTTAATTTTTCTTCTTTATCAGATTCTTCCAACTTTAAACAATCTTTCAAGTGACGTGATATAATTGTACAATCAGCACAGGTATCTATGGCTCCTATAACTTCCATATTGTAGATTCGACATGGTGTTAAGAAAATTCGGTTTGAATTGATGTTAGATATAGGCATAGGTTCCTTATATTTTATGGAGTTATATAATAATTTGGAGAATTCTTTCACCCTTTCTTCTGATGCTTCATCAGTGTTATTTGTGTTGTTGTTTTTTTCTTCTCCTGTTACATTTAATAAAGCTGTCTTCTTTATTTCCTTCTTACTATAACAATTTTTAGCAATATGCCCTTGCTTTCCGCAAGAATTACAAATTATCGGATTACGTTTGGTATCTGTCTTATTTTCTGGATTTGTCAATCCATTACTCCTACTAGTTAGAGATTTCTTTCCCTTGTCAATTTTCCTAAATCTCTCATCGTCAAATTTCTTTCTTTTCTCCAAATCATATTTACTCTTAACAACAGCTATAAAATGGTTCCATTCATAGAATTCTCTGTCTTCTACATGTTGTTGTACATCCGAAGGTAACAATTCAATGATTATATCAATTTGTTCTTGAATTCGATCCTCCTTGGATTTCCTTTTTAAAAGTTCTTTACAACACTTCTCAACATCCGATGACACTTTCTCTAATTCATCATATCGGAGGTTTCTTTTTCTTTTGATTTGTCTAAGGGTTTCCCTGGCTGTAACCTTTTCCATACCGCCTGTATGTTCTTTCTTAAGTTGTTCTACTAACTCTATATATGAATCTTGATCATACTCTCTTGCCATATTCATAGCATCTCCTGTGAGATATAATTTTAAATAGTTGTAATGCTGCTCTTCCGGCACATTGGTAATACTTAAATATGTACTAAACTTTTCATACCATTCTTCAAAGTTTTCTTCAGATTTATATTCTTTAATGATGACATTCCGTGCAATTTCAGCCTGTACTTGTGAAGCAGTATTTATATTGTTTTTGTGCCTTCCCGTATCGGCTTGAATTTTGACAAGTTCCTGTACCTGGGTAGCTAAAACAGTGACGAGCTCTGTCAATTCTTTAATTTGATGATCTTCAATAGATCGATCCTCTTCGAAGTTCATGGTTTTAGTAGTAGCTTTCCTGGTTTCCTTAACAATAGTTTTAAATCTTTCTGACTCTGTCAACCTTTCTAAATTTGAGGCTTTAAACAAATTTCTTTTAGTTGAAGACCTAGTTCTCTCGCGCATATAATCTTTTATCCAGTTTAATTTGTAATTATATTGGCGATATTCAGGTACTCAAAGTCAGACTTAACACTTTATTGCAGATAAGACGAACAATAAAATTATATATATAAAAAAAAATGGGCCCACTAAAATATGAGAATTCAGGAGATAATAGTAATATACTTACATTTACACTATATAAGGTAATACTAAATAAATTCTCCTCTATTTCTTTCGCTAACCCCTAAAATTCAAAAATTGATTACTAAATTTTAATGACATTAAATGATAACGATACTGAGTAAACTGAGCTTAAATGATGAAACTATCTTTTAAATACTTTTCTTTTTTTGATTACATCATGAAAGTATTTTACTCCAAATATGAATAATACAATATTTCATTCAAGAAACAATTTTTTAAAAAATTTAAAAAATTAAAATTTAATATTATATAACTTGATTATGAAAATATTAGTGTTTATTATTATTATTTTTTTAATAAAAATTAGAAACAATTAATTATATTTTATGAAATGGAATTTTAATTGCTAGTAATTTTCTGTATTAGATAGCAATTTTTTGTCCTGCAATTTATTTTAAAAGAATCAATATTTTTTAAAGCGTTTCCTTTAATTTTTTTTAATATAGTAGATTTAAAGCAATTATTTGAAATTAAGAACAGTAAAGTTTTAAAATGCCAAAAGTGTTTTATATCATATATTGTAAAAACCAAGTGAATGTTTTAATTTTATACATAAATTCTTTTAAAAACTATGTACCTTAAAAAATTACATATTTGATTTATAAATCAGTTTATTTAAAAGATTTATCTCTACAGATGCATATTGAATATTTTATAATCATAACTCGAAATATACTTCAACATAATTATTTTAAAACAAATAATAATTTTGTACTTCTTGCTGTATATTTATAAATATAAATTTAATTTTTAAAAAAATAAATGCTTTTTTTGTTATCAGAACTAATAGTTTTTTCGAAAAAAGTTTAAAATATTGTTATCTTTAAAAATTATAACTTTTAAAAAAAATTTTATTTTATAAAATAAAAATTTTAATTAGAATACAATTTATAAAACTTTTTTTTTATAATATTTCTACATTTTTACAAATAATTACTTTGTATTAAAGACATTCTCTTAAAAACTAAAAGAACTTTATTATTTTTAACGTTTAAATTGAGCAAAAAATTTTGATAGCCTCGTTCGTATATTCTTTATATCCTTATCAGTAAGTAATAAAACAGGATATCTTTTAACAATTAATTTAATATAAAAACTATAAAAAAGATTAAAATTTTAAATTATATTTCTTATCACTTACCGTGGTATTAAAGCAATAATTGTTGACAATAATACAACAGCCCAAAAAACAAACGATATTGTATTATATACACCAACATATACAGGTGTATCTGTAATTCCCATTGATGCTGATATAAATATTGTATATAAAACAAAATATAATACATGAACAAAAAAAAATATAACATTACAAAAAAATAATATCCATGTCCAATTTTTAGTTAATAAACAAAGATGAAGTGTATTAACCATAAATATTGATGTTAATAAACAATATCCAAATGACCACATATCAATTGTAGTATCATTATATGCAAGATATGTACAAAAAAATATTGCCAAACTTTGCCACAATGCATCAAGAATATTTAATATAAATAATCTAACACTATATAAATCATTTTCTAAATTTGTTTTGTATAATTCAGGATTATTAAATAATTGTTTAGGTGAATAATTTTGATCTAATATTCCATACATTAATGGTTGAAGTCCTGAAAAAATAATTGGATATAACATTGAATAGTATGGATCATATGGACACATTGTACTAACACCATTATAAAAATTGTACCAAAATAATGTAAAACAATATACCTAAACAAAAAAAATTATATATATATATATAAATTATTATATTATTTATATAAAACTTACAAAATTTTTATAAAATAAATATAATAATGATTCTGTTATTCGATAATAACACCAATGTCCATGAATTAATAATAAAGTTTGAAGAAATTTAAATCTTCCTAATGAATAATCAGCTGACATAACAGCTTGCATACCTTCTTGTCCTCCTAAACCAACACCAATATTAGCACTTATTATCATTGGTACATCATTTGCTCCATCACCAATTGCTAAAACTTTTGATTTAAATTCTTTTATAACAGTTTGTGCCACTATAGCTTTATCATTAGGTGTCATTCTATAACATAAAACAGATGAAGCATTTTTCAATATTCTTATAACATTTTCATCATTATCTTTTAATAATTTAACACCACTTGATGAAAGAACAGCATTATATTGATATGGTATTCTCATTGGTATTTTTTCTAAATCTTCTAAACAATTTATTTTAACTTGTTTTGTATTAACATCAAATAATGAACAACTTCTTGCAACATTTAATGCTGTTTCATATTTGTCACCTGTCAATACCCATATATGTATTCCTGCTTTTCTTAATGAAATAATTGTTTCTGGTACACCATCTTGTAAACGATCTTCAATTGATACAACACCAAGTAATATAAAATCTTTTTCTAATTCATTATAAGCTAAATTTAATTGTTCTTCATGATTTATATCATTATTATATTCAATATTATCAATAGTATCAATAAATTTATTTAATTCATCAAATGTTATAATACGATAAGCTAAACATAATGTTCTTCTTCCACTACTTGAAAATTCTTTTAATGCTTTTTTTGATGATTTTATAATTTTTTTACCATATTCTGATGATGAAAATGATTTATCTAAATTATTCATAATTGCATCATCAGCACCTTTTGAATAGATATATATTTTACCTTTTTGAATTGATATAACAGACATACGTTTTCTATTAGAATCAAATTTTAAAATTTTTGTTATATTTATATTTAAGTATCCATAACCATTTATTGATAAATCAATGCTATTATGATGACGTTTAAGCATTGTAAAACCTAATACTTTAGCACCTTTAACAAGACATAATTCATCTGGACTTTCACTTTCATATACATCATCTTTTCTATTTATTATCATTTTATTTTTTGAATCATTTTCAAGAATACCTTTTATAACATATCTTAACTTTTTTCTATTATGTTTAATATTTTTACTAACTTTTCTAGAAAATATTCTTATTGATGTTCGTATTTTATCTGAAAATGAACTAATACTACTTGTTTCTTGATCTTCACTTGATTGTGTTGTTGATGATAATTCAACAATTACATCATCATTTCTTCTACTATTTGTATCACCTGTATGATCATAAAAAACAGCATTTGCTACTTGTAATGTATTCCCTTGAACAAAACCTCTTTCAATAGTATCTTCTCTTTTTTTTGTTACAACAACAGTATTACATATAGCCATATTTATAATAAAATGATAAACAGAACTATTTTCATCATGTATTCCTTCACTTAATTCTTTAATTAATTTTTTACTTCTATAAACTTCTGTATCTTTATCTAATGGATTTATATAAATTTGTTCACAATCTTTTGAATAATCTATACCATTAATATGACAACCACGAAAAACCATTTTATTTTCAGTAAGTGTTCCTGTTTTATCTGATAAAATAAATTTTATTTGTCCTAATTCTTCTGGTATATTTAATGTTTTTACTTCTATTGTTTTATCACTTTCTTCATGATATAAATTTATATCTCTTGTCATAAAATATGATAATGCAACTTTAATAAATTCAATTGATATATATAATGAAAGTGGTACTAATGTTTGATAATCAAGTATAAAACCAAATATTGTAAGAATAATTTTAATAATAATTGTTCTATTATATTCAAGAACAAATGGTATATCTAAACCAGGTTGTTGTTTTCTTGAATATACTGATTGAAATATTATTGAAAATATTGTTTCAAATGTACATATTAAAAAAAGTAATCCTATACATATTAATGTATATTTATTAGTTGATTTATCTAAACTACTTGTTTTATGTCTTACATATCCATTATTTAATAATGCTTTTGTATCTTTTCCTGTATATAAAACAATTCCTTCAATAAATGTTGTATTTTTTATTTGACATCCACGATAAATAATATTATCTTTATTAATAATATCATATTTATTTTGTGAATATATAACTTTTCCATTAAATTTATCAAAATCTTTATCTGGTTGTGAACAAAATATTGATAAATTTAAAAATGTTGGATTAAATTCTTGTTCAGTTTCACAACAATATTCAATACATGATTTTAATACTTTTTTTTCTTTTAAATTACTTTCACCATCTAAATTTGATGTTTCAACATAAACAGTACCATCAATATCAGAACATCTCATTAATAATATATCAGCTGGTATTGTTTCATTTATACTTAAATGAACAAAATCACCAACCAATACATTTTCCCAATCCATCTTACGAAATCTTTTTTTTGATGCATCAAAAACATAAACTAATGATTTATTTATATTTTTATCATTTTTTCTTCTTCTATAATCTTCAAAAAAATCTTTAATTGATTTAAATATCATTATAATACCAATAGGTAAAAATGCTTTCCAACCACTATATGCTTCCAAAAATGGTATTGTATTTAAAGTAGCAACAAATAAAAAATATATATTTGCATAAACTTTTAATTGAAGTAAAAAATTTTGTATTGGAAATAATATTAATGAAGGATATTTTGTTGTTGATATTTTATTACTATTATACTTTTTATTATTAATCAAATCATATCTTGGAGTATCAGCATATAAATAATTTGGTATTATTTCACGTTGCCTTAATATTATAAAAGAATTATTTTTTTAAAAAAAAATAAATTAAATAAAAATAATATAACTTACGATTTATCATAAACAATAGAATCTGGGAAGAATATTTTTTTTATTCCAGAACAAATATTTAAAAATGTATGAATAATTGGTGGATTTTTTGGAACCCATTTTGTTGAAGGTGTAATACTTATTACATCTTCATTAGACATTTATATATTTTAAATAGTATTATAAATTAAACATTTAATTTTAAGTTGATATTATAATAATTTTTTAAACTGCTTTATTTTCAAAACTATTATACCTTTATCATCATTCATATATTCTTAGATCGATTATTTTATTACTGATTATTCATGCTTAGAAATACTTACAAATAATGATTAAATATAGATATGATTTTATTATTGATAAAATTTTCAATGAGTAACTGTTTAGGTATTTTAAAATGATCTTTTATTATAAATTTTTATCCTTATTTGTTTAACTTTTTAAATTTAATAGCAACTTAAAGATATAAAATGTGGTATTGAAAATTTAATTGTAAATTGGTGATGAAAAATTTTTTTACCTAAAATATAAAATTAATATATGGTATAATACAAACAATACATTTAATTTTATATTAATAATTTATTTATTTTATACATATTATATATTTCAACAATTTGATACTTATAATACATTATGGTAATAATGTCATTTACACTCAATATAACTTAATAGATCAAGCATTTATTGAATTAAATAAAAATTGATAAATGTCCAGTACTTCTAAGTATTCATATATTAGTACACATTGCTTCCTTTATTATATAATATACAAAATTGATTATTAACTAGAGAAAATTTTGATATTTTAATGTAACAATGTATATTTAAGAATACATTTAATCATATTAAAAAATATTTTTGCCCTTATTAATATTAGGTTAAGATGATAGTTTTATACAGATATTATAACTATAAAATATTCTTTTCATATTTAATATATTTATAATTATATCATTAAACATTTTTCCTTATATACATATTTTTTTTGCCAATGTTTAAAAAAAACAATTTTAATATATTTTTTTATTTCTTAATATACTATAATTTTTTATACAAAATATTTGTTAATGGAGATAGTTTAATTCCAATGGGTGATAATCATTTAAAAATTGATAATTTAAAACCACTATCTATTGGTAATAGAAGAAAAATAAAAAAAATGAAATGTTATGAAATGTATATTTTTTATAATAATAGAGGTGAAATTATTGAAGAAGAAATTATACGTGAATTAAAACCAAAAGTTATAAAATCAAAACATTTTAATTACAAATGGAATGGTACTTTACCAATATCTAATAAAATATCAAAAGTTGATTTAAATAATCAGGTATTAAATCAAAATTATAATAAACAAAAGTTAATGAAAACAGTATTATCAAGAAATAGGACTATAACAAGAATTACACCTTTTTCATTGTCACATAATAATGATATTAGAAGATCCCCAACAAATTATAATATAAATGAAAATTTTCAAACATTAAAAAAATCACTTTCATTGAATAAATATTATCAATATAACATTAATAAGTTAAAGTCAGCTTCACATACAAATGATCCAGTAAAAATAATGTATAATGATAAACAAAACAAACCAAATAAAAACAAATATGGAAAATATCCAAAAACTTATGTTAAAACATCAATTGATTCAATTGCTGATGAAAAAACAGAAAATATAGAAAAAAATGAAACAAAAAATTTATCACAATTAATGCCACCATCAGCTATTCCTTACAATAACAATAGATTAATGCAAGCAAAATTAAATAATAATGTTATTCTTGATAAAGATATACCAATGAAAGAAGAGATATCAGATGAAAATTGTCAAAAAATACAAACATTTGCTAAAAGTTTTGGTATTATTAATGTTCAAGATTGGGTACATAATAATTGTTTTTTAGTCAAATTATATATACCAAATGCAACTTGTTCTCAAATTAATCATCTTATTGATTCCTGTTATAATAAAAAGAATATTTAAATACTTATTTCACAATGTTTATATGTGTAAACTTTTATAAATGAAAAGAAAATTTACACAGTTATGATGATTTATTTAAAATAGAATACATTGTAGTAATTAAAAAATTTACATGTTTATTGAATATTAACAATAATGTTTGCACATGTCAACCCTCTGATTACCCAGAATGTTGTTTGTGACTATTTTGTTGATACTGCAAAATTTCCGTTAATAAAAATATTTGTATTGTATCTTGAAAATAATTGTTGTTTAATAATTAATAATATGATTATTTTATATACAATTAATAAAAATTTATCATAATTCTTAATTTGATATTTGACAAATAGATTAAAATTTATTAAACATTAATTTTCAACAAAAATTTTGTTAATTTATATTTAAATCTATTATATATAAATTTTAAATGTAAAAAATATTTTGCTTTTGTAAACATTTTTTTTTGGTAGTAAAAGTTGTAAAGTAATTATATGAATAAATAAGATTATAAATTTTTAAAACAATGGACAAATTTTTTTTTATTTGCATTATTGGTATTGAAAGGACATTAAAGTTTAAATTATTTGTTTATACAAATGATTTTAATTGTTAGATGGTAAATATTCATTTGAGTCATGAAATGTTTCCTCATCTTCTAATATTTTTTTATTATTATAATCTATTTTTTCACGTTTGAAACATTCTACCTCAGAAAAGTCACTAAATTCATCCTCATTTGAAGTAATTATTGAATGGTTGTTTGATTTTTTATTTTCATCATCAAGTTGTTTAATTTTTATCTTTTCTAATGCTAGTCTTATTTTAATAGTATCAGCTTCCCCAACATCACATTTAACACCATCCAAAATAACTTCTGAGAAACGTTTTCCAAAGATATATAAAACTTTTACACGATAATCAGGTATCTTTTGTATTTTATTACCATTTAATTTTAATTTTTCTAAAACAGGTAAATTTTCAATACCTTTAATTGATTCAATATTTCCTAAAAGATTATCTGATACATCAAGATATTCTAATGAAAATACTTTTGATAATCCTTGAAGATTTGTTATATCATTACCGGATAGATTAAGTTTTTTTATATTTCCAAGTTTAAGATGCCAATTGTCAATATTTGATATGCAATTATTTGATAAATTTAATTCTGTTAGGTGTGTTAAATTATGAAGTGAATTACCTATTGAATGTATTTGATTATAATTTAAAGATAGTTTAACTAAAGAAGTAAGAACAATAATGGATTCATCTATTTCAGTACATTCATTAAAAGAAAAGTCTGCATCTTTTAAAACATCCCAATTAGAATTATTTTGTAAAGAGACATTTAATTCTTTTCCAAACAAATCACTAAGTTTTTTCATACTATAATGTATTGTAATCCTTGTCAATGTTTTTTTAACACGATTTAACCCTCCTAACATTCGAATATCTCCATCAGTTAACTGAAATGTTATTTATAAATATAAATAATTTTAATCATCAACTATAAAGTCTTTTTATGTGATGCTTATTTTGTTAGATACTGTCACACTACTTTAACAATTACAATTACTACTTACCCAAAGAGCATTGAGGTTTCTGATAAAGTGAAGATTAAGCGGAAGTGTATTTGACAAGATATTTGAATTGTCAACAAAATTCTTCGACCCTTTTATCTTTAAATTACGAATACTAGTTAAAAAGTCCATAACATGTGATACATCAGTTTCATAATCATTATCTTAAATAAAATTATATATTAATAAAGTATATTTTTTTTATGAATAAAAAAATATTAAATAGTTATCATAAATCTATTAAAATTTAAAATTTAATTATTTACATTAGTATATATTTACTTATTTACTTAATTTTTAATTAAAATATTTTATAGTTAAAAAAAAATTTTTTTTTAAATAACTCACCATTACATGTAGGAATTGGTAACATCATTCTTTCTGCAATTGAATATATTTCTATTGCTGTAAATTCAAAATATTTTGGTTTCTTTTCATTTTCTTCTAACCATTTTGATCCTTTAGCAGCTAACTGTTCACATAAATCTTCAACAATTGAATGAATTTCCTATAAAATAAAAAAAGTTTTTTTTTAATATATTAAATCATTATATAAAATTTAAACATTTTTTTGTATATTTTATTTGAATTATAATTTTTATATTTGTTTTATAGATAAGCAAACTAAATAACAAAAATTATATTTCTATAGTAATCATTAAAATTTTTAAAGACATATTATACAAATATTGAAAATTAACTAATAAATAAGTATCACCTGTATATATAAAATTTTATTAAAATTGAACTAATTAATCGTTTATATCTAAATTACTATTGACAAATAAATAAAACTATCTTTTATATTTATACAATTTTTGGAAAATAAAATTAATAATTTTTTTTTATTAAAATGAATGTAGTACCAGGTAAAAATATTTTTTTTTATATATTTAAAATATATTATTTTTTTTAAGGAAGATGTTGTCGTTGTATGGTTGATTTAACTGCATTAGTAATATGTATAATATTAATATCAATACAAAGTTTTATTTTATCACAATTTTTTGTTAAAAATCTTCGTAATCCAATTTTCTATAGTGTCTCAATTCCTGATGCTATTTTAATAGTTTTAATAATTTTTGCAACAATTGCGCAAATACAAAAAAATCAAAAATATATGCGTGAAAATTATACAAGAGATGGACTTTTACATAATACATGGATCTTATGGTTAACTTATTCAATTTTTTTATCATTAAAAATTTTTACAACATTTATCTATTTTTATCAAAATTTAATTCCTCAACCACTTGAAAATTATGAAAAAATATTTGATGATCATCTTTTTAAACTAACTATAGGATTATCAATTTTTATTTTTGTTACTTTGGTTGAAGCAAATCATTATACATCATTAACAAGTAAAAGACAAATTAGTATTGATAATATTTTTAGTAATAGATGTTTAGATATATTAGATACTATTTCTATACTTGATTTATTATTCGAAAATGAGGTAAGTTAATTAATTATATATATATTTCTAATTTTAATTATAATATTTAAGAAAAATATTTGGAAACTTAATATAACATTAAAATATTGCATAGTAATATTAGTATGTATCAATTTTATTCTTCCATCATTCTCACTTTTACCATTAAAATATACTAAAATATCAGAAAAATTTTTCTGTTCAACTAAAATATGGGGCTATTTTTATATTTTATTTGTAAATGGACCTTATATGGCAATTAGAATATATCTCATGTATATTATTAAGTTTAAAAGAAGTGGAGAAAAATATGATATAAGTATATTTATTTTAAAAAATATATTATCAATCTACATTGGTACAAGAAATTTATGGAATGGTCTACAATATTGGAGAGAGAAAAGAATATATTCTGTTATAGAATTACATAAATCAACTAAAATTATTCCTATGTCTAATGAAGAATCTGATGATGATTTAAATTCTTTTGAAAGTTAGATATAATTTAAAAAAAATTTTTTTTTAAACAATTATAATAATATGGATGAAAATGAATTTTTTTTATATTTTTTAAAATATATTAAAAATAATGAACTTACATATTGATGAAAGTCTAAAAATCGTGCAGTAATTTTGTTAATATTATGTTTATTTTCTTTTTTACATAATTGTAATTCATCCTCTATTGTAGTACGTAGATATTTTTCTAATTCTACTTTTCTTTCTGCTAAAAATATAGGATCTTTATTTCCAATAAATTTTTTCTTAGGTAATTTTGATTTTTTTTGATTAGGAAAACGAATTTTGTCAAATTTAACAAAGTCATTATATCTTTTTTCAACAGTCCATTGACAATCACTAATGCATACATTTACTAAATACAACTAAAAAAAATGTTATTATTTATAAATAAGACTTTTTTTTTTTGACTAACAATATGTTTGTCTAGTCCACTCTCTTTATATCCTGTAATATTAATCATTCTATTTTTTTCAATATGTGGTGATATTTCAGAAACTTTTAACATAGCCATTTGATACAATTTTTTTTTAGTAAAAAATAAATATTAGATTGTTAAATAAAAATATATAATATATATTTATATTATAAATATCTTTAAATATATATATATATATATAAATATACAATATAACTTATAAAGAAATCACTTTGTGCCGTCAACGTTTTAAAAAGCAGTCGCGGCCTTAAATAAACTGCGCATATTATTGTATAGATAAAGAACTATGTTAAACTATTTCACATTAATTAAAAGTTAGATTATAACAACATATAACAATATTTATAATATAGATCAATTTTGTTTTGTTAAATATTTAAATTATTTTTTAAAAAATATATATATACATATATAAATATAATCAATATAAAGAAATCAAAAAGTTGTAAATAATTAAATTATTGAGATGTATTATTAAAAGTTTATAAGTATAAATATTGAGAAATCAAAAAGCATACTATAATTGATAGAAAAAAAAAGTAGAAAAATGATACTTTTTTATAAATATAACATCAATAACTATATAACCTATAAAATGCCAATCAAAATATGAAAAAAAGGCTAATTTATAAAGTATTTCATTTCACAAAATAATTAATTAATTTAACTAACATTTTTTTTTTATTCTTTAAACTAAAATTATTTAAGAAAATTGTAGAAATTTTAAAACATACTTAAATTTATCAAAGTATAAGATTTAAACATAATAATTTTATTAATATCATATAAAAATATTAATAATTTATGCTTATTTTAAAAATTGTTTTAAATAACTTAATATCTTTTAACAATAGATACAATTTTTTTTTTATAAATATTATATATTGTTTAAATATAATTTATGAATCATCAAATTATTGTTATTTTCTTTTTAATATATAATTTGTCTCAATAGTCAATTACGAATTTTTATTTTATATAATTTTTTTTTATGGAAAATATACTTTGTTAAATAACATTTAAATAAATTTACATAACAAGAAGTGCGAATAAATAAATAATCGTTTGTAGTTGTTTTTTTTATTCCATAGAGTCTTACTTTTTTCTTAATCAATTTTTTTTTCTAAAAAATTTAAATAAATATTTTTTAAATTAAAATTCTTATGTATCATATGATAGATAAATTCATAAATGGTTTAACATTAAAAAAAAACAAATAAATAGAATTTCTTTCAAAGTTTTTAGAAGTTTTTCTTTTAATTAATATACTAAAAATACTAAAAATTTTAAATTAAATTAAAAAAATAAATTTTTAAAATTTAAGAATTTATCTCGATTACTAATAAAATAAATAAAGAAGTTAAATTATACAATAAATAAGTTTTTAAGATAAACTTTTATTAATACGTTATAGTTTAAATATTTTTTTCATTTATTATTTTAAAATGCTTTTATTGACAAGTAAAAATTTTGATATAATAATTAAAAAAATGACTACAAAATGACAAATAAAACACACCATATATAGAAAATATTTAAAACTTGAAAATAATAATATTTTTTTTGCCATTAAGGATAAAAAAAATAATAATAACAATTTAAATAATATAAAAAAATTTTTATATAAATTTTATTAGTTTTAAAAAGCAAAATTATTAAATGATTTTTAATTAGCAAAATTAAATATAGCATTATATAATGAACAAATAATATTTTAAATTATATTATTAATATTATTTTTTTTTATAAAATAAAAGCTCTTTTTTTTGAAAAATAATATTGTAATTGTGACCAGATAATCTCTTGTATCATATTACTACCTCGGAAACTTTTTACCAAATATTAAAATAACATTAATTTTTTTTTTGATTCTCTTTTTAAATAATTTGTGTCAAAATTAGTATTGTAGACAAATTATGTATTCATTTTAATAGGAAAAAATAATTGTAATTCATCTTCAAAGTACACATACATATTCTTTTTATTTCTTCATTTGTCCGTAAATAATATTATACTTTTGATTTTATTCTCTGGTTTCTGACTAAGCTTAACAAAATATTGACACGTATAAATTGAAATATTAATGATAGGAAACAATATAACGATTAAATTAAATAAAAAAGCTAAATAAATTTAGATATTAGAGATTTCTGTGTATAAGCAATGATTTTTTTTTTTAGTTTTTCTCGTTTTTTTTATAGGTAAAAAATTTTAATAACGAGATTATTAATTTTATGCGACGAGCTAATGTTTTATAGCTTCTTTTGTATTATTAAGCTTTTCTTATCATAATTATTGATTATTTTTAATCAAAAAATTGTTAAGGTTTTTTCAAAAGTAATTTGAAATTTTTTTTATGTATTCATTTATTTGTTATAATTGATGTTGTTTAACAGTGGTTGTAACATTCCCTTCAGCATCAGTTGTCTCTACACTAATATTAGGATCAAGAGATTGAAGTCTTTCTTCACTTTCTGTTCCAGTGAATTTGACTCTACAAATGATGGGGTCTGTGACCTTTGTGAGTACACGTCTTGAGATGACTTCAGTACTTCCTGTTGGTGATATTTTTGTTGATTTAAATGTTGTTATTGTTGTTGGTATATCACTACCCATAATTGATAAATCACCTTCAAGAGAATCTTTATCATCATCATGGTACTCTTGGAATGTGTCCTCTGTATTTTGTGATGTATAAGTATTCGAGTCTTCCGTTTGGTTGGATGATGAAAATCCTAATAAAGAATCGTTATCTAAGCCTTCATTGCCAGGAATTATACAAGCTTCAATTATAGTTCCATCTTTTGATTTAGGTTCTCTTTCAAATTCATCGTCATATCTAAATTCATCTTCTTGAGTTTTTCTTTTGTTATCAATGCCATATGCATTTGATACTTCTAATGAATCGACAGATGTTTCTAGAATTGATGGAATTTGTGGTATTTGTTCTAGACTATCAGCTACAACAAGACTCTCTCCCATATTATCTCTATTTTCAAATTCAGTTTGTTTTTGATTATCAGAAGAAGGATCATTAAGTGAATCAACATTTTCTTCATCCTCTTTTATACTCATATCTTCATATTCAGATTCTTCACGAATATAACTTAGCATCATTACTTCGTTATTTTCGTTTGTTGGATCAGCTAATTCTTTTTCTAATCTTTCAAATTCATTAAGACTATTTCTAGAACCAGCTCTATCATCAGATACTCTTGACTTTCCACCTTCACTTTCATCAGATGATGGAGATACATCACCACTTTTTTTAAATAGTTCAGCTTCTAGTCTTTCAAATTCTTGTAAGCTACTTTCAGAAATATTGTCATAAGATTGATGTGTCTTAGATTTAGAATTTTGATTATTTTTTTCTGAAGATAAGCTAACTCTTCTTTCAAGAGATTTATCGTCGAAAATAAAGTTATCTATAACATTACCACCAGAATCTGTTGATGGTGTAACTTCTTGTTCATTTAAAGAATCAACAGATTGGGTCATAATATCTTCAGTTACTGAAATTTCTCCCTTAGGATCCTTTTTGTCGGTTTCTAATATAAAATCTTTTTCTAAAGTTTCAAATTTATCTATGACTGTTTGTGGTGATTCAACATCAGTTGATAATGCCGTTGAATGAGATCTTAATAAATTTGTTTCACCTTTATCAATAGAAAATAAATTTTTGTCTTTATCATTATCTTCCTCATCAGAATCACTTAGTTCTATTAATTGAGGTTGCTCCGATATATTATCGTCATCATCATCAAACAAAAGTTTTTCCTCTTGCTCAATATTACCGCCCAAGTTTATAGGTGATTTTGCTAATTTTTCATCACTTACACTCTTTTCTTTAGTAATATGTTGTTCTTGAATATCTTTGGGACAACCAAACTCTTCTCCTCCTGTGCTTAAGCTATCATTTTCAAGATTAAATTCATCTACACTTTCAGAATCAGTTAATAAAAAGTTTTTGTGCTCTTGAATTTCATCTTCTGTCATAAATGGATTCGGTGAACTTGTTACAGATGAATTAATTTTATCATCTTCACTGTCAAAAATATTCTTATCTCCATGTTCAACAAAAATAGAAGATGTCATTGGGTCTTCAGGTACTTCTTGAGTACTTTTTTCTTCATATAAATCATCATACTTTACATCGTCGAATAAATAGTCTTTTTCAGAAATTTTATCTAGAAATTGGAATGAATCAGATTCTTTATCACTGCTTAAAACTTCCATTTTTTTATCATTGTCATATACATCAATATTTTGAGTTAAATCTTTTGGAGTTTGTTCATTTAAAAAGTCTTTGTCAATATCATCTGAATCATTTTCTGAAATAATTAAAACTGGTGGTTGTTTTATTTCATCAACAACAAGTGTTATTTTATCTTCATGACTTTTTTGAACTTCTGAATCACTTGATAAATCTTCAGAATCAACTATAAATAATGATTCATCTACGTCTTCTTTTTGGAAAATTTCTAATTCTTCTTCTTTCTCTGGGATAACAAATACTTTCTCGGGCATAACAAATGTTGAATGAATTTTTCCATCTTTTGAATCTTTATCACTTTCACTATATTTGATATCAACCTCTTCAGACTCTACAATTGATTCATCTATAGGGGTTGTAGATAATTTTCTTTCAATCAAAGCCATTTCATCAAGTGGTGACTCTTTTAGAATTTCTTTACTTTGTTCAAGATGCTCCAATTTTAAATTATGTGATAGTTGTGGATGAACATATTGGTCAACGTCAGATTCTTCAACGATTATAAACGTTTGATCTAATTTGTTATCTTCTTTTTGTTCCTGAATTAAAAAAGATGTATCAGTAATACTTCTTTTTTCAAAAGTGTCATCATTTGGGATTATATCTAAATTAACATCTTTATGTATATATTCAGAATCAACGATAACATTTTTCAAATCTTTTTCGTCGTCTGTTGTTGATGATGATATAATATCCTTGTCATCCGATTTTTTATCATCACAAAGTTCTAAATTTTCTAAGTTAATATTCTTCATAATATTGTCTACTATACTCTCGGCTTCCTTTTTTATCAAGGTATGTTCTGTCAATTTTTTATTACTTTCTACATCTTTTTCTATCTTTCCTTCTACTTTTTCTATTTCTTCAAGTTCTGTTAATATTTCCCTTGTTATATCTTCAACAACTCTTGAAGTTTCTTCTGCAATAAAAGGTTTTTCAGAAATATGTGTGTCCTCTACTTTTGATGTAATAACATCTGCAAGCAAATGTCGTTTTTGAGTTGGAGTGTCTATATCAATGTCTGTTTCCAATGTTTCATTTTTTTCGGACTGTCCATGTACATTTTCGTCAAAAAGTTGTTCTGTAAATTTGGGTGATTTTGAAATGCCAAAGCATTCTTCTACAATTTGTCTAGATTCATGTTCTGCAAAATCTTCTAGTGCTTTAACCTCTTCCATTGGAACTGATTTAGTTTTTGGTTTATCATCTGGCAGTATCAATTTTTCTTCTTGTGTTGTTAAAATTGTTTCTTCACTAGGTTTTGCCTCATGTAATTCACCATAGGTTTCATGATCAATTTGGTTGTATTCTATAATATCCTCATTATGTGGTGATGTAGTGTAAGTAATGTCTCCTTCTTCTAATGGGCCAGTTGTTATGTTGTCGCTTTTAATAGTTGTATCAAAAATTGAATTAACAATATCTGTTGATTGTTTTTCAGCAAATAATTCCAGAGAACTTTTGTCGTTATTCAAAAATTCTTTTTCATCTTTATCTGTTTTTTCATCAGCTTCAGAAGTAAGATTACTAATAATTTTTTCTGGGGATGATATTAAATTTTGAGATTGTTCGACATAATCTAATAACGTACTTGATGATACACCGGTTTCTGGATATATTTCTTCAAGATCTGATTTTACAGCGTCTTTGTTAATTAAATCTTTTTCAGCTGTAGTTGTTTCATAATCTTTTTCCATTATATGTTTTTCAATGTCACGTTCATAAGACTTGTCTGTATCTGTTGAAATGTGGCCAACGTCTTCTTGTTCAGGTGATTTTACGATAGGATCAACTATTTCGTATTCAGTCGTTTCAGGCTTTTGATTTACCATTTCCTTTGTTTCATCTTGTATTTCAGTGAATAAATTATCAGTTTCTTCAATAATTTGACGTTCCTTAATATTTTCTTGATTGTCTGTATCACTGAGATTTTCTAAAAATTCGTAGTCTTTGTTTGATTCAATAGTTGTTTCGATATCTTCTTCCGTCAATGGTTTCTTAATTGAAACTCCAGAGAAGAAATCTTTTTCAAAGGAATTACTATCATCGGAATCTTTTATTAGTGTATGTGGAACTTCTTGATAAAAATGTTCATCATCATGAATAATGTTGGTACATTCAAATTCTTTAGAAGTATCTTCCTGTGAAGATGATTTTACTGGCTCATCAAAAGTTTGTTCTTTAATTGTGTCAATATCAGGTTGATGTGTATCATCATCTAGAATTTTTCCTTGTTTAATAGAATATCCTGCAAAAAATTCATCCTCAAATAAATCTTTCTTATCGTCTATCTTTTCATCTGATGAGTTATCAGATCTTTCTTCAATATCTTTACTTGAATAATCTTCTATTGTCTCTTTACCTATTTCCATGTTGTCTTCTAAAGGAATTTCTTTAATTTTTGGTTCTTCATCAAGCATTTCTTGTTCATTACCAAATACGTCGCTTTTGAAGACACTTATTTTTTCATTAGCAGATATTGATTTTCCTGCAAAAAATTCATCTTCAAATGGCTCCGTGTCTATATTTCTTTCTTGATAAGATGTTTCTGTACTTTTTTCCTCATCTAATGATGATATTTTTTCGGAAGATTCACTTTTGATGCTATATCCAGCAAAGAATTCATCATCTACATTTGATGAATGAGATGATAAATTAACTTCTTCATCTAATAGAGTTGGTGCATTTAAAGTCGTACCAATGTTTTCATCTTCCAGATCTTTTTTATCACTTGTTGGTGAAATAACAATGTAGTCAGTTTCTGTAATATCTTTATTCATTGTAGCATTATCACTTAATTTTTCTTCTTCTTTAGATGAAGGCTCATCGAAAGATAAATCTGATTTAATATAATTATCTTTAAACATGTCCGATAGTCTGCGTTCTAATTTACCAAATTCATTTACTGATGATAAAATGTCTTTTTCATCATCAAATAATTTTTCTTTTTCTTCGTCTTTAAAATCAGCATCATCGGTAGTAGATGTTGTTTTTTCAATGTTCATTTGTTCAAATTCTTCTACTGAAGACTTAGAAAGATGATCAAAGGTTTCCAACGAAGATTTTTTTGTCTCAAAACTATCTTCAGCAGTTTCAGAAGGCTCTTCAGTTTGATGTGATTCAGAATCAGTGTGAATAATAGAAGATTTTGTGACTGTTTCAATGGCGTGGTAGTTATCATTTTTAAAAGGTGATTCAGGAGCATGATCAAAATCTTGAATTTGTGTTTCAACGAATTGTTTGTCTTCATTTAACGTTGTTTCTGGTATTTGATCTGAAACAGATAATGGTATATTTTCAATGTATCCAAAATCTGATTTTATTTGCTCATCTTTAACATCCTTTGGTTGTTCATCTAATGAAGCAATATAATCAGTAGTCTTTTTTTCTTTTTCCAAAGTTTTACTTTCATCAACTGCAGAAATGTTGGAACTTGATTTTAATTGGCCATCTTCCAAATGACCGTGATCATATGACTCTTGATCTGAATCTGGATAGTCTGGAGATTCAGGACGTTGGTAGGTTTCATCAAATGGAAGTTTATCATGGTGTATTTCTTTTTCTACATCAGAACTATTTGTTTGATCAACATCTTCACCAGAATGATCATAGAATGTTGATGAAGAAACTTCATCTGTGATGCCGTCATTTCTTTTGGATTCAAATAAATATTCGTCTTCAGAATTAGGTGACTCTGGACGGTGTTGGATTTCATCAAAAGCAATTTTATTTTGATAACTTAAATTATCAACATGGGATTCTTTATCTTTTTTATAAACTTCATCTTCATCACTTTGTTTATCTGTTGAACTTTCGACTACTTTATCAATTTCCTCTGGTTTTATTGAATCTTCTTCGGTCATTATTGGTTCAGGAGATTTATCACTAACCAAAGATTCTTCTTTTTTAATCTCTAAAATCATGTTTCCATCATCTTCTAGATGCTCAATGTTTTCATCATCAAAATAAGTTCTATCTTTGTCTAAGTCAGCATCAGAATGAGCTTTAGTTAAAGGTGTTACTTCTACAATTTCAACTTCTTCTTTGATTTCTGGAGATTTTGTAACAGTGTCTATTTTTTGTTCAAGACTTTTAGGTGATTCTTCAACTTCTGAATCGTAAATATCTTTTATTATTGGTTCTTGATGCAATTCATAATCAGTTTGATCGGTTACATCAACAGGTTGTTCTAGTTCACTATAATATGTTGTCGTTGCTGAAGTAGTAGTTTCTACATTTTTATAGTCATCGTGAATTTTAGAAGATACAGCAAAAATACTCTCTTCTATCTCAGCAGCTTTGGATGATTCTCTAGGGGTTTCTGATTCAATAAATTTAGTTTCTGGTTCATAGTAATCTTTGTTATCATAAGATAATATTTTTCCAGCATGTTTTTCCGATTCGTTGTATAATTTCATTGTAATACTAGCTTCATCATTTTTGTAATCATCTTTTTTCTCTGAAAATTTATCTATATTTTCTTCTGTGTTTTCAGCCGATTCAGGAATTTTTTCTACATTTATTGCTTCAATGTCTTCAATTTTTGTTTCATAATGTTTATCATGATCAGGTGAGTCCATTTTGTCAGTATTTTTATCCAAATTGTCATAAGATGTTGGCATTGTGATGATACTTTCATTGTATACGTTCTCATCTTCTTCTTTTTGTAATTCAGAAGTAATATCTTTTATTTTTAGTGGTGATCCAGCCGGATATTCTTCTTTACTGCTTATTAATTCTGTTTCAACTGCATCTGCTGTAATAGGTGATTCCAGATCTTTTTCTGCAATTTCTTCGCCTGCATTGTCATCGTATTTTGTTGGATCAGAAGTAATATCGTAAGTTTTAAATTCTTCTTCTACTTCTGGTAACTCAGATGTAATTTCTTTTCCTTTTTCAAAAATTTCAGGTAACTTTATAGTAGCTGCCATTTCATTTATTTCTGTCTCTGGTTTATGATACCTGTCAACATCAATTGGATCAGATGCTTCAACAGACTTCTCTGGTTCATCGTAGTATGCATTTATTGGAGTAGCAGTTTTTACATTCATGGTATCATCTGTATCTTCTGTAGGTTTTAAAATAATTGGTTTTTCTGGTTGAATGTTTTCAGGTAATTCACCAGCAACAACGGATTCGGTGATTTGAATGTCTGATTCAAAGTGCTTTTCATAGTCAAGATGACTTATCTCCTCACTAGGTTGATCTAATATACTACTATATGTTGCCGTTGTGGTAATTGTTTCCACATTTTCATAATCTTTGCTCTTAGGAGATTCGCTAACGGTTTCTTCATCCTGTACAACAGTTTCAGATAGTTCTTCACAGATTACATTTGCAGCGACTTTCATTTCTGTTTTAAAAGTGTTTTCTAAGTCATGTTTTAACAAATCTTCACTGAAGTTACTTAAATCATTATAAGAAGCATTTTTTTTGTCTTCTTCTATTAGTTTGTCTCTGTATTCCTCTTTTGGTGATTCAGAAGTGGTTTTTTCTACTTCTGAAGTTGATCCAACTAGTATGTTCAAGTTTTCACTTGGTGGTTTCGAATCAAGTTTTATATCAGGTGACCCGTTGGTAGTTTCTTCTTCACTAGTAAATCCAGGAAGTTTTTCAGCAACAGATTTTTCTGTTGTTTTAATTTCAGTCAAGTTTTCCTCTTCATTGTCAGGTTTGTCTACTTCTTTGAAATCTTTATCTGAATCTTCAAAGTATGCTGTTGTTGTAGCAATACTCTCATTTATTATGTTCTTGTCATCTGGTGTTTCGGAAAGATCTTTTACTTCTAGTGGTGATTCAGTTGAGTATTTTATTTCGTCGTCAGATGGTTTGATTTCAACTAGGTTTTCTAAAGTGAGTGATTCCATATCTTTTTTCTCAATATCTTTAGTTATGTTGTAATCATAAGTTATTGGTTCAGGAGTAGTGTCGTGTATTATAAACTCTTCTTCCCTTTCTGGGGATTCAATCAAAGTTTCTTCTATTTTTTCAATGGTTTTAGGTGACTCTTCAGTAGCTACCGTTTCAATAATTTCTATTTCTGGTTCATGGTATGATTCATAATCAGTTTGATCAACTACTTGAACAGGTTTTCCTAATTCATCATAGTAGGTTGTTGTTGTTGTAGTTATGGTTTCTACGTTTTCATAGTCATCTGTACGTTCAGATATTTCTAGCATATTGTCTACTTTTTTCTCCTTAGTTTTAGGTAATTCACTATCAATTTTGGATTCAATACTTCTATCTTCTGGCTTATGATGTTCTTCATAGTCAGGTTGGTACATTTCTCCGGTATGATTTTGTGAATCGTCATAATATGTTGTCGTTGTAGTAATAATTGTTCCAAAATCTTTATCATCCATTCTTCTTTCTGGAGATTCTGCTAGAATGAATTCCTTACCTTCAATAGTTTCTATTAATTGTTCTGCGGTTTCTGGTTCTCTTTCTTTAACTTCAAGTTCATAGTGGTCATCATAATCAGGTAGATCCACTTTTTCAATGTGCTTATCTGAATCGTCATAGTAAACCGTAGTTTTGCCATGGTCATCAGCTGTTGTATAGACTTCATCTTCTAACGAGTGTATCTCAGTATCTTTGTCTAAAGGTAATTCTTTTTGCTGAAGTGAGTCAGCTTCTATATCGTCAACCAAAGTTTCTTCTTGAGTTTGATCATTTAAATTTAAACTTCTTGGTATTCGTCTATCGTCGTAATCTCTCTGTTCTACGTATGATTCCTCTTCTAAAGGTAAGGATTCAACTATTTCATGTTCGCGGATTGGAGATTTACTAGAAAATGTTTGATAATGTGTTGAGTCAATAGTGTCTTCTTCTTTAGATAAGGAATAATCATCTAGTATTCTTCTCTTATCATCGGTAACTTCAGAAACTTTTCCTTGAATATCATCGAAATTGGTGTTATCATCATTCTCTTCAAATAGATTTTTTGAAACGTACATTTCTTTATCAAGTTGCTGTTCAAGATATGATTCTTCGACCGTTGGATGTATGTCAAATAATGAACTTTCGTGAATTGGTTGTGGTTGTTCATTATCAATAACTGTTAATACATCTTCTTCAGTGTCAATGGGCAAGGTTGTTGGTGAAACTGCTTTTTCAGTAATTTCTATAATTTCTTTATCTTCTGATGGTTCTGGACGATGCTCTTTTCCTTCTCCTAGTTCCCCAATAGTTCTGTCTGATAATGACTCAAATTCAAATCCATCTTTTGCTGCTGGTGATTCAACAATTTCTTTCTTTTCATAATCATATATTTCAGGGCTTCTTTCTACAGTGGACGCAGATTTAGCATCAAAAATTGGAGATTCATGGACATCTGTCTTCTGGGAATGAAATTCTTGTTTAAGAAGTTGTTTATTCATAGTTTCCTGTGACAAATGGCCGTAATCATATGGCTCTTGATCTGAATCTGGATAGTCTGGTGATTCAGGACGTTGGTAGGTTTCATCAAATGGAAGTTTATCATGGTGTATTTCTTTTTCTACATCAGAACTATTTGTTTGATCAACATCTTCACCAGGATGATCATAGAATGTCGATGAAGGAACTTCATCTGTGATGCCGTCATTTCTTTTGGATTCAAATAAAAATTCGTCTTCAGAATTAGGTGACTCTGGACGATGTTGGATTTCATCAAAAGCAATTTTGTCTTGATAACTTAAATTATCAACATGGGATTCTTTATCTTTTATATAAAATTCATCTTCACTTTGTTTATCTGTTGAACTTTCGACTACTTTATCAATTTCCTCTGGTTTTATTGAATCTTCTTCGGTCATTATTGGTTCAGGAGATTTATCACTAACCAAAGATTCTTCTTTTTTAATCTCTAAAATCATATTTCCATCATCTTCTAGATGCTCAATGTTTTCATCATCAAAATAAGTTCTATCTTTGTCTAATTCAGCATCAGAATGAGCTTTAGTTAAAGGTGTTACTTCTACAATTTCAACTTCTTCTTTGATTTCTGGAGATTTTGTAACAGTGTTTATTTTTTGTTCAGGACTTTTAGGTAATTCTTCAACTTCTGAATCGTAAATATCTTTTATTATTGGTTCTTGATGCAATTCATAATCAGTTTGATCGGTTACATCAACAGGATGTTCTAGTTCATTATAATATGTCGTCGTTGTTGAAGTAGTAGTTTCTACATTTTTATAATCATCATGAATTTTAGGAGACTCTGTAAAAATACTCTCTTCTGTCTCAGTAGTTTTGGATGACTCTCTAGAAGTTTCTGATTCAATAAGTTTAGTTTCTGGTTCATAGTATTCTTTGAAATCAGGTTGGTATGTTTCTCCACCATATTTCTCCAAATCGTCGTTAGACGTTGTCATTTTAGTAGTACTTTCATAAACTATGTGTTTTTCTTCTTCCTTTGGTGATTCAGAAATGATATCTTCTACTTCTTGTGGTGATTCAACTGAATATCTTCTTTCATATTCGATTGATTTAGCTTCAGCTGTGTCTTCTTTAAATGGTCTTTCAATATCCTTTTCCACAGAATCTACATCTAAAGTTTTGTCATAAGTTGTTGGCTCAGGAGTAATATCATAGACTTTAGATTCTTCTTTCATTTCTGGTGATTCAATTGTAATATCTTCTTTTTTATCAATAGTTTCGGGTAGTTCTTCAATGACTATCGTTTCATTAGTTTTTAGCTCTGGTTCATAGCATTTTTCGTAATCAGATTGATCAAATGTTTCAATAGGTTTATCTGATTCATCATAGTAGGTTGTTGTTGTTGTAATAATAGTTTCTACGTTATCATAGTCGTCTTGAATTTCAGGATACTCTGTAAAAATGCTTTCTTTTTCAGCAGTTTTAGGTAATTCTGTAGTAGTCTCTAATTCAATATTTTCAATCTCTGGTTCATAGTACTCTTTATAGTCAGTCTGGTAATTTTTTTCATCAATTTTTTCCAAGTCTTTGTTAGACGTTTCCATTGTAGTAGTACCCTCATTGAACATGTGTGTATCTTCTTCCTTTGGCGATTCAGAAATGATATCTTCTACTTCTTGTGGTGATTCAACTGAATATTTTCTTTCATATTCGAGTGATTTATTTTTAGCTGTGTCTTCTTTAAGAGGTGATTCAATATCTTTTTCTACAAATTCTTTAGCTTCATCGTGGATTGTTCCTTCGGAAGTAGTTTTATGAATAATAAATTCTTCTTTTATTTCCGGTGATTCAATTGTAATTTCTTCTCTTTTTTCGATGGTTTCAGGTAACTCTTCAATAGTTACTGCTCCACTGATTTCAACTTCTGGTTTACGATATGATTCATAGTCAGTTTGATCAATTACTTCAACAGGTTTTCCTGATTCATCGAAGTAGGTTGTTGTTGTTGTGGTAGTAACTTTTACATCTTCATACTCATTATGAATTTCAGGCGATTCAATGTAAACCCTTTCTTTTTCCTCGCCGGTTTCAGGTAATTCACCGACAGTTTCTGATTCAATATTTTCGACTTCTGGTTCATAGTACTCTTTAAAATCAGGCTTGTATGAATCTCCGACGTATTGTTCTGAATCGTCGTAATGTATTTCAGTTGAAGTAATAATTGTTTCAACATCTTTTCCTTCGGGAGACTCTTCTACAACCTTTTCCTTGTCCGCAGTAGTTTCAGGTAACTTCTCGATAGTTTCAGATTCACTACTTTTACTTTTTGGCTCGAAATGCTCTTCAAAAGCAGACTGTTTAATTATTTCAACAGATTTTTCAGGTTCATCAAAGTATGTTGTTGTAGTAACAATTTGTTCATCTTTATAGTCATCTGTATGGTCAGGTAGTCTTATATTAACGTCTTCTATTTCACTAGTAGTTTCAGATAATTCTTTAGCAGTATCTAATTTAATATCTTTAACTTCTGGTATATAATGTTCTTTATATTCAGATTGGTACATTTCTTCAGCATATTTGTTCGAATCGTCGTAGAATGTTGTTGTAGTAGTAGTGGTTTCAACGTTTTCATAATCACCATGAGTTTCTGGATATTCATTATAAACACTTTCTATTACTTCAGTAGTTTTAGGTACTTCTTCGATAGAAACAGATTCACTACTTTTACCTTCTGATTGATAATGTTCTTCGTGATCAAGTTGATCTATTTTACCAATATAATTTTCTGGATCATTGTAGTAAGTCGTTGTCGTGATGATAGTCTCAACATTTTCGTAGTCATCTATTCCTTCTGGAGATTTTGTTGCAATGTCTTCTTCATCTCCAGTCATTTTAAGTGATTTTTCTACAGTTACCACTTCAGTTTTTTGAACTTGTGGTTCATAGTGCTTTTCATAATCATGTTGTTCACTTACATCGGTATGTTTGTCCGAATCGTCGTGAGGTGTTGTTGTTGTGATAATAGTTTCATTTAATATGTTTTTATCTTCTGGTGATTCGGAAACATCTTTTACTCTTGATGGTAATTCAGTTAAGTATCTTATTTCGTCGTCAATGGATTTGGTTTCGAATATATTTTCTGCAGTAGGTAATTCCAGATCTTTTTCTAAGAAGTCTTTAGCTTCATCGTGGGTTTTTGCTTCGGTAGTAGGTTTATGAATTATAGATTCTTCTTCTCTTTCTGGAGATTCAATCAAAATTTCTTCTCTTTTTTCAATGGTTTTAGGTGACTCTTCAATAGCTACCGTTTCACTAATTTCTACTTCTGGTTCATGATATGATTCATAATCAGTTTGATCAACTACTTGAGCAGGTTTTCCTGCTTCATCATAGTATGCTGTGGTAGAAATTGCAACATTTTCATGTTCATCTATACTTTCAGGTAAACCGATAATACTGTCTACCTTTTTCTCAGTAGTTTCAGATGATGTGCTGTCAATTTTTGATTCAATACTTCTATCTTCTGGCTTATGATGTTCATCGTAATCAGGTTGATACATTTCTTCGTCATGTTTTTTTGAATCGTCGTAATATGTTGTCTCTGTCATGACAATTTCTTCATCTTTGTAGTCATCTTTGGTTTCTGGATGTTTTGAAGTAAGATTTTCTTCTTTCTCAACGGCCTTGGGTAGATCATCAATTATTATATGTTCAGTAATTTTAATTTTTGGTTGGAAATCTTCTTCGTAACTGTGCTTATCTTTTTCTTCAGTTGATTTGTCTGATTCATCGAAATATATTGTTGAAGTTACTACACCCTCAATAAGACTGTCGCTATCTTCTTCTCTTTGTACTTCAGAAGTAATTTCTTCTACTTCTGGGACAAATTCAACATGTTCTTTTTCTTCTGGGAATATGGTTTTATGAACATCAACTTCCATAGTAAGTGGTAAGTTCTCGGTTTGAACGTCTAACTGATTATCTGTTTCAATTTCATCTTCTACATTTATAGGCCCAGTTGATTCTATTAAATGTTGAGTGATTATATTTTTATCGTCTAAATATGATCTTTCATTTGTACTTTCTTCTTCATGATCAGAAGGTTCTTTTGATTGTATTTCAAATTTATCTGGATATATTGGTGGCATTGAAATATATTCTTCAGATTTTGCAATAATATTTTCATGATATATTTCTTCATCTATTGGTTGACTTAAATCATTTTCTTTTTCTCTAGAAATACTCTCATTTCTAATTATGTTTCCTGGATGTTCAATTATATCTTTAGTAGCAGTTGATAACACATCTTCTGACTCTCTTCTAACAATATAATGTGGTTTACCTTCTTCATCATAAAGTACATCTGTCTGTATTGATGCAATATCTTTAATTGATGTTTCGCTTGCTTCATCTGGAATATCTTCTTTTTCTATTTTTTCTTCAATTAAACCGCTTGATGGATCAAGGAATTTCTGATTAATTCCCATTGCTTCTAGTTTTGTTACTGGAACTTCAACTTCTTCATAAGTAGCTTCAACCGTAGTAATTGGTGATCCAATTTCAATTGATTTTATCTTTTCTATGATTGTTGTTGTCTCAACAATCTTTGTTTCATGAGTTACTTCATCACTATCCGGTTTTTTAATTATCTTACTTATAATAGTTATTTCCTCTTCTGGTTCACCAACTTTTTCAATTGTTGGTGAGATGGATTGTTTTTCATCTTTTTGATACTCATCCATTTTTTCTTCATATGGATAGTTATATTTTTGTTCGTCTTCATCAACTTGGTATTGTTGTTGTTCAGAAAATTCACTACTATCAAATTCAGGACGACTACTTTCTATGTTTACATTGGTGAAACTAATTTCACTTTCATCATCAGGTTTACCTGTATCATCTACGTTAATTTCATGGTCATCATAGTCAGGGAATCTGTCGCCTTTTTGTACATGTGAATATTCAATATCTTGCGATTCAGAATCAGTTGAGATACTATCAGCAACCTCTTCAACAATCACATGTGGTTTATTATCTTCTTTCATTGCCATTATTGTTGTTTCTGGATGATATTCTGGCAAATGTTCTTCATCTACTTCATCAGTTTCATCTTTTAATTGTTCTTCGTCATGTGATGTGTCTTTCAACAATTTTTCCGTGTCTGGAGAATAATCTTTTTCAGTGAGTAATTCGGGAGATTGAACAACTTCACTTGTTGTGTATACAAATGGTTCTTTGTCTTCTTTATCTTTTAATATTTTTTTAGTTGTCGTTATAATATCTTCAGTAATGGTGGTAGTAGACATTTTTATTAATTCGTCGTCATCCTCATCACCATCAACTTCTCTTTTACTAACTATTTTATCTTCATGTATCTCTGAAACTGGTTCTGATGTAATTTTTAAATTTGCATCATCCATCTTTTCTTCTTCATAAATGTCAGCTTTTCCAATTTGAGGTTGGACATCTTCATCACTAAACTCTTCAACTTCATATTCTTCTTCATAAATTTCACCGTCTTTGCCAATTCTTGTTTTTTTCTTAGTAGTAATTGTTTTTGTTACTTTACGTTCTTGTTCAATTTCAATAAGTTCTTTCTTTCTATCAATTATATCACTTTTCTTATCATTATCATCCTTAACACCATCTAATACTCCAGATTCAAACATTGCTGACAATCTTTGAACTGATTTTATCGATGAAGTCTCAACAACTGGTGATTCTATGTTTTCTTCTTCATCCACTTTGGCAGTTTCATGTTTTTCAGGTAGATTTAATTTTTCAACACTTGATTCAAGATTTTGTGTAGGTGAAATTTCTTGTTCTTGTGTATAAATTACTGAAGATGGTTTATCATTTGTAATCATTGCTTCTCTACTCAATATATTTTCAAATTTAGCTACTTTATTTTTAACAGATTGTGGTGTAATTGAGTCTTTATCATCATCTAAAACATATGAAAAGAAGATTATTTTATGCTACTTAAAATTATTTTCCTTTTTTTTACAATCATTTTACCCCCATTTTAAAAAAAAATGTAGCATTAAAGATCAACTTAAAATTTGTGTTGAAAAAAAAAATCAAAATTGTACAATCACAATGAATAAACTAAAATTTAGTCAAAGGTTCATATGAAATATTTAATAAAAAAGGAGAAGATGAAAATAAAAATATAAATAAACTAATAAAGTGTATAGAAGCAATAATTATAAGAAAATATATGTATAAATATAAATATTGCCAAAAACACAATACACAATATATAAAATCTTTTTTTTTTTTCATTTTTACTAATGGTATCTTTGTGAAAATGAACAAATTATTTTTTCTTTATGTTTGCATAAAATTTTTTAAAAAATTTCTTTGATTATTAACAAAATATTTTTTATATATAATTTTAAGTCCTTTTTAATTTTTTTCAATTATTTTTATCCTTTGATATTGGTATTATATGAGTGTTTTTGTTAGCTGAAGCTTCCATTGATTCGTCAAAAGTGTTAGTTGTATGTAAAATACCGTCATAAATGTTGTTGTTGACTTTTAATCGAAATTTATCTCCTGAATCATATATTTTAAATTTGTAAAAATTCTTTTTTACTATTTTAATGTTTTTAATAGTACATTCTTATAACAAACATTTCTTTAATTGATTATTTTAAGACCCACGTATATTAGTATATTAGTTAAATGATAGAAAAAGCAAAAAATAAAAATTATATGTGATAGATAGTGAAAAAAACACAAAATAAAACAAAAATTTTTTTATATACATATTTTAAATCACAAGTCAACATAAAAAAAGTTGGATATTTTATATGCTATATAGATAAGCAGTTTGTAACTTAAAGCACGATAGTATTACAGTATAAATGAAAAGCACAAAATTTTTGTTAATTAATATAAATTGTTAAATGTATAGCCTAACATAAATGTTATTATTTTTTTTTTATAACATTTGACTTTTATATGTGTTAAAAGAAAAATAAATTTCCTTATTGTACATAGTACTCACCACTTTGATTCTCATCAAAAATAACTTTCTTATCCGTATCATTAGGAAATTCTTCTAAAAATTTATATTATAAAAATAAAAAAACTTATAAAACATACGTTCTGGTATATATGTTGTTTGTGTTGTGACAATTGTATGTGTCATTCGTTTAGAAGTTACATCTCCATTATCTTCTGTATATCCTTCATCAACTTTTTCAGATTGTTTTATATTATCTTGTGATGTCAATCCATCAATTTCCTTTTCATATTCTTTTTCATCTAAAAAAAATATTGTTTAGTTAAATGACATATACAAGCAAATTATTATTAGTAAAATTATTAATTTTCTATAAACATGGACAGATTGTTAATGGATTAAAATAGCAAGATAAATTTTTTAGTTAAACAAAAAAGCATTATTTGTAATATATAAATATCTATTAAACATATTTACGCACAAATTTCATTTAATAATTTTCTTTGTGTTTTCATAACCTCATCATCAGTTTTATTATCCATTCCTGGTGTCAATTCTTCATAACTCATCTTAGTAGTTGTTATACGTCTAGAACTAGTAGCTACTATTTGTAAATCAGTATTAGGATAGTCTTTTATCATAGCTAATACAATTTTGTCAAAAAGAGTATTATCTTTGGGAACATTTATACCGGATAATTTTAATTCATCTTCAAGATTCATAATACGCTGAACTACTAATAAAAATTTTTCTTCATCATAGTATGGAGAATTTTTTATTTGACTAATCATTCCATTAAAATATGAATATTTTTTTTCTAAGTCCGTTAATAAACTATGATTTTTATTATCATTTCCTAGATTTCGAATAGGAATAGAAACTTCTTTATCAGAATTCATTTATACTAGATTTTTCAATTTGGATTTTTATTTATTTTAAATTTTTAATAAAATGTATAATTTATATAATATAGAATAATATTTTAGAATATTTTATATAATATAAAAGTTAATCAAAAAAAAAAATCTGTTTTAATAGTAATGTCGATAATTTTTTAAAATAGATATTTTATTACTAAACTAAAAGAAATAAAATCTTTTCAGGTGATATATTGTTTTATAAAACTAAAATATTATGTATATTAGTAACTTTTCACAATTATCTTTCTTCTTAGCAACAATCAATTGTTTTGTGGAAATAATGTAAATTTAATGGCTATCTATCTTAATTTCATTTTAACAAATCATATTATAAGTGAATAGAGTAAGTAAAAAATTTTATCATCAATGAAAATAATGCATTATTTATGTATTATAATTTCACCAGATGCCGAAATTTTTAAATTATAAATTTATCAGTACTGATTGATGAGGTTTATATGTTTTGCTTTTTAATAAAATTAAATATTAATTTATATATAAAAGAAGGATTATTTTTCTTACTCTATGCAATATAACTTTTATATTTTTCTATAATAAATATATCATTATCATCTCCCCCACAATTACAACAACAATGAAAAGTATTACTATTTTTTTTTATTGCTTTTTTTTTTAATTTAAATATCTTTTTATTTTAGACCCATTATTTGTCCCATATTTATTTTATTTTTTTGTGCTTGTGTTATTGTGTTTACAAGAAATTAAAATTTTTTTTTTGTGTAATAATAAAAAGGTAAGGATATTGAAAGTTTGAAAAAATATTTTATGTATAGTTTGAAAATTAATATGAAGCTATGGATAAAATAATAAGCCATTGATATAAATCAAAGTATTTGATAGAATACGATAGTAAAGATAGAAAATTTCAAAAAATATAGTTGGAAGAAGTTAATTACTCCCAAATTATTTTTGATATTAGAAAAAAAAAGTAGAAATAAGATTTATAGATAACTTTATGTGTAAAAAAAAATAAAAAGAAAGAATTAAGGTATAAAATTCAATTCGTGCATATAATAAATGATAATAAGGTAAATCAATGGAATTATTCTTTAAAAAAGCAACTTTATTTAATAAAAATAAATATTTTTATTGAATATGTTGCTATCATAAAAATTGCACAAAATATGAAAGGGTGAAAGCAATTGCATATTAAATAAACATTATGAATATTTTGATTTCAGGAAAAGCAGGCAGGTATAAAGCGATAACAAAATACAGGTAATGATATTTAAAAATTTAAGGTGTCTGTGAATGTAGATAGTATAACAGTGTTTAGTATTAAAAACGAAAATTTTATGGTTACACTATGTTGAATCGTATTCATAGCTACCTTTGCGATGATGTTGAGTGATTTGTGTTTCAGAAACGTCGTCATTATCCTGAATATTATCATCGGCTTCCACGACTTCAATAATTTCTTCTTTTATAATGAGTGAGCTTGTAGATTCATTATCTTCTGAATTGTGTGATAAATTATCCTCAGCTGTATCATTTACATCTTTCACAATTTCATCTTCATCCATAATTTTATCGTCATTTGAATTTATTATTTTATTTTCTCTAAATGAGGTAACATCTTGTGACTCTGAAAAGATTTCAACGGTTAATTGCTTCGGTAAGAATATTTACACAAAACAATAACTGTGAAATCCCTTTTTCTATCTCCTCAAAACTAATCAGTATGACCAAGACAGAATATAAAACATAGGTCCTTTACTATTATTATTTTTTTTATTAAAATATTGTTTTTTTTTTTAAACAATTGTTTTATTTTCATTATAATTTATTTGAACAATTATTTATAATTGTAAATATCATATTTTTTTTATGATATAACAATTTTAGGAATATAACGACGTTTCTTTAACAATACTCATTGATTTATATTATAAACTTTATATTATCTTTATATTATAGATTCAATATAAAAATAAACAAATCAAGGAATGATTTTGTTTTGGTAAACTTTGTTTTAATATACTGTGCAAGATAGAATTGAAGAGAGAGAAGCAGGGCATTCACAGATATAAATATCAACGATTTTGCCATCAATAATTTGAATAATTTTAATTTTAATTCCTATTATTAATGTATATATATATATATATTTTTTTTATATTCATTTCATATTATTTAACATAAATATTACATACTATATTTATTAAAATATAATATATAAAACAAAAAATATGTATAATAATATACAAATATAATCAACCTATTACATACAAGATTATTAATTTATAACATTTTAAATATTATAACTTCATACCATTTTAATATACATAAAATGATGGCAAAAACGAAGACAATTTTTATTTAGCATGCAGGTGCATTCTCGGATAAAAACAAAGTTGAACATGAATATATATCTTAATATTATACTTTTTTTGATGTTTTTTTAAAATAAAAACATTAAGCAAATTAAATAGATATGAATGTTCATGCATGCAAAAGATAGAATAACGGTAAATTTTTTAATAATTTGTAAAATTTTTTTTTATATTATACTTACCTTTATCAACAGGGATATCTTTTGATTCTTCAATAGTTGATGATACTATTGGATCAGCATATTCCGCAATTATTGGTTGATTATCAGAGTCAACAACTGTATGTGATGTAACAATAGTTGTTGTTTGTACAATAACACCATCATCTGTTTTATCTTCATGAACAACAATCATATCTTCTTTAGAATTTTCATCTGATTGTGCTCCTTCCTCACCACTCCATCGTTCGTGTTCCTCTTCAGTTAATGGCAATGTTCTATTAATTTCAATTTTATCAATTTTTTGATCGTCAGCAAAGACAGTTGTTATAGAATGTTCATCAACAACTGGTACACCTTCATCTTCATGAATTCTTCTTTCTGTAACAGTGACAGTCTTTAATTCAGAAGAATCTTTTCCTGCAGGTAATGTTAAATTTAAATTTTCTGGTTTAATTTTCATCTTCTCTAATGTACATGGAGAAGCATTATTAAAATCTATTAAACGAAGTGATTCTCCTTCTGAATCATGGCTAGACTTGTTCAAGGCACGAACAATATCATCTCTGCCAATTTTTATAAGAGCTTGCTCTAATGTAGAAAGAGTTGCTTCATCTTTTAAAAGATATATCCATAATTTTAAACAACTATGTGGTTCATTTCCATACATTTCTTTTCTTATTTGTTTTATATCTGAATCGTTAATTTTAAGTGCTCTAGCAAGACGTGGCCAATCATATCCAACTTTTTTTGCTATAACTCCTATTGGAATATCATTAATAACATCATTATCATTAAATGATGTTAAAACATTAGGATATTTAGAAGTTAATGGATTAGTTGATATTTGTTTTGACATTGGTAATGTAACAGATGGTAATGGTCCAATATATTCAGGCATATTTGTTTGTAATTGACAAACAGGTTGTTGTGGTCCAATATTTTCTGTTCTATTTCTTGGTTCTTTCATTATAGCAACTTTACCACCATTATTTTGTTCATCTTCACTATGTGTTCTTATTTTAACATTAAAACATAATCTATTTTCTTGGAATGGTAAAAAGTATATTGAAAGTTGTTCACCTGATTTTGTAACAGGTTGAATATTACCAGCAAATTCAAGAAAATGATGTCGTCCAGAAAGAACTTCAACATCACGAGATCTAGCAATTTCTCTAAAGTTTTCTTGTTTTTCTAATGTTTTATCTTCTTTGTCATCTGTCATACAGAATAAACGAATTTGCCCTTCAACTGGATAAGGTCTTTTAGCAAAAATAACAAATTTAGCCATATATGGGACAGAGATAGCATCATTATATACCTCTTGTGCCATTCTAGCAGCATCTCTTGGTGTCTGACAATCCATAAGCCAAAATCGTGCAGATACTGTTGTTGTAAATGAAACTTCATCTCCTGTAAATGTTAATTGTGTTGTTCCTGTAATATCTTCCCATTGAGCAGGTGCTGAACCACCAGTAATTGAGCAAAGTAATCTTAATGTTGGTGGTTCTTGTCCAGATTGATTATTATATTGTGTTAACATTCCTTTTCTTGTTCCTTGTGGTAAAGGAATACAAAGTGTAATTGGTTTATGGAACTTGCGACGACGAGGTTCAACAGTAACAATAGGAGATACAGCAACACGATTTCCATGTAATTTTGTTACCAATTCTTGTGGTACTGGTTGTGCTTGGAGGGAAACTTTTATTGTTTTTGTAAGAGATCCATCAGGGAAAATAGCTTGAACTTTTGGTACAACAGAAGATAATATAACACCACCTTCAGGACCAACACAATGTACTTCTTGGCGAACTCTTGTTACAACAGCAAAATACATTGGAAAATCATTAGTTAAAATTCTAGTTATTCTTGGTGTATGAAGATCATCAAGTTGTGATAATTCTGTTGCATCAAATGATTCATTTAATACTTCTTGTACAGCATCTTCAGTTGCTTCTAATTGATGTTCTTTCCAATGTTGACCATCATCTGATCTTAAAATAACAATTTCTCTTTCTCTACCTCTTAAAGAAGCAAAATGTGGTACTTCTAAAATTACTGGTCCTAAAAATTTAGCACCAGCTGGTCCCATTTCTAAAACTCTTGATGCAAGAGCTTCTCCCTCACTTAATGGTGGTGGATGAGTTAATTTTTCTTTTTTCAAATATCTGCAAGTAACACGAATTGGAGCAGGTGCTTTTCTTGGTGGTACTATAATTCTAACACCAGAATGTCGACATCCTCTCATAGCTCCTCCTCTAGCATCACATAAAAATGATATAAGGAAACTAAAATAAATAATTAATTAATTGATTTGTTTATAACTATAGTATACATTTAAGGACAATCACAAAAAACATTACATAACAATAAATAAACCACAAAACGATATAAATAGAATATAAGTACATTTCATCAAATAAAATTCTTATAAAAAAAAACATACGTTTTGTGAAATATCTTGCTAAAAGATGTTAGTTTTTTTTAAAATGTTATTATTAGTTTAAATTTTAAATAATTTTAAAAACTTACCTTGGATTAACAGTATTATGTGTAATAGGTGATGTATTATCATCATTACCATTTTCATAATAAAAATGATCATTATCAAGTATAGCTGTTGTTACAGGTTGGGTTTGTGCCTTTCTAATAACAGCATCCAATTCAGCATCAGTTGTGTCAATTTCAGAATTCCTCATTAATAATTGTTCTCCAGTATGAATTAAATGTATTGAAGCAGAATCTCGTAAACCTTGTGTTAAAGATTCATTAAAGTCTTTAGCGTGATATTGTGCGTGACTTTGGTCACCTTCTCCTAAAAAAAAAATATTATTACAATTGTAAAAAAAAATTTTATAGAGTTATTATTTAAAAAAAGATTAGATAAAACAACATAAGTTCATCATTTTTAAAATATATAGTGTAAGCAAAAAGAATATATATTTATATATGTAAGAGTAAATTATTCAATTGAAAGTTTTTTCTATTCCTGCCATTACTTTTTCATTTATTTTTATTTTATGTTTTAAAATACATACATATGAAAAAATGTCATAATGAAAGAGATTTATTTTAATCTGACATTTTGAAAATTTTTACTATGACAATGATAAATTAACATTTATATTCTCTTAAACATATATAGAAATGCCAAGAAAAATGACAAGTTGAGTTATAAGAAGAATTTTTACTAATAAATTCTAGAAATAACATTTACTTTTACCAAATTTTTTTACATATATATATATATATATATATATATATATATAAATATATAACTATTTATTTATACTATACGATTTAATTTTTAATATAATTATACTCTTATTGTTAATAGTAAATTTAAAAAAAAATAATAAAAACATACCTTCATCATCACTATCTGAAAACATTGTTTCATTCATTCCTTCTGGATTTTGTGGTTTATATCTTTCTTCAGTAACTGTTGTTGTTTCTGTAATTATTGTTGTTTCAGTTACTGTTTTTAATGTTTCAACAACAGATACATATCCTAATCTTTGTGCAATACTTAATGGAGTTTGTCCATTACTTGTTTGAATATTAGGGCATGCACCATTTTCTAATAAATATCTTACAACATTATTATGTCCTTGTTGAGCTGCTTGATGAAGTGGAGTATAATTTGCTTTTGTAAGAGATCCAATTTTAGCTCCATTTTCAATCAAGAAACGTACCATATTTAATTGTCCAAAATGACAGGCAACATGAAGTGGTGTGTAACCAGCTTTTGTTTGACTATCAATATCAGCATTTCCTTTTACAAGTTCTTCAGCAACTGAAACACGATCTTCTTGTGCACAGAGATGCATTGGTGTTAATCCATTTTTAGCTTGTGCATTTACATTAGCATTATTTTCTATTAATAATGCAGCCATTTCTTTATGTCCTTCCTCAGAAGCAAGATGAAGTGGTGTAAATCCAGCTTTACTTTCACTATTTGGATCAGCTTTATATTGTATTAATGCTCCAGCTATTTCCATTTGATTTTTCTTAGCAGCAATATGAAGTGGTGTATATCCATTTTTAGCAAATGCCTGAGCTGATGCTCCATTTTCTAATAATAAAAGTGCAACTTTATCATTACTATAATGTGCTGCAACATGTAATGGTGTAACTTGATTTTTTCCTTGAATATCAACTGGTGTTTTCTTTTCAAGTAACAATTTTGCGACAGGATAATTTCCATATTTAGCTGCCAAATGTAATGGAGTAAAACCTTTTTTAGTAAGTAATGTTTTATCTGCACCTAAATCAAGTAATATTAATGCTACATCTTCTTGTCCTTCTTTAGCTGCTATATGAAGTGGTGTATATTGATCTTTTGTCATTGCATTAGGATTTGCACCAGCTTGTAATAATAATGATACAATATCTATATTTCCAAGTCTAGCAGCTATATGAAGTGGTGTTTGATGTTCACGTGCTAATGCATTTACATCTGCTCCATTTCTTAATAATACACGAACTATATCAGTTTGATTTGCTCTAGAAGCTAAATGAAGTGGTGTTTCACCACGAACAGTTTCACAATCAACATGTGCTCCTTGTTGAAGAAGATATATAACAATATTTATACATCCCATAAAACTAGCAACATGAAGAGGTGAAAGTCCTGATTCTGTTGTTGCTTGAACAGAAGCATGATATTTTAATAATAATTCAACAACCTTTATTCTATTTTTTTTACATGCAATATGAAGTGGTGTAAATCCATTTAAAGCTCTAGCATTAGGATCAGCTTGTCTATCCAATAAAAGTTTTGCAACACGAACATGTCCACAATGTGCTGCAACATGAAGTGGTGTTAAGTAATCAACTGTAACATCATCAACATTAGCTCTATGATAAAGTAATATTCTAGCACATTCAACATGATCACCTTGAGATGCCATATGAAGTGGAGAAAGACCATTTTTTGTTCTTGCACTAATTGGTGCACCTTTTTCTAATAATAATTCAACAACTTGATCATGTCCTGATCTAGCTGCACAATGAAGTGGTGTTAATAAATCCCTAGTTCTACAATCAATAATTGCACCAGCAGTTAAAAGTAAATTTGCCATACTTGTTCTTCCCCATTTAGAGGCAACATGAAGTGGACTGATATTGTGTCTTGCTTGGTAATTAACATTGGCACCACGATCTAATAACAATCTAGCCATATTTTCATTACCATAATGAGATGCAATATGAAGAGGGGTAAATCCACTTTTTGATGTCACATCTGGATTGTTGTCACTCTACAAATAAAAATGATTTATATATATAATTGTTAATATTATTAATGTATTATAATATAATAAATATAATATATATTTTTTTCAATTTTTTTTACCTGTAAAAGTAATGTTGCTGCTTTTGTATCATCTTTCTTTGCAGCAATATGTAATGCCGGTAATCTAACTTTTCCTTTTCCATCATTTTCTAATAATAATGCTACAATTTTATCATGTCCTTGTTGTAATGCAACTGCAAGTGGTGTAAAACCATCCTAAAAAAAAAATAATTATTATCATGATAATTTATATTTAATAGTTATAATAAAATAAATAAATATATATTATAAAAATTTACCTCTGTCGCAAGTGTTTGATTAGCACCATTAGATAAAAGAAATTTAACAACATTTTCATGATTTTCTTGTGCTGCCATATAAAGTGGTGTAAAACCATTTAAAGATTGCGCATTTACATTAGCTCCGTTTTCAACTAAAATTGTTACAATTAAATCTTGTCCTGCCAGACAAGCAATATGAAGTGCAGTATTTCCTTTTTTTGTTGATAAATCTACTATAGCTCCACGTTTTATTAATTCTCTAACAACTTCATGATGTCCTTCTTTTGAAGCTAAATGTAAAGCATTTAATCCATTGGCATTACTTGTATTAATATCAACTCCACTTCTAAGATGATCTAAAACTTTTTCTAAATTTCCAGCTCTTGAAGCCCTTAAAAAACTAGCACTATTTTCATGCTTACTATGTGTATAATCATTTCCATTTTGATGAACATAATTTTGATCCTGCTCGATTGTATCAGGCATATCTGAATGAGCCATTTTCATCAAGAGGATCTATTATTTAATTTAAAGCTTGGTTAAACTTATTGACAAATAAGGCTTAAAAAATAAAATAATTAATAAAAATAAAATAAAATAAATAAAAATAATATATCAATAAAAAAATAATTATAAAAAATAATTTAAATATATAAATATAAAAAATAATTCCATTATATATATATAATTATATAATAAATTTAACTAAATATAATATTTAAAAATAAATTTGAAACAAATAAATAACCTTATAAAATAACATTGATACAATTATAAAGAATTTTTATATATCAATTTTTATTATCAATACCACAAAAATAGTCAATAGTATTATTTATCTATTATATGATGAGTGATGAAATAAACATTGTATATTATTGATAAAATTTTTTTTTCTAATATATGATATAAATTTTAAATTTTGATTATTTAATTAAAAAAAAAATTCTTTTTATAATCGTATAAACTTATTATAATGATAATGTATATTTTTTTTTCTTTTAAATATAATCGACAAAAAAAAAAGTAACATAAAAATAATATTTTTTTTTTAATGTTCTTTAGTTTGTATTACATGAAATATGCTAATATTTTAAAAGAAGATAAATTTAGAAAATGACATAAAGATAGTTAAAATAAGAAATGTAGTATCATTGAATAGAATAATTTATTTCTTCTATTTCTATCATTCTTCATACAAATAACAAGTTTTGAGCATTTAATTTAAAAGGCAACAAAAGCATATATAATTTGAAGAAAAGACATTGACAAAATCAAATCGAGAATAATCTTCTCTTATGACCCGAGAAAAGATATTCTCTAGTAAGAAATATATAATATATGTATAGATTTTATATGTATATGTGGCAGAGTGACAATAAATATATATAGAGCCAAGAAAAGAGCTTTAGTTAAATGTAAAATGTGGCAGAAGCAAAAAAGAGTCTCAGCTTTAAAATGTCATCGGCATATTCTCTTTCTGAACAATATGCTTAAGTTTTCTTTTGTCACAGAAGAGATGGCAAAATTTACTATTAACAAAGTATATTCTTAAAAATATAGTTGTGAAAATATTTATTAGATACTAGAAAAAAGCTTTAAAAAATTTGTTCAAATTGATGTCTTTTAGTTAATTTATAAATATTAAAACAATGATGACTTTTTATTTATAAAAAAAAAAAATATAATTATAAAATAAATTTGGGAATAAATATAAAAAATATATAATGATAGATATTAAAGAAAAAAAAAACTAAAAAAAAATATTTTATTATTTTTTTATATAATTATTTATTATTAAATGAGAATAAAACAATATGTAAAAAAGATAACTATTATAAATGAAATTGTTTATACATAAATACATAAACTAAATTTTGTATGACCATAAAAGGGCAGCTGCCAAAAATCATATGTATTAGAAAGCGAGAGGTAAAAAGTATGGAGAGTAAAAGAAAGAGGTTACTAATGCAAATGTACTAACAGATGGCATTATATTCCTAACACTTGCCTCTTTTTCTAATTATTATCTATAACTTACTGTCCTGGTTAACATTGTCATTTTTGTGGTGAAATTATACTCTCGTTCATCTGAAAGTTCCTAGTATATAATTGTCCCTTAACTTGTTATTTCATTTATAGGAAGGACACAAAAACACATAATTGTAACAAATACATATAAACTATAAAGGAACGGCTTTTTATATATGTAAAATATTTTTTCTAATTTATTTACAAATTAAACAAATGCCAATTTTATTTATAAATCCTTTTCTTATATATTATCCTATAAATTTATAATATCTTATTTAATTGCCTATTACTTTTCTATTAAACAGATGGCTTTGATGAAAAAAAATTACTAGTAAATGATAGAAAAAGAAATTTATAATTTTAGATTTATTCATTTAAAGAAAAAAAAATACAATTAGTTAAATAAACATTTAAAAAATTATAATATTAAAAAATAATATATATAACATTGAAATATTTATAGTTATATAGAAACAAATTTATAAATACCCTTAAACAATATATAATTTTCAAATTAATAAAATAAAACTATTAAAGCATAAAATTAAACCAAAAAAAAAAGGAAGAAAGAATAACAAGGACATTTGATTGATTGCAAATGTATTTTAGTAATTAAAATAGCCTAATAATTATAAATAAAACCACTTTATACCTCATTACAAAATTACCTATATCAAAATGTATAAAGTAACGATTATATAAAAAAAAAAAATTAAATTATTAAATTGGAAAAAAAAAAAAATTATAATAAAATATTATTAAATATATTGATAAAAAAAAATGTATGCATTAATTTTTATATAAAAAAAAGAAAAACAATAATGTTTTACAGAAAAATATATAAGCTTATTATTGAGTACATATTAATAATAGTAAAACGTGAAGTAAGCTAAAGTGATATGTATTGCGCTTTTGTGCTTGGGAGAAAAAATATAATTCCTGAACATAATTTTCTACATAGAAAGCATACATGTATACATATATAAATGATTAACACTTACTACAGTTTGAAGAAAGAGCATTATAATATATAAATATATATATATATATATATACCTGGTTAGAAAGTAAAAAAAAAAATTTTTTTTTAAACATCACTGAGTAATCAAAAGAGTATAATAAAATGTAATCTGGTAGTTTTGAATAGCTTTATGCGCAAAACTATCTAGGTTAGATGTTAGTTAAAAAGTATAATAAATTCTTTGGATAATGAGACATATCTTAAGGATAACCAAATAATTTAATGTTAAAGATATGTAGTTATTATTATCTACATCAATATTATAACTTGAAAAGTAATAATGTTATTGAAAATAATTTTAATAATGTCATTTTAAAAATAATAGCCTTTTTTTTTTCTTTCATATTAATTAAATATTAATTTATTTTATAAATGTTGTCCTTCTATTAATAGTTTATATAGAACGTGTTACAAAATAATATTATATATTTGCCTTAAAAAAGAAAGTTGTTTTTTTTTTATTCAAAAAGAAAAATGAATGTTTAAATTTTAAATGGTATAACAAAAATAAATATGTAATGATGCAAGAAAAAAAAAATACTATTTTATACATGAATATTCTTTAAATATTTCATAAGTTATCAATTATATAAAGGAACGCACAATAATAAATAATTTAAAAGAAAACAAAAGTTATTAAAAAATTATTAATTTATTAAGATAAAATAAGCATTAACATATTTATACTTTTCTAAATAGTTTTACATTTTTTTTTTAAAATAGATAATATATATAATCAAAACCATTTGAATAGCTATACTTGTATCTATTTATAACTAATAAATACTTAATGATACTTTATAAATTTATGAAGAGTAAAATAAAAATGATAAATCTTTGTATGGTAAAAGGTTATAATGAATAATCTGTAATGATGATACATTAATTTGACATATTTTTCAAATCATTGAGCAAAATTTCTATTATTTTATTAATCCAAACGTTTTATAACGGTATAATAAATATATTACTATTCTTTATATTATAATTTAATGGTGAAAGAAAAAAATTGATTTTATAAAACTATAAAAATATTTGATACAATTTTTTTTTATAATACTATTTAAAAATAAGTGCTTTTTAAAATTAATATACAATGGTTTATTGAAATTATAATACATTATTCTTAGCAATAATTTTTGATCAAACTTTTATCATTTAATTTGTTAAAGTTATTTATAAAATGTTAAATATTTATTTTTAACTATATGAAAATAATTTTAACTTTTGAAATAATAAAAAATATTTCTATTGTTATTCACAGTGAAGTCCTTATTCAATACCCTTTTTAAATAATAATTTTTTAGAACTCAAAATAATTTAAAAAATAAAAACTACCAAATTTTTATATTTTCTTTTAATTGGAAAAATGTTTTAATTGAAGAAAAAAAAAAAAATATTTATCTAATTATATAATCAATTATAATGTAATTATATAAAAAGAAAAACTAAAACCATTATAAATTAATATTTTAAAGCAAACAAATATATTTATATAGATAATAACAAAAAAAAAAATTTACATCCGAAATATTTAATTGGACATAAATAAATTTTTTAAAAGGAGTATTAAAATAATATAATATCTTTTTTTTATATTATAAATTATTTTAAAACTAAAGAAATGTGAATTATAATCAAATTTTTTAAAAAAAAAAAATGTTTCATTTTATAATAAAAAGTATATTTCATTACTATAACTTTATGTACACAAAAAATATTGCCATCAGGGAATATTTAGATTATATGTTTAGAAATTCAATGTTTGTACATAAATGGATTTTATTTCCTGCAGTATTTTTATCTACAAGTACAATAAAAATTTTGAGTAATAATAATGTTAAAGTATAATATTGATAATTTACAGTAATAATATAATTATATAAAAAATAATATATATATATTTTTAATAATAATTCTATATATATAATATTATAATCTTAGTAAAAGATGCAATGTGTAATTTTTTTTTTAATATTTAATATATATATAAATATATTATAAAATAAAAGTAATAAATTATATTAATGTTTCATAATTATATGACTTAATAAATATTTATATATAATAAGTATAATATTAATAATTATAAAATGTTAAGAAAGAAAAGATTAGTAAACAATATTAAAATTATACAAGAAAAAAATGGTAAAGTTAGATAAATGATATCATTTTATTACAATACTTTTATATTTAAATGAATAATAAGGATTACATATGAAGTGTATTAAAATATTTTTAATATACTGATATAACATAATCTTAATAGTAAAAAAGAAAGAATCATAAATATATATAAATATAAATTTATAAATATATAAACATAAGGCTATGAAATTTTTCAATATTGACTTTAAACATGTAAATTTTGTTCAATTCTTTTATGTTTATTTTATCTTTTTCATCTTAATAGTTATATAATTCAATACAATATCATGTTAACAACTTTAAACTATAGAAATGTATTAAAATAAAATTTATGGCACACTTTTCTTTTTTAACTATTCGTTCTTTTCTTTATAGTAAATATATTTCAAATATAAATACACATATGAATATACTATTTTAAGTAATAAAAAGTGAGAACAAAAGTACTAGAGTTACTTGAATAGCCCAAAAAAAAATATATATATATTGGTTAGATAGAAATTGTAAGATTAAACTTAAATGGTATATACATAAAATATGAGAATACTATAAAAATGATGGAATAAAACAATTATTTATATATTATTTAACTATCCTCAATTCTTAAAAGATTAAAATATACTTTAAATAAAAATGATTTCAATAATGTATGTATAAAAAAAATAAATAAATAAAAAGTTTAAACCATAAATATGATTTAAAACTGGATAAAAATATGTTTAATCATAAATCTAAAAAAAAAAAATTTTTTATACAATAAGAATTTGTAAAATATAAATATTATTGAATATTTTTTATATATTTATACTTGATGAAAATATGACTTGTTGTTAAAGATAAAGCTATGTCAACTTTTGATTTTCAAAGTATTGTTTAGTTAAAAAAAATTAAAATATAGCATTTATAATGTTAAATAGAAGCTATATATAAAAAATAAATTGATTGTAATGGCATTTTATATATTTTAGTATGAGTTTTTTCATATTAGAAGAATATTGTTTTTCAAGAAGATATAGATGATGTAATATTTTGTAATAATATATATAAAACAAATATAGGAATGATAAATTTCTTATAATGATCAACATTTCTAGGAGATGACAAATGTTTATATTTAACATTTTTTATGGTGATTATTTAATATTTCTTATATAAAAGATAATAATATTAAAAGTAAACTTTACTTAAATTGAAGTTTCAATTACAAACTATATTTAGATAAATAAGATATATTATCGTTATAAATAATATTTTATGTCATAACATATTAATTTATTACATAAGTATGTCATCAATACATATATATTTTAAAAATAGAATAAAAATTTTGTTTAAGATAAGATCTATAGTATACATTAAAAATATTAAAAGCTTTAATGAAAAATATACCTCACAAATTATTTTTTAAAAAATTATTTTACTTAGCAACCAAATAATATTCCATCAACTATAAAAAATTTTTTTTTTATTTTTTTTTTTTGCAAAAAAATCATTTAGAAATTATATTTTTATAGTCTGTCACTTATAAATATTCATAGTTTTTTTGATATAATTGCGCTTAATATTTTTCTCCATCACATTACAGTTATAAAATTATTTTTAAAAAAAAGTAAAAAAGTTAAATTATATAATTTTAATGGAAGAAAATTTCAAATAAATATATACTAAGGTTTGATTATATGTAATGAATAAAAATTTTTGTTAAAATGAATACTTTCGGGTTGTGTTCTTAGTATAATAAAATTAAAATACTTTCTTTTAAGATGAATAATTAAATGAAAGCCTTGAGAATGTATAATTAAAAGTATTTTAAAATAATTTTATGGATTATTTAATTTTCTAACAGCTATATAAAAATAATTAAAAGATTATTAAAAAAATAATAAATATTTCTTAAAAAAGATCTTTGCAATTAGAGTCTATTCTTATTTTAATGATATATATTAATATAATATTACAATCATTTGATAATAAAATAACAGAAAAATAATAGTAAGTTTTAAATACTAAATATTACAATTTTATAATACATATTAAATTCTCATGAAAAACTTTTAAAAAGTATATAAAATAATGCTTGAACATATAAATATAACATACTTTAACATTACAGTGCTTTAGAAAAAAAAATTTTATTGTAATAATAAATTTCAATTTTTAATTAATATTTCAAAGACATATAAAAATATATCTATTATAATCAATTTTTGATATTATCTAATTAATTCAATACAATACTAAAAAAAATTTTAAATATAATTATAAAAATATATACTAAGTACTATCAATATTAAAAAAAAAAAACTTATATTAAATATATTTCTAGTAAGTAAAATCATTTTTACATTACTTCTTCCCATTAACTTGTAATATAATTTTTTTTTTACATATAAATTTTATATTAAATATTATTTATAGTAATGAAATAAAAAACTTTTATCAAAACTTAAATTAAATTAAATTTCTTAAAGTTGAAATTTAATATGTTTAACTACACTTTATAATAATATCGTTAAAAGAAAATATTTATTGAGTGGATTGAGAATGTTAAGTGAAAAGATCAACAAGTTTCATTGATATTTCTATTAACTACTTAGTGATGTTTTAACAAATTTCAATCTATACATTTTAATTTAAGTATTTCCTAAAAAAGAAATAAATATAGTAAAGAGTAATAAGACAAAATAAATATTCATAAAATATATAAATAAATTATATTAGTTTATAAATAAACTATTTTTTTTTAAAAATTTTAATAATTATTATGTCATTAAATTTTTTAAAAAAAAGTAATATTATTTAAAAGTTTATTATGATAAATTGTTAAGTTGGATGTATAATTATACTTAAAAAAAATTATTATTTTAACAAAAAGTAATTATTAATAATTCTTAGAATATTTAACTTATAGGTTACCAAAATATTCATAAAGTAAGTTTATTTACACATTAAAATTAAAATAAAGAAGGTGTATAATTTTTATTTATAAGTTAACTGTAATTTAATAAAAATTTTCCCAACGTAACATTTTTTTATAATTTTATGTAACCTTGAAAAATAAATAAAACATTGTTTTTTTTTTATAAATTAAGATATTTAATGAAATGATAATAAAAAAATTGACGATAATTTATTATATATTATTAGGTGTATTAAAATATTGCATTTAAAATGTAAATAAAAAAATATATTTGTATGAAAGAAAATTTCAATGAATTATATTTTATACTTCAATTATATAGAATAACTTTTAAAATATGTTTTATAATTAACAGCTATCTTTTAAGACAAATATTTTATATATCAAATTCTATATTTTAAGAATGTTGCTCAATAGTTGAATACTTATGAATCAATATTTGTATTATAACAATAAATCTATTTTGTAAAAATAGAAAATATTTAAAAATATCAATATATATATAAATATAATATTATGTAACAAAATAGTATATTTATTGGTTAGTACATTTATTCAAAATTACCAATTTAAATTATAATTAAATTATAAAATAAGTATAAAAATAAAATAAATTGCCGTTAAATTTCTAAAACTAAGGAAACTTTTAATCAAGAAACAAATTAAGTTATTTCTTTTCTCTTTTCAACGTATCAAGTTATACTATTATTCATATAATTTCTAACTTATCAAAAAGATAATATATTAACTAGGAAAAAATTTAATTAGATTGACAAAGTGTAAATTAAAAGGATATTTCAAATAATAAATTATGTTTATAAAATAAACTTATCATTAATAAAAAAAAGTAGAATTAAAAATATGGGTATATATTTAATTATATTATAGGAATATAATGCTATCAATGAATGTACACAATTTTTTTTAAAAGACACTTCAATTTCTTGTAACTTATCTTTATTTAATATAAATTTAAATAAATATTTAAATTATACACTTGTACAAATGAAATTTCCTCAACTTATTCAATATTCATACAAATTTAAAGGATATCAGAACAATTAATTTTGTTTAAAGTATTATGCAATCAAGAATTTTAAAGATAAATGATTGACAATTTTATATTCATCTAGTAACACATCTTTTTACAATAAATAAAACATTATGACATATATTTTACAATATTTCTCAGATTACGCTAACATTAATAACAATATTTTCTTCCACTTGTAATATTATGTATATAAATATCTAAAATGATAAACAATATAACTAAGCATCAAAATTTTAATGGTTATATTATAAATAAATTTAAAAAAAAATTTTTTTTTAACAAAAAAATTAATGCTTTTTTACATAACACATTATTTTAAAATATAATATAAATAAAATTTTAACACAAATTTTTTACTTTTAAATTAAGTAATTTTTCATTTTTAACACACAATTTTTTTTTATTATACATAATATAAAATTTAAAAAAAATTAATGTTTAATTTTATAGGAAAAAAAATGAGAAAAAAAAATTTTTCAAATATATATAATAAAATAAATATAATATAATCTTCTAAAGTTCGAATTTTAAAAATTAATTTTTATGATATTTAAATAAAAACAACATTAAAATGAATAAAATATCTTTTTTTAATTACGTACTTATCTTTATTACCAAAAACAAAATGTTGTTTTGTAATGATAGAAGAATAAAAATATAATAATGTATTATGTAAAATAATTTTTTTTATTTAATAGTAGAAAAAAATATTAAAAACAAATCAGTTGTAAACAAAGTATCTAAAAACATATTTGAAATTAGTTTTAAAATAAAATAGGTAGAGTTTATTTTAATAAAACAATTGAACATTTTAATAATTTATTATAATTCTATCTTGATTGAATAATTTTGGAATCAATTAAATAAATATTCAATATTGGTATGAAATTATAATGTATTATTTTATAATTATTATGTATTTTGTGTTGATGACCTTACAATATGAGTTAATATGGAACTCATTTTTCTACCATCAATACTTAATGTTCTAGTTGTCTTTCCTTGTGGTAACAAATGACTATTAAGATTTGGTGTTGCATAATATGAATCTAAATATATCTGTGATAATTCATCAGACAATTCAAAACACTCAATTGGTGTTGAAAGACCATAGAAAATTGTCTAAAATTATATAAAATTAGGTTAATAATAAGCAAGAAATGTATATAAAAAAAAAAGTTTTTTTTTTTTTTTAATTACAGGTACCTTTTCTTTTGTTGGATCTTCTTCTTTTGTTGTAGGACGAGACATGTCCATTATATATTGACATGTCCTATCTAAATCTTCAACAAATTGTAAAATTATAGACCTTTCATCAGTATTTGTTGAAATACAAAAACGAATTCTAAAAAAAAAATTTGTATGTTAATTGAAAAAATAATACATGATTATATTGATAAAAAATAAGTTTAATAATTTTTTTTATTAATTTTACCCTTTTGGTTTTTGTAGTAAATTTAAATACCATCCATCACCTTTCATTTTTTCTGCTACTTTATATAAATCTACTAAATCACTTGTAAAACTAACAACACAAAGAAGTGGTGCACCAATAATTTTAATATAATCTAATTTTTCAAGTTCAGTTACTAATAATCTTGTTAAATCTAATATTTTTTGTGCTTTTTCAACATAACCATATCTACCATTATAAATTAAACTTGACCACATAGTTGATATTCTGAAACCTCCTCTATTTTCTGACATTGTTGCTGCTGAGTAAACACCACATGACCAATCTTGTTTTCCAAAACATTGATATTTCATGTAACGTTTATCACGATATAATATACATGATGATCCAACTAATGCACCACCATACTATAAATTAAAATAAAAATTTAGTATATATAAAGACATACTCTTGAAGCATCAACTGATATTGAAGTAACAGCTGTTAGTGCAAAATCAAAATTCATTGGTGGATAATCACATTGTTCAAGAAATGGTAAAATAAATCCACCAAATGATGCATCAACATGTAATGGTATATTATTTCTTGCAACAATTTTAGCTATATTTTCTACTGGATCCATTGAACCAGAAATATAATTTGGAGCAGAAACAACAATCATACATACTTCAGGTGATATTAATCTTTTCATAATACCAATTTCCATACCATCATACTCATCACATGGTACTCGTTTAATTTTAATATCAAGAATTTCAGCAGCCTTATCAAATGCCGCATGAGCATTTACACCTAATATCATAACAGGTTCTGTTATATTTCTTTCTAAAGCTCTTCTTTTGTAACCTAAAATATTTTAATAATATAAAAATTAAGAAAAATACAATAATATAAATACTTAAACATGCTAGAAATATTGATTCAGAAACTGATGTTGTAACAGCTCCACATGAATTAACTCCTCCATGAAATATTGAACACATAATTCTAATAACTTCAGCTTCCATTTTTCTTATTGCTGGATACATTTCTGGAAATAAAGCATCAGAATGAAAATACATATCAAGTAACTAAAAAAAGTATTTTTATTAAAAAAAATAAAAGTTATCAAATACTTCTTTATTTAATTCTTTTTGTTCTTCATCATGTTGTCCATATACAAAATTATAATATTTTCCTTTTATAATATATTTTGTTTGAGCCATATCTAAATATTCACGTGCTTCCTTGACAATATCATTAGCTGAAATACCTCTATCAGGTAAAAATCTATAAAATTCTTTTTTTTTATCTGAAGATAATAATATTTCTTTCATAATTTCTTTTGCATATTCTCTCTTTTTTTCATAATAATCCCAAAAAAATGGTAAATTTTTCATTATTTGTTTTCCCTTTAAAAAAAAACATAATTAATTAAAATTTTATTAATTAGTAAAGATAAAAATAATCAGTATAAATTAAATAGTTTATACGTACCAAACCAGAAAAATCAGAAGTTAAAATAATTGTTAACCATTGGATAAAAAGAATTGCTGATAATGTAAAACAAACAATTTGCCATGCTTCATATTGAGAACATGATTTATTAAAATTTGACCTTATTTCTGTAATTGCTTCATGTATTAAACGTATTGATGCTTCATCAATTAAGAAATCCATTTTAATAATATTAATAGCATAAAAAAGTAAACTGTTTTGGTTTTAAAATTGTTAATGTAGAATGAATATAATTCTATTTTATATTTGAACATTAAAATGTGGTTATTTGATAGTTTATATAATGAAAATTAATTGAACTGGTAAAAATAATTTTTTCAATTTGCCTGTTTAGTCTTAATTTTATTAATCATTTGATTGTTGTTATGTTAATTTAACAAATATATAAAGATAATTTTTTTTTCATCTTTAAAATATAGTCATTTATATGTAATTAACTTATAAATTATTACTTAAAAGAATCATTATTTTTAAAAGAAAATTTTACACTTAGAATGATAATTTACAAAAGTTTTTTTTAACATAATAAAACGTTTCTTTGATATCTCTTTATTAAAATTTTTCAATTTCCTAAAAGTTATCATGTTTACATGATAAAAATTTCATCATTAAAACATTTTATGCATAATAACTTTGATAAATTTTTTTTTAATTTAAAAAAAAAAACTATTTTTAAATTGTTTTTATAAATTAAAAAAAGAATACTAACAACATTCATAGTACACAAAACAACAAAAATTATAGAATATTTAACACATGACCAAATATATTTTTCTAAAATATTCTATTAAACATTTTATGAATATTCTAAAAGCAAAATTTTTTCATATTAAAATTTTGAAATATTTTTTAGTTAAACAGGTTAGAAAAAAAAATGATACTACAAAAATCGTATAATTAAATTATGAGTAAAAATAACTGTAAACTATATCAAAGATCACATTATTGACCTCTCATTGATTTCTGAAAAATAAATATTTTACATTTTATAAATTATTTAGAAGTAAAATGTTATATATTTTAAGAATAAAAAATTGTCAATAAAAATTTAAAACAATAATTTTAATCGAATCAATTTTATTATTCATTTAATAAATATTTTATAAAACATTTTAAAAGTCATCTTTTGCTTTTTAAGATTAGTTTAATCTACTAATGTCATATTTTAAAAAAAAATTTCCACTTTTAACAAAACAAAAAAATTTTGATAAACAATAATTATATTTTACTGTTTTTTCGCATCTTAAAAAATTTTTATCATAATTTTTAATGTATCAAAATACACTACACATTTCTTTGTAAAAAGACAAAAAATAAATTTACCATCAAAATTTTTGATATGATAAAAAAAATATAAAGTTAAGTTTTTTGGTAATTAAATAATGTAATGAAGTATAATAATAAATATATTTTTTATTATTTAAAATTTAAACATAGCGTGATTGTGTATCTAATATTTTATTTTATTTGTAATTTTTTATGATAGAAATATCACTTTTAATTTATTAATAAAATATGTATATATCATATTGATGATCATTTAGTTGTTAAAACATATATTTAAATGTAATAAGGAAGTATTTTATAAAATTGATAAATTCTAAAGTATATTATTATATTCAATTAAAGATTTTATTTATAAAATTGCAAAAAAAAAAGTGATATTGTTTTTTAAATACAATTAATAAATTTTTTTAATTGTTTATTAAGTTTCAAATGTCGTTAAAACCACAAAATGTGTTATACTAGCATGATATAAAAAATGTTTTTAAAAAAAAGTATACAGTAATTTGTTAACTCTCTAAAAATAACCGAAGAAAATAAAAAGAAAATTGAAAAGTTAAGCAGCAACATTGATTGGAATATAATCTTTTTTAATTGGATCAGAAAGATGGAAACCAATAAAAGCATGATAAAGCCATCCTCCAACAGCAGCACCAATTAATGGAGCAAATGTTGGTGCAATCCAATAGTAGGCAGATGGAGAGTTGAAAACATCAGAACCATATGTAAGAAGTGTAAAAAGTCTTGGACCAAAATCTCTAGCTGGATTTATTGGATAACCAAGATTCATACCAAATGAACAACCAATCATAACAAGAACTCCTCCAAAAAGTAAAGCATGTAAATGAGATGGAACTTCATTTCTTGGATCAATAATTGCAGAAACAAATAATGCTAAAAGTCCTGTTCCTACAATTTGATCTAAAAATGCACCAAAGAAAGAACAATAGGGTGCAGGATATGATGCAAATATTCCAGCTGTAGCAGTACTACCAACAACAGCACGTATACCACCATCAAAATGATTTATAGCTTCATAATAAAAACCATAAACTCCAGCAGCCCCCAAAAATGCACCTAAAGTTTGAGCAGCGAAATAAACAAACATCTTTACAAGACCAATATTTCCATAGGTATAAAACATAAAAGTGATAGCTGGATTCAAGTGAGCCCCAGATGTTTTTGCAGTAGCCATAACAGAAAAAACAATAGCAAAAGCCCATCCAAAATTAACATTAATCCATTGGTTTAATTTTTCATGACGGAGGATAAATTGAGCGTTTATTGCAAGACCAATAAAGCAGAGAAGAAAGGTTCCAAAAAATTCACTAAGGAAAACCTTTAATGTCTCATTTTGAACTCTAGCTTTATCTCTAGCCACTTCAGTATTGTTTTTTATATGACTCATATCTCTACAAAATTATATTAATTTTAAACTTAAATTATCATTATTTTATTACTATAACTAAATTTATAATATTAGTAATAATAATAAATTATTTAATTAACGATCATATAAAAAGTATTTTTAAAAAAAATTTTAAAAGAAAAAAAGTTTAATAAAATTTTTTTTTAATTAGCAAAATCCTTTTTTTTTTATAATATTATTTTATAACAAAAATATAGAAGAGCTTAAACTTCTAATTTTACTACAACACATTATTTAAAAAAAATTTTAAAAAATAGATTTATTCAAATCAAAAATCCACTTTTTTAATTAAATAATAATTTTTATATAAATAGTTATAAAATTGAATATTTAATTAATGTTTAAATTAAAATCAGTATTTAATTTATTATTATAATGTTGCAAGAAAATAAAATGATAAAGAATTAAATGATTATTAAATATTTTTACATTCCAAATTGCATTAAGATAATGGTAAATAATTTTTCTAAATATAGTTTTTTTTTTTTTGCAAAAAAATGCGTTCTTGATTTGAAAAGGTGTAAAATTAGTAATAGGTAATAAAGTTTATAAATTAAATTAATAAATTTGAAATTTTTCTTTATCTCAGTTATTAAAACAATAGTAAATTAAAGATAAATATGTAAATTAAAAATAAGGTTATTAAAATTTTTATTACCGGGGTTCTTTTTCTAAAACCTAGTATATCAATATATATTATCAATTGCTACTTGTGAATAGTAAAAATTTATTAAACTAAAATGATAGATATATTCACAATTGACAGAAAAATATTGAAATGAAAGATGAACAAAATGAGTCGTTTATGAATATTAAAAAACTTATAATGCAAATGGATAACACTATAATTAATAAAATTACAACTACAAGAAATTTATAAATATTAGTTATTTTATCATGTTTCAATTATATACACCTTTTATTATAAAAGCTTAAATATTAATAAATAGCATTTATTAGTTTTATCATTAATTTAAGTAGCTTTAATGAATAGAAAATTTAACAAAAAAGAGAAAACGAACTATAATATAAAATGGCAAAGAGAGATTATAATTTAAAATAAGATTATTATCAATAACTCTTGAAATTAATGCATTTTACTATTTAAATTTTTTTATTTTTAATATTTAAACAAAAAAAAAACAAAATAACTTATGAAAGAATAAGTAGCATTATCACATTATACTGCCATTATTTTTCATTGTAGTACATGAATATGTACGTAAAATATTTAAGAAACGAAATATGTTTATCTTTTTAATATAATAACTACATGATAAAAAATATATATAATATTACAAAGTAGCAAAAAAAAATTCTAACATATCTTTTATTTATTTGTCATATTTAATAATCATATGAAAGTTAAATTTGTAACAAAATAAGTATGAATAATATAAAAATATATTTTAAAAAAGATTTTAAATATATTAAAAATAATTATTTACTTTATAATTAAAAATAGAAAGTAATAATATTATTGTATTAAATAAATAGCAATTTAAGATAATAATTAATAAAAAAAATTTTTTTTAATACAAAGGAAAAATTAATTGTTTTTTTTATATAAGTATATTTAATCTTTAAGAAAATATTTAAAAAGACACGTTGGCAACAATTTATATATAATATTTTAATATAAAAACATACGTTTATAAATTTATAAACATATGCACTTTTCAATAAATGATTTTTTTTATATAGACTACGTTTAAAATTTTTAAATAAGATAAATATTTAATTTTATAAGAAACCAAAATTTTATAGACATTAATAGACAAAATTTTCTTTTAAATTTTATCATGTTGTAAAGAAACTAATTTAAACTTATTTTTTTCTTAATTAACAAAATTGATGACCTTGTTTAGTCAGAATGAATTAAATATTCAAGTAAAGTACGAAATAAAGAATAAAATATAATTAATTGTTTACAAATAAAATAGTCTATAATTAATTAATACACAAAAAGATAAAAATTTAAAGTTAAAATATAATTGCAAAATATTTATTTTATAATTTTAAATAGATATCAACATTTTAAAATACTCATAGTAGACAACAGATGGGTATACATAAAATTAATACTTTATTTGCCCTAAAATTTTTTAGAATATATGACATTATATATTTTATTTTAAACATTAAAAATATTTCAGCTTTTTGGCATATTTCTATTATGTTACAAAATTAAGTTTTGCAAGTAAAAATTTATAGCATTTACATTTTACTAAATTTAAAATATTGATATTTTAAAAATAGTAAATTTTTTGCATATATAAGATAGATAAACTTTTTCCTCTAACTATATAAATCTCTTAATATATAAAAATATTTATCCGATATAGTAAAATTCAAAAAGATTTCTAAATAACATTATAAGTATGTAATAAACTAAATGACTTTCGAGCAATTTTTAAAAAATTTAATGTATAAATTTTTAAAAATTAAATATTTCACAAAATAATAAATATAAACATACATTAATAAATATTATTTATTAAAAAAAAAGTAATCAAAACTTTTTTTTGATGATAAAATAATTAACGAATTATAAATATTTTTCCTTAATGTAAAATAAATATGAAATGATAATACTTTATATAATAAATATCCTTTAAATATTGGTTATTTAAGTTATTAAAAATAATTATACACGAACAATTATGATGTTAGATATGGTTGGAAAATTATTATTATATGGTTTTAATAAATTGAAGTTTTAATTATAATTAGATTTAATGGTTTAATCATTAATATAACTATAAAAATTGTATTCTATTATTAATATTTTATAATTTTATTAAATTTAAAATAAAAAATATATTTAAAAACGCACAAATTAAAATTTTAATAATAAAATTTTGATGTAAATGTTTTTTGCAAATTTTAAAACGTAATTTAAAAAAAAAACTTTGAAAAGTGTTAAAAATGCATTAATCAAATGTATATGTATATTAAATTTTTAATAAATATAATATAATTTTAGTCAACAACAATTGTTATCAATCGGCTTTACCAAAAATTATCCATAATATTTAAAAAAAAAAAAAATTTCACCATGCTCATAATGAAACTATAAAGCTTTTTTTGATAATAATGTTATATAAAAAAATTTTGATTGCGATATTTTTTGTTTAAAATATAAGTAGTAAAATTTGTATGTAAAAGTATTGTTGGAAAAAAAAAGCTGGTGTTTTCACTATATATTAGGAAAGATAAATAAATAGTGTATTATGTGGTACAAATAATTTTTTTTTACTGGTATATATTTAATAATATGGAAAAATTTCATCTAATATCATATAATAATAATTTTATTGAAAAAAATTTTTTAATTTAATTAGGTTTAAATAATTCTTAATAACAAGTAAATAAACTTATTATTTTTTAAAATTTTTAATTAAAACCTTTTTTTCAAATTAAATAAAAAAATTTATTATTATTATTATAAAATTAGATGTTTTTTAAAAATATATCAAAAATAGTTCTTTGTTTTTTTATTTTAATTAATATAAAAATTTATAAAAAAATAGCTGAAGAAAAAAGTACATCTACAGTATACTTTTGATATAAACTGTTGAAATAGTATTTAAAAATATTTGATTTTTATTTTTGCAAAAATATTACATAAAATGTACAAAACAACAAAACTTGTCAAAATTATAAGTGACAAGCCTAAAAATATTCAAATTTGATAGTTTAAAATAAGTACAAAATGTTATTAAATTACACTTTTGTGAAGTCTTGTCACTATTTATATATATTTCAAAATTTTTTTTTATTCCTGTTAAGAAAAAAAAAAACTACTTTATTTATTGGATTTTAAATAGTTCTGTAGTATGAAGATAGAACTACTCTTTTTTTTTATATTATAATAATTTTCTTCCTCTTAGATTGCTATTCGTAAATATCACATAACTTCCCATTAACATCAATTTAATTAGCAGTTTTTAAAACTTAGGCATTTGTCAATAATATTTTTTGGGCGAACAAAAAAGAAACAAAGAAGTTACAGTTAGACTTATTTAAAATTTTACTTTTATTTTATATTCCTAACCAATTTAATTTTTAATAATTTAATTTATTATTCATAAAAAAAAAATTTTATATTATTTCTTATCTCTTTGTCAATTTGATTTTTAGATTAATCTTAAGACCTTTTAATAATAAATATAAATTATAAATTAAATACATATTTTTTTTTATTTATTACAACATATTATAATTACAATTTTCTCAAAGACATTAATTATCTTAATTTCTTATAATTAATATAAATTTTATCTTATTAAAATGTAATACAGTAAAATATCTTTCTTATTTTATTATAAATTAAAAAAAAAAGATAAAATTTTATTTTCATTGTAATGGTATATATTTGTTCAAGCAGGCAATAGATATTGATATGTAATAAGTACTTTGAATTTTGTTATCATTGCCTTTAAGTGCTTTTAAAATAAACATAATTTTACCTTTTTATATTTTATCTTATTTATAAACTCAACAAACATTATAAAATATTTTCATTAATAGAATGCTACATATTATTGTAAACAAAAAATAATCTTTTAACATTAAATCTTTTTATAAATAAATTTTACATGATCAATTTTTATTTTGAAAAGAAATAATCTTAAGGATTATTAATTCGATAATAAATATTTAAAAGTGACAATTTTTTTTGTTGATAAAAGTAATTTTTTTTTTATCTAAATTGAATTAATATAATTTTACACTTATATAGACAATAAAGTACAATTTTATATTTATTCAAATTTTTTTAATTTAAAGTTAATCACAACAATCAGCAAGACAGCACCCAAAGCAGCATCCTAACAAAGCCCATAAACAACAGCTATCTTTTCCACTTCTAGGTTGATGACATTCTCTTCTTTCATTAACATACCTATAATAATATTTATTTTTTTATAAAAAAAAAAAGTTTTTTTTTGATTTTAAAATAACTTACACTACTTGAGGTGGTGGTGGTTGCGCTCCATAATTAGGTTGTTGAGGATAACCTTGTTGATTATAATATCCTTGGGGATAGTTTTGATTAGGATAATATGGTTGTTGGGACATATTATTAAAATTATTATATTGTGTATGTTGTTGTTGAAAGTTTGGGTTATATGGTTGTTGAAATTGAACTCCATCGTTACCGGGGTAAGGGGGTGGGGCCGGTCCAGACATGTTTAAAAATTCTAAATTATTTATACATTACTAATATCATAGAGAAATTAAAATTTATGATAAATAAAGGTGAGGTAATTGTACTATTTACACGTGACTATTTCAAAAAAGAAAAATAAAATGGAATGAATACTTGTATCGCATATTATATAAAGTTATATACTTATAATACAAAAATAAAAATTGATTTGTATATAATTAAAAATATAAAAAAGAATAAGGTAGTGTATGTACAATTTTACTCGCACAAATGATATTCATACAATGACATTTTATAAAATTTAATTCTTTCATTCATAAGTAAATGATGAGTCATAATTTTATGAATCATTTATAAAGAATTTATTCATACGTCAGAATATTTTTTTTAAATTAATTAAAATGACAAAAAATGTTAAATTTGAAATAAAATGATAAAATTTTATATTGATGTTAGATAAATTTTAAATTAATATTATTATCAATATTTAAATTAAAAAAAAGAAAAATAATACAATATATTTTATAGATTAATATTGTAAAACTAAATATGCATCAAAAAACATTTATTTTTTTATTTTTAAATGTTTCCATGACAATTTTAATTAATATTGTTGAGTTTTAAGACTTTAAAATTTTTATGACTAGTTATAATGTTAAGGTGCTTTTAAAGTTTTATATGAAATGTATTATTGTTTGATAAATATACATATATATTTTAAAATATGACTCTATTATCAATTTTCTAATCTATCAAGTTTTTGATAATAAGCTATTCCTTTTCGTTAAAAAAATTTATTTCATAAATAACAATATATAATATTAAAAAACAATTTATTAAAAAAAATAAAAATAAAAAAATATCAACAAAAAACTAATGTTGGAAATATTTATAGTTTAAAAATAAACATTTAATTTATGGACAATTAATTAATAATGATAAAAATTACAATATGTAAAAGTATATGCGATCAATTTTTACGTGAAATATTTGTTTGTACTTTTGTCATTTATCATTGGATATTAATGAATTTGATGATTTTGAAAGCTGTCTTTTACATAAAAATTTAAATGGTCTACATTTTGAACAATGACTGCGCACTCTATCATCTGACACCAAAGAGTATGTTGAATGAGAAAGTGGATTATCTTCTAAAGAACAAGGAAATAATCAATAATAATAATTAAGATTTAAACATACTTTTTAAATGTCCATTTAAATTATCAAATTCTGTTGCTATATTTTTAATCTGATCTACAGGACTAGGAATTTCTTCTTCAATTTTGTGAACTATTGTTCTCATAATTAATTGTTCCCAAAGTTTAGGACTATTAGGTTTCTTATTATTTTGTCCAATTTCAATTTTTCTACCATCAGCTAAATATTGAATTGTTTTATTTTTATTCTTTTTTTCAAAAAGAAACATATGTGACTCATCAATAGGAATATTTAATTTATTTTTACTTGAAGAAGCCTTATTGTTTATGACTGATGAAAATTTATCAACATTTTTTTCTACTGTAGTTATAGAATTTACTTCTTTTTTTGGAGCAGCATAATATTCTGCCGGCGATTCACATGGTACATTCATAATTCCAATCATTTTTAAAAAAAAATATTACAAAATGAATAAAATTATTAAAAAATATCTGCCTAAAATAATAGAAATAATGAGTTATATAACAACAACAAAAAAATAATAATTCTTCATTTTTTGAATAATAATTTTAAAGTTTTTTTTTCCAAATTTATTATGATTATATATCCTATAGAAAAGAAACCACGCGAAATCGTAAAACTTAATGATTGTAAAAAAAAAAATATTTTTATGTTCTTCTAACACTATTATTATTATAAACAAATATATTTATAAGGTAAAGTAAACAAATATTTTAATAAATATGTTAGGAATTTTTATTAGCCGCCTACAATAAATATTCACGAATAATATTCGTATTTTTATTAAATATTATATCTATAATAATTATATAAAAATTGTATGTTGAATTTTTATGATATGATTGTAAAGGTAACAAATGACAAAATATTTTATAGTACTTCCATAATATATTTCATAATACTCACTATAATGAATTTTTTTCTTATCAAAATTACAAAAGATTTGAGGTTTATAATTTTTATAAAAAAATCCGATTATAAATATATAAAATGATGATATATTATATTTTAATAACATGTCTAAAAGAATGATATTTATCAAAAAAAATTTATCAATTTATATAGCATCATTTTAAAAAGGATGAACCCAATGTGGAAATGCTATTGACATAACAAGTTTATAAACTTCTATGAAAAAAAAAAATTCATAATATGTTCTTTAAGAATTCTTTTAAAAAGACTAACTACAAACAATAAAATGATGAGTAATCAAAACTAGAATAATATATTGTATATCAACAGTTGTGAATAAAAGTCTTTTTTAAAAATTTAATTCAAAATTTAATCAAAAGAATCAGCATTAGTGTATTGCAAGTTTGTGACTAATAGGAGAAATATATTCATCTTAATCTTTTTTTTTTTTATTTTTTTTTAAATACTTGCTTTTTTGGCAAATCGAACCCATTGTTCTACTGTATCTCTACCTAAATGAAGGACTACTGAACGGCTCTCAACACCTGTATTTTGTGATTCCTTTTGATCATCCTTTTTATATGAATCACTTTTTTTCTTCTTTTTTGTACAATTTACTATTTGTTTATCATTAATTGATTCTTCTTCATCACTACATTCTTGCCATCCTTCACTACTATCATATAATGGATTAACACGCATCATAAATTCACAAAGTTGTTCAAAGTCCCTGCTTTGCATTTGAAGACTATTTCTAACAAAATTGCCATCTCTTGTTGATCTACATGATTTTACGGAATTTCGTGTACTCTTACCAATATACCTATAAATAAAAATTATTTAAATATTCTTATCTATATTATAACATATGATTATATAAATATATAATTAAAAAATGTGAAAAAAAAAATATTAAATGATAGGAAAATAGATAATAATAATTGTAATACCTATGACTTCTTCCTGTCCATCCCATTGTAGCAAGTCGTCTTCTTTTTTGTATAAGATATTGAGCATATGAACAATTATATATTTCACGGTAACTAAATCGCATTCTTTCATTAAAATATGAATAAATAAATGGATTACATAAATGATTAATAATCCAAATCTAAATATAATAATTTAATATAATTTTAATTTATTATTTATTACTAATTTTCTTACCAAATGTAAAATAATTAAATGCCAATTTGAAAATATACCATATAAAAATGGTTTAGATAAAAAAAGTATTGATGAAATTGTACATAATAAAGATGGATAAAAAAATTGGAATGTCAATCGTGCCTGTTTTTTAAATCTATTTGCTGAACTTTGATTTAACTTATTTTTATTAATTTTTTCTTTAACAAGTTTTATTTTTAATAAAACTAATATTGAACAAATCCATTGTATTGAGAGACTTAGAATATTTAAAAATACTATTATATAAAAAAAAAGTTTACTTCGTTTATTATTTATATTTTCTTTAAATGTGATTGACCATAACTCTGAACGAAGTCCAATAAGTGGTTCCGGAAATGTACCAAAATATGCTAAAATAAAATAGAAAAATAATTAAAGCAAGTAGATATTTAAAAATAAAAAACATAAAAAAAAAGAAATGTTATGTCACGGAACATACCAGTTATAATGCCAATCAACCAAGTTAAAATAGAACTAATGATAGCAATAGAGACACGATTAAAAAATTTAGCTTTTGTTCCATAATAACGTATTGCTACACATCTATTCATTCCAAGAATAGCATAACTTAAAATACCGGAAATCCATGCTGATATGAGAAGAAAACAAAGTATGGTATTAAGTTTATTCAAATTATAACTTAACAAATACATTTCAGTTGTTGCTTGCAAACTACTATTAATGGGTATAAACAATCCAATATTTTTGCGATCGAGATATAAAATATAAATACCACATCCACCCCCAATTAAAAGCATAATAATAGAATCAGCCAATGCAACATTTGCCATGATTGTGTACGCAGAAAGACGATATACTCGTTTGAAGCAAATCATTAAAAATGTTGTAAAATTTGATATAAAACCAATAATACCTAAAAAAAGGTAAAGCAATCCAATTACCACCGTAATCCATGTTTCAATATAAATTGTATTCTTCATAATTTTAATGTTATATATAAAATAAGTAATAGCAATATTATTATATGATGTAAAAAATTGTATTATAAATTAGCATGTCCTGATATAAATAAAAACATATCAAGTAAGGAGTATCCTAAAATAAATCAATGTATTAATAAAATAAAATTTGAACAAATTATATAACTTATTATAAAAGTTAATGGTCAACTGAAAAACTACATTTCAAAAAGCGATAAATGTGCCGTTATCCTCAAGATAGAAATTGTTTCACTTTTCACGGATAAGATGATGACAGAGTATCGAACTTTAGTAGCCAGTAATGGATAAAATTTAAAAGTATGAAAATATATTATCTCTGAAGGCTAATCTAATTTTTAGTTGTTATTCCTGTCGTAAATTTATCCTATTTACATCCTTATATCTGAATTAAAAATATAACTAACATTTATAATAAATACAATTTCATACTAAGTCAACATTTCAGTTATGATATTGTTTAAAAAAAGTATTTTTATTAATAAAGATCACATAAAATATACAAATATTTAATATATTTTATGTCCTTTGTTTCTACTAATATTTTTTATTCTTTTTACAATTATTATAACATATTTTAGAATATATTATCTTATTCTTTTCAACAACTTAAAGTTACGTTATATATATAAATATATAAAACAAATAAAAAAATAAAATAAAATACTAAATTTAAAAAAAAAAAACACTTATACTGGGTGTTTCTATTTTTGATAATATGAAACACTCTTTAGTACGGTGGAGTTAAATAAAAAATGCTACTATAGTAATAGTGTACATTATATATTTATATTTGGATTCAATCATGCAAAAGTGTGGTATATCATTCTACATGTTTATTAAAAGATGAGCTTTTCCTATAAACTAAAAGTAATTAATGGTTTTGTATTACAAAATGTTTCTTCATGACTTAACTTAAACATGTAAAAGTTATAAATAATACATTTTAATATATAATAATAATTATAAAAAAAAAAAAAAATTAATAAATTAAAATTTTGCATAAAATGTTATTTTTATGATATAAAATTAAAAATTGAAACGTTATAAACAAATTTTATAATTTTTGAAAACTTAAATTTATAAAAAAAAAATATATATATATATATATATATATAAAAAACAAGCCCACCCCTTAAATTTTATATAAATTAAGGAGAATGATGATTAAGTAAGGCAAAAGAAGAAATGAGATAAATAATACTATGAGCTAAAATACACAAAAGATAGAAAAAGATTTTCTTTTAAAACTCTATATTTATAATCAAAAAAAAAAAATGAAAGAAATTTTAATACATCTCCTTCAAATATAAAGTGTCAATTCGCCACTTTAAAATCACTTCTATATAAAGATAAATTTTTACAGATGCAAATAAAAAAAAAAGAAATTATAATATGACGCTATTTTTATTTGTTATTAAAGCTTATACAAATTTTAAATATAATTATTCAAAATAATAATAAATTTTCAGGTAAATAAATAACAGTACATAATTTTAAAAATCATAAATAAATAATAAGACTTGCCTTTTTTTTTCAAATATTATTTAATTTTTAAGTATAAGCATGTAATTTTTGCCTTATACAAAATAATGAAAACTTAAAAAGAAAAAAAAAAAAAGTAATAATATTTGATATATAAAAATTAAAAAAGTTAATAAACTATAATTTATTTTCCTGCTTCCATTAAATTAACATTTGTATCATACCATATTGGGGGATCATTATTTAGTAAAAATATTATACCCCACATGTATGTTCTAAACCAATTTTTTGTTCCTGCATTAGCTTGATACTTTCTTATAACAATTGGATGCGGGACAGGAAGTAATCCAACTAAAGTACCATTTTGTAGAAATTTTAAAATCTCTTTTTCATCTGTCAATCCTCTAAAACAGGATAATAAAATAAATGATGAATGCCTTCAAAGTCAATGTACTTACTTGTCAATACAGATTTTTTCTACTTGTGGTACTAAAACTTGCAATAAACGATTAATAGTTTGAAGTGGGATTTTAGATTTCCATGAATCCACCCACTCCGTTGTTGGTATCCATTCTTCTTCTATATTATCATTTTCAGGAGTTATTTTTGCTGGTCCATCAACCTCAGACATAATATTAATTATTAATTCTGTATTACATGTTTCTTTATTTTTTTCTTCTGCCTTTTTCTTCTCATCTTTTATCTTCTTTTTCTCAATATTCTTTTTAATAAAAACTGAATCAGAATTAATATTGGCAAACTCATAAAAAACTTGTCTTTTTCTAATGAGTGTATAAATTAAATTGGAATTTCCTAAACAAAATTTAAAATAAATTAAAAGATTTTAAAAATTATTGTTACCATCAAATTGATATTGGATAATATTATTGAAAACATCTATTAATAAAAATACGAGTGTGTAATTATTTGGGCTTGAAAATAAAAACCATGGTGTTGTAAAAGCTTCTGTTAAATGAAGCAATTTATTTGCGGCAACCATTGATAATGACTTTAAATAGGGTGAAACATTAACAATTATTGTTAGTAAACAATCAAACAAGCCTTGGAGTCTATGATTGCCAGCTGTAATTAATTTATGAAAAACAATAATTAAGAGATCTGCATGAGTCCCATTAAAAGATGGTAAATCCATCCATAATTTAGAAATGTATGGTTTATTAAGACGAACACCAAAATTTCTTTCACCACTTAAAAGAAGAATCAAAAATATTCCCATATGTATAAAAGATACTTTTGTAGGATCTGTTCTAGCCTCATTTATATAATATAATATTGGTACTAAAATTTCAAGTATATCACTAGTTTTTAAAACATAATACATAAATTTTTGATTATATTCACAACATTTCCATAACAAAACAAGTAATTCTTGGTAAAAATTAACTTTTTTTACTGAATTTGGTAGATATGTTGTTTGTAATGGATTATTTAATAATGTTGTAATTCCCTTAAGCATAAAAGCAAAATCATCCTCTCTATGAATCCTTGAAAGATATTGGATGAATAAATTATCTGTATACCCTGTTTCATCGTCTTTTATAGATGAATCATTATCTAATGAGACAAGTAATAATTGTAAAGATACTGAAACTAATGGTTCACGTGAATCTGATGAAAGTAAATAGTTATAGGGAACACCTAATCCAGAAGGATCATATGCACAAATAATATTAAGCAATGATGTAAATATAGGTAAAACATGTTTATTTTCAGCTGATGTAAAAGAAGTCACCCATCTCATTCGATTATTATCTATAATTATATTATTTAAATTTAATTAATTAATTAAATTTCCTTTTTTTTTACCTGTTGATTCTAAATAAAGAAATTCAGAGAAACATACTAAAAGAAGTCTTAAGATAGAAACACGATTCTCATCATGATATCCATTAACTCCCATTTTATTAGTAAAACCAACTCCAGCTTCCCAAATATATTCACAAGTATCTATTACTTGTTTTCCACTATTATTACATTCCTCATCACTTACTTTTTTGACAGTGAAATCTATTACAAACAAAAGATTTGAAAGAGCAGTAACCAAATTAGATGCAATTGTTTTTGGTTTTTGTGATGATTCTGTTTCATCTTCATATGTCCAAAAAAAATTTTTCCATTCATCACTTTCATACATAAATGGAATAATTCTTGTTAAAAAATGTATTGAATTAAGAATTTTTTTATGGTCGTTTATAGATATATTTTTTGTATCTTTAGTTATAACTTTTATAGCTTTACATACAATAACAGAAAAATTGGTTGGTGATTCATCTCTTAATTTTCTTATATCTGTTCCATTAAAATTTATAAAAATATCTTTTATTAAAATTGTTGTAGGTGATGATGAATAATGATTCCAAAATTTTTCAGATGAGGTAACATTACCAGATGATATCATTTCAGTAACAGCTGTATGAAAGTCAATTTTTGAGGTTGTATTTCCCATACTAAATAATATTTAAATAATTTTAATAAAAATTATTAAACTAAAAAAAAAAATAATAAATTATATTATTAAAATATTTTAATAATACTTATTTATAGATAAATTGATTTTAATAATATATATTGATAATAATATATATGGCCAAATATACGTTAGGAAATATATATTAAAAAGAGTAAACAAAAAAGAGAATTTTCGTTATAAGAATATCGGCATTATATAACCTCCTCCAAAATACAAAATATATTATTATGGATATATAAATTATGATTCAATGGAAAAAGAATTAATTAAAAAAGAATATAATTTAAAAAGAATAAAAATATTTAAATTATTACAATTTAATAATTACTTATGTAATTAACTAACAAAACATATGTTACATATCAAATCCTGTTTTGTTATTCTTTAAAATAAAAACCGATAAATTATTTGAAATTATTTAAAACATTCAATACATTATTATTAAAATGAAACTATAACAGCATTCTTTCTTTTAATTTATCTTAAAATAGCTGATATTTATAATTCCTTTTATATAATATATAATAAAATATAGATCAACATACTTCTTAATAATTATAATTTTATATATATATACATATATATATATATATTAAAATTATTTATTATTTAAATTTATTTATCTTTTTTCAATGTACATTAAAATAATTGATGAAAATTTTTTAATATTATTTATATTAATATTGTAAAGTAAATATTAAAAAAAAAAGAATAATTTTTCAAATTTCTATAATTATTTTTCTTTTTTTTTTAAAATTAAATAACATTTTGATTTATTTTTATTATGTTTGATTATTTTATATTAAAAATAGATAACATATTTTATTAATATCAGCTTGACAACCGTATACAGTTTTACTACTTAAAATTACTTGATTAGTCAAGCCGTCAAAAAGTTATGACTTAGTATATTTATATATATATATACAATATATATCTATATAATTAAGAATTCTTGTTTTAGTTTGTTTTTATATGATTCATTAGAAATGAGGTCATCTATATTGTTGGCAAGTGCCGAATACCTTTACTGTACTATAAAACAGGATTGAGGATAGCTTTTTATTATATATGAGAATTAAGGCATACAACTACATATCATTGTTGACCGTATAAAAGAGCCTTTTATAGCTACTGATGGCATTTATATTTACATTTATGTCCTTTATACAGGTTAGATTTATACAATCGAAGGCCATTATTCATTGCTTTGATAAAATCATTATTTTATATAAAGAATAAATTCATTTTGTTGGTTGTCTTTACATACATATATATATTTAATTATATTATATATATAAATATATAAGTTAAATTTACTTAATGAATAAGTAATTTATTATATAAAATAAATTTTAATTAATAATATTAATAAAATATTTTTAATTTTAAAAATATTTTTTCTTTCAAGGGTTATTCTTTAAATTTTATTAATATTTAACAATATAAAGATAACTAATGTCCTTCAAATTACTTTAAATCCATGTACGTTTTTAAGTCACCTCTAAATACACATCATGTAAAAGTATATTTATAGATAGTAAAAATTACATCATTTTTAACCTTACTACCCTTAATATCATGATTTTTGTATAATAAATTTTTTTTTTACTTACAAATGCTTATTATATAATACTAGTTAGAATACCTTTTTTAAACATATAATAATACTATTTAAAAATTATTATAATATAAAATTTTAATATATAAAAATTTTTTTTTAACATTTCTTTAAATATATTACTTATAAAATTTGTATAAATATATTTATTATATTACTTTATTAATAAATATAATATATATTTATTCTAATGGCATATTAAGAAATTACAGTATTAAAAAGTTTTTAAAATCATTGTTAATTATATGAGATGATTTCTTTTCTCAGCATGAGTTCATAATCTTTACTAATTGTGTCACATGCAAATACCTATTTGGCAATGTTTAAATTGTCATTGTACATATTTTATATTATATAAATATATTCTTTTACTATTATATTTTTCTAAGCAAACTACTATTAAAGATATTCATTCGGCTCGTTAACTTGATCTATTTGTTCTTATTTATGCGCATTTACAGGATATTATTTTTATATAATAAAAATATAATTTATTTATCCTCAAATTATTATAAAATTTATATTATAAATTTTTTAAATAATTTTCTCTCAAAATATCATTTAATAAATTAATATATTATTAAAAAATTTTTTTTTAAAATAATAATATTTTATACTTTTATTTAATTAATATCAATGGCGCCATTTAATATTTATAGTAACTTTTTTTTTTCTCTCATGAATATTTATACTACTTTCTTTAGATGTGTGAATTTACAAAATTAATGCAAATAATATAATATTTTATAAAAGAATAAAATATAATTGAGTTTATTTAAAGACATCTCTAATATTTAATACATTTTTTTTTTTACTAAATATTATACGGCTCCAAGATTGTTATCATCATTTAATTCGTATTAAAATCTTTTAAAATAAGTAGAATAAATTAAGAAAACTGTACATTTATAATTTTCTTTTTATCTATTAAATTATATTGTTTTAGCTTACCTATCTATATAAAAGTTAATTTAATTTTTATATTATAATTTCTTAAATAATATTTAATAATTATAATTGTTAAATATAATTGTTTAAAATATAAATTATTTTTTTTTATCGTTTAGTATAAAACTACTTTAATTGCTACATTATATGTTAACGACTTTGTAATAAACATGAACATTTTATGATTGATTCGCACTCTTTTATTATATGATCATTTTTTTATAATAATATAGTATTTTTATTACTCAAATAATATATTTTTTTTTCTTTATTATTTATTATAATATTTTTTTTATAGAATGTTGTTAGAAATTCAACTAAGGACATTTTTTGTTTTCATAATTTCAATATGCGCTTTAGCAGATATGCAACATAGTACCGTCGTTCCACAGGTAAAAATATCTGATCAACCATTTTTGGTAACAAATACTGATCAACTTAATAAAATAGAATGGACAATGCTTGGTACAACTGCAAGTGAAACAATATATTGCGTCTCTGAACATCCTGTTAGTCAACTTCGTTTTGTATGTGTTGAATGTCTTCAAAAAAATATTACGGATATTGTTAATGTATTAAATTCTGCTCAAGATTTAACTAGAAAATCTGGCTTTCCAGTAAGTAAATTTTCTTCTTTTTTAATTTTTTATTATATATATTAATTAATATTACCTATAATTTTTTTTTTTTTTTGTAGACTATTGCACTACAAAATGTTCCAGCAAAAGCTAACTGGACAGGAGTTACTATTGTATGTCAGGCTGCCTTAAATGGTGGAACGATTGATTCAGCACCAGCAGAGGTAAATGTAAGGTATATTCGTCAACCACATGTTGTTGATAGAAATGGTATGGGACCTGTCTTAATTGCAAATCAAGGTTATCGTTTTTATGTTGAATGTATAAAAGGTCAGGATGGGCAATGCCAACAAACTGTCGGTAGAGGTAAAACTTTAAGATGTGCCGTTCAAGCTCATCCACCACCAACTATATATAAATGGTTTAAAAATGGTATTGAAATATCAGGTAATAGTGCTGAGATAACAATTGGTGTAGAAATGATTAGACAATCTATTCAATGTGCCGCCAATAATGGTCTTCATAATGAAAATGATATGCCACAATCACAAGCTGTACAAATTGATCCATATACAGCAGCCAGAGTTATTCAAGATAATTTTCAAACTATTCAAACATCAAATCCATTTCAACCAGGAAATAGAGTTGATATGAATCAAGTTGTAAATTTAGGTTGTCAAGTTGAAGGTAATCCAAGGCCAATAGTATTTTGGAAACAACGTAAAATTAATGGTGAAATAATTGATGCACCATGTCCTCAAGGATTTGATGGTAATTATAAAGAAATATCAGGAGAGTCAGGTCGTGATATAACATATAATAATAATGCAGTAAAACTTAATGCTGTATGTAATTTACATGTTTCAAATTACTCATTTTCTGGACAATATTGGTGTACTGCTTGTTCTTATGTTTCTCAAGGTCCACCTGAATGTTCACCAACATCTGATACACCGCCAACTAGTGTTTTAAATATTCAAGTTCAAGGACCACCAATGATTTCAGAACAACAACCAACTGTACAAAAGGTAATAATAATAATAATAAAAAAATATATAAAAAAATTTATTATTATAATTTTTTTTAGAGTCAAAATGGTGAAGATGTTGTTATTACTGTTCATTATTGTTCAGATCCAATGCCACGTCCACCAAGAGAAGTTATATTTACAATTGATCAAAATGATATACAAGTAGGGCAATCATGGCAAAATTTTAGATTTGAAGGTACAACACAAAATAATACATTACCAAATTGTTATTTTGCTAAATTACAAATAAATCCAATTAGAGAATCAGATGAAAGAAGGCAAATAAAATTAAATGTACAAAATGGATATGGAAAAATAGAAATACCTGTACCATTAGGTATTTTATTAGGAACAAATAGTGGATTTTCTAATGGTTTATCTGATTGGATAATTGTTATTATAATACTTTTAGCTTTATGTCTTGGAACTTCATTAATTGTTCTTATATGTATGAGACAAAAATTATTATGTTTTGATAGTAAGTTATTGTTTTATTTTAATATTTTTTTTTAAATCAACAATTATTTTGTTGTAAATAATTTTAGAATTAGAAGATGTTGAAAACAAGTATACTCGCGATAATAAACAGCAAAAGTATGTTTTATTAAATGAAATAATTTAAATACAACTAATTTTCTTTCATTTTTAGTGATTTTCGTATACAACATGAATATCCTGATAACCATTCAATGCCACATAATCTTTTTGGATCACAAACTGGTGAGGTAATAAGGCCCCCTTCATCTAATGACACTGGTATTTATAATGATTATGCTGATTTTCATATCAGTGCGCATCACAAACAACCTTCTGTTTATCTTAGCAGAGAAGCTGTTGTTTGAATGTTTATTTTTAACAAAGTTATATCATTCAAATTATTGCTTCAAGGTTTTTTTTTCCCTTGCATGCTTAAAAAATGATTTACAGTCAATTTTCTTTTTTTTTTTTTATATTAACCCTTTACTATTATATTTTATTCTCTTTCCTATTCTCCTGCATGAAATGATTATTGTATAATATCACAGAAACTGACAAGTTTTGTTGTGACAAATTATTTTTAAAACAAATGCAATGTATGTTTTTACTTCAGGCTCTATATGAAGCAGCAGTCCATGCCGCATACATTGATTCCCGGATATCTTCAGTTTAATGCTTCATATCATGGAAAATGGTATAATCAAATGATTTTATGAAACACACTATTAAAAATAACTGTGAGATCTTTTATAACACTCTATAGCCATAATATACATTTAATTAAAAATCACAAAATTTAATTTTAATCAATCTTTTTTTTTTCATAAATCGTGAAAAAAAGAACCTGCCGTTAACAACAATTTAAAATGTTGTTATATATATATGTCTATTTGACATGAAATCTCAGATTAATCAACTAAAATACATGGTGCTTCTAAAAATACAACATAGATTTTTAACCAATATAGATAAAATTTGTGAACAATGAAAGTTTCTTTTTTTTACATCTCTAAGAAAATAGGAAATTATGAAAATTATTTTTATTTTTCCTTTATTGTTGTACATATGAGATATCTTTATATATACTTTCATCAACAATGCATAATTTGTTTTTAATTATTATTAAAATAATAGAATTACTTTATAATTCATTTTTAAATATTAATATTAAGATATTCAAATTTTATATATTCAATGCATTTAAAATGTGTCGCATTAATATAAATACCTTTTTTTTTTAAAAACTTTTTATATTTTTTTTTTGTCTTTCCTTAAACAATTTTCATTTTATTTTTAATAAATGTATAATTATTATTAAAGTTAATTATTTTTACTTTTAAAATAAAAATTATTCTTAATAATGGTATCTAGGAAGAATTATGACAATTGTTGATATGAATACTTAAAGGATCAGATATCATTAAAAGTACTTTATTGTTTACATGACATAATAGATTTAAGATTCTTCATAAATAGCATAATCAACTTTAACGTTGCAATAAAAGAATTGAGGTATTTAATATATAAAGTTAAATTAACTAAAGAATAAATAATTCTTTTATATGTTCAATTGTACAGCTTGGTACGTGGTGTTTAAATTGAAAAAGTTAGACTGGACAAATCATTAATAAAAACATAGTGATAACAGTTTGTACACCTTATCCAATATATTACAAACAATTACGTTTTCATGTTTGTTTAATTCTAAAAAAATATCTAAAATAAAAGTTCAACATTATTTGGGTACTTAAATTAAAGCTATAAGAAATATTATTTATATTTAAATCATCATAATTTACACTAAATAATTTTCCACTTTACTTATTTTAAATATTTATTATAATAAAAAAAAACTTTATATTACTAAAATAATATAATAATTATGAAGTATATATTATATTTTTTATTATCTTTAAATATCTATTGTGTGTTAACATTTATTATTGAGAAAAATGATAAAAATAAAAATCCTGCAAATATAATGTCACAAACATTAATTAAACCTAATATGGCATTTTTTCCACAAGGTATGAAATATATATAATAAAAATTATAAAAACTAGATATTTTTTTATTTTTTATATTATTATTACATTTTTTTTAATTAAATTTTTATTTTAAGTAAACGAAAAAGATATAAGAAATAGGAGAAGTTTATCAATACCATCTGATATAAAAGATTTTAAATTTAATACAGTTTATTATCCAATGCCTGATCCACGTCAAGGACCAACTGATGGTCCAACAGTTATTCCAATTGTTTATGGAAATTTTAATATGACTGATGGTGATATGATAAAACTTTCAACAACATCAATACTTATATTAGATGAAAATTCAAAAAAATCTGAGAAATGTTATATACTTGTTGATACTGGTTTATCTTTATTTAAAAATACTGTAACAGGAGGTTTAGCAGCACATGGTGTTAAATTAAGTGATATTAATAAATTAATTTTAACACATACAGATGTTGATAATTTAGGAAATTTAAATAATTTTCCTGATGCATTAATATTTTCTGGAAATAGAGAAATTAAAAGAGCATCATTTAAAGTTAATACAGAGGATGGTTATGAACATTCTGAATATGGTATGCCAACAATAAAATTATGTGATAATACAGAAATAATGCTTACACCAGGACAATCACCAGAAGGTTTATCAGTAATAGCTAGAAATGTTTCAGGATATGGTGATATTGCAATTGTTGGTAATTTATTTATATCAGAATCAGATTTAACAAAACCATTATTATGGCAACAATTTGTTAAAGATGCCAATCAAGCATCTATTTGGGAAGCAAGTAGAGAACAAATTTTATGTACAGTTGATTTTATTGCACCTGGTTATGGAGTAATGTTTAAAATTCCTGATGAAATAAAAAATCAAGTTAAAAATAAATGTAATGAATTTAAAAATTCACGTATTTAAAAATATTACATATTATACTTATTAAAAATTAAGATCTTCTAAACATTTTCAAAAAATAATTAAATAGTTTGTTTTAAAAGAAATATATTTTGTTAAAGTATAAAAATTTATATTGATAAATATCTATTAAAAATAAAATTGTATAAGTATATTAAATGTTTTTATTTTTTTTAAATTAAGTATACTAAATTTTTTATTATCAAATAAAAAAAGTTTTGTTATAAAAACAAACTGAAAATCAATTTATTACTTTAACCAAATTTGTTTATTTTAAATTTTAAAATACTAATAAAATATTTTTAAACTAACATATAAATAATGTACTGTAAATATACATAAAAGTCGTAAATTTTTTTATTCACAATAAAAAATGTTATTTAAATTTTAAGTTAACTTTAAAAAATTTGTGCAGTAAATAATGTTTGAAAACTTATTTTTATAAATTTTATTATTTTTAAGTAACTAGTTAGTAATTTATATTGTTGGGAATGATAATCTATATGTACATTTTTGTTGTTGTATTATTTACTTCTTCTTCTTCCTTTTTTTTATCATGTTCATTTTCTTCACTTTCATGACTACCACTAAGTAAATGAGGTGATAATATTTCAACAACCATACTATCTTTTCCATAAATAGTAGGTGATAAAATACTAGGTGAAAGAACAACAATTGCAAAATTTTCACTAGATGCAACATTTGCTGTAAGAAGTTTAGGTGAAAGTATTTTAATTACAAATAATTCTGGTGATAATATTTTTGCTTCTAACATTTTTGGTGATAAAACATCAATTATAAACATATCTGGTGATAAAATCCATGAATTTAAAGCTCTTGGTGTTAAAATTTCTGTTTTAAAAAATCCTGGTTGTAATATTCTAGAAAATAAGGCATTTGGTGAAAGAATTGTTGCAACGAATGCTCTGGGACTTAAAATATTTACCATACCAAATTCTGGATTTAATATCTCTCCAATAAATGCATGTGGTGACAGGACAATTGTTTCAAAAATAACAGGTGCTCCAACTACGTTTAAAAATGCTGATGGTTTAAACACATTAAAAAAACCACTATGGTGATGACCTTCATAATCATCTAATGGATCATTAACGCTATTGTTTGCTGCTCTTGAAAATCTATTTAATAAATAATTTTTTGATTTAATTGTTGATTTATTATAAAAAACAAAATCATTTAAAGCTAATTCTTTCAAATTTTCTTCTAATCGTCGTTCATGATCTTCTCTACTCATTTGCGTTAACATATTATAATAAGTTGGAGATAATCCACTGGAGTTATATTTAAATAACATTTGATCTGAGGATAAAAATGTGTACCCATAATAATTAATTTCATATTTCTGATTTTTATTAAATGTTTCATAAATTTTTTTATTCTTTTGTTCTAATTCTGCCATTTTTAATACATTAGGATAAATTATTTCTTCCATTTCATTTATTTTTGGTTCCATTTCTTCCATAACTTTTGATAATTTTTTTCCTCCACCAGTATGTTCAAGTAAAAAATTTAACCAATTATTTACTTCAATGTTATTAGAAAGCGATGATTTAATTAAACTAGGTAATGAAAATAATCCATCATTTTCATAAAAACTTAATAATGTTGGTGATAAAAATTTTTTTGAACTATCACATTTTTCAACTTTACATGATGGAAAAATATTAAATAATTTGGGTGATAAAAATATAAATTTTTTTGATGACGTAATAAATTCATTTAAAAGGTTAATTATATTATCCAAAGTATTACTAATCTTTTTATTTGGATCTTCAGTATCAGTTATTGTCTTTGTTATTAATGGATTACAATATTTTCCCAATGTTTTTGTATTCTCAGCAGTGATTCTATCAAAATACTTTTTGACATAATCACGCATCTCCTGATATCTTTCTAATCGTACAACATTTTTTAAGTGATTTGGTAAATTTAAACTATTATCCATACTTTTCATTAAATCTCTTTTTGGTCTTTGAACAATTATATTATTTGTTTCAAAATATTTGTTTGAAAAAAAATATTTATTATTAATATGCTCATTTTTTTTCTTAACTTTAATAATAACTTTTTTAAGTTTTAATTTATTATTTATCTTATTAATATAATTCTTTAATTTTTTGTTCATATTATTAATATTATTATCTTTTGTACTTTTGTTAATCAACTTCAACCTATCTCTTACATTTATTAGACTTACTATACATTTTGCAGCATCACTCAATTTTTTTGCATCATTCATACATACATTATATATAATTTTTTCTTTTACTGGCAATATTGATAATAATTGTTCAGCTTTAGTCTATAAAAAAAATTATACAATTAATATTGGAAAAATTATTGATAGACAATAAACTTAACAAATTTTTTTTAAAATTAATTATTTTTTGATTCTAATTCTAATGGATAGCTGAGATCATGAAATATGTAAATATTTTTTTTTATTAATATAAAATATATCAAATGAATGTTATTACTCTTTAAATCAAAATGTTAAATTTTTTTAATAAAAGTATATGCCATAATAAAAATTGTTGAAATATAGTTTTTTTTTTAGGTTATAAAATTTTTTGTTAATAATTTATAATCGGTTGTTTTACTAATGAAAGATTATAACTTTTATATATTCATTATTAAAAGTTTAATTTTTTTTAAGCTCTTTGATAGATATTATAATTTTTTGATTAATATGTTGAGGATAATTTTATATTTGATATAAATTTTTAACTTTTTTTAAAATTAATTAATTTTAGATTTATAATATATTGAACTATTTAAATTGATATATAAACATTAATATTAAATTTTTTTTTTCCTTCTTTTTTCATTCCCTTTAATTGGGAACAAAAATTTTAAATAAATTAATTTGTTTAAGGTTGATAACTTCATTAAAAATAGCCATTAAATATTTTCTTTTTATTTTATAAAAGCTTTTATATGTACTAACTTATAGAATGGTATAAATAAAGAACAAAATGTAATTATTGAAAACATCCTGTCAAAATATGACTATTGTTTTGAATTGAAACAAAAATAAACTAAATTGATAATGTTTTTACTTATAAATTTTGACAACATATGTAAAATTAAATAAAGAGAAACTAATCATTTTAAATATATATTTTATATAAATAAAAAAAAAATCTTATTTTTTAAGTAAAAAATTTTAATAGAAAGTAAATAAAATAATTTTTGATACATTGAAAAATATAGTAAATTAAATTTTTTTTAATACAGTAATAACAATATGATTGATAATGTTTAAATTTAGATTTTCTAAATATCTTAATATAAACATAGGCAATATTATATAAATTTACTATAGTATACCACTTATAAATTATAAACATTTTTATCAAACAATTATTACTTTTTGGTAAAAATAAGTTCTTGTAATTATTATAATAAGCAGTTATATGCAAATTATAATATAAACAATAATTATAGGACGGTAAAAATACAATTATTTGAAAATTACTTATATTTAAATATTATAAAAAAGATTTTACATATTCAAACAATTTTAAATTTACCTGTACTTATATGATATTTTTAAATCTCAGCTATCTTTTGCTATATTACAATCAAAAAAAATGTTTAATTTTAAAAAAAGTTGTTAACTTATTGAAATTTTTATTTTCTTTTATGATCCATAATACATTTTTTAGAATTTTTTTTATTATCCTTACCTTCATTATTGTTTTAATTGTAAATATATGATAAAGTTGATTAACTTTATTTAAATTAAATAAAAAATGTGTACTGGATGATTTAACATTAAAACAGAATAAGCAATATAATAAAAATATATAAAAAAGTAGTAGAAATATTCTTTTACAAAACATTAATTAAAAAGACTGTAATAAAAATTAAAAAATATTTTAAAAAAATAACGTAATAAACTTTTAAAAAACATTTTTAAAAAATTAAACGACCCTTTAAATCTTTGTAAATATATTTTATAAATTCATTTGTTTTCATTGTTATAATAAAAAGTAAAAAAAAAAACAATGTTTTTCATCAAATAACTGATAATTAGGATTATAATGTTATAGTGAAAAAATATTGGTAAATAATTTTACATTCTAGTCATGTTTATATTTACAGGAATTGAACTTTTTAAAGTATAATGCTATTTTCAAATTTAGTCTGTTGTTCGTTTTCATTCATTACTAAGATTTTTATGTTAAATAGTTTTATCAGGGAATGTGTTTTATGGGTTAATAATGTGAATAGCCGATTAAATTTTAATAACTATATTTCCAGCATCATTTGATTTATTAAAATAAAAAAAAAGAATATTTTAATCTTTATGATCTTATTAAATAGATTTTTTTCAATGAAAAAGATTTGTGTTACAATATTGATAAAATCCAATAATTATTCAATTTTTGGTAAATTATATAAAAATTTAAATGACATATAAAGAATCCAAATAAGTCAAAAGATGGCATTTAAGTAAATTGAAAAGGATTAAAATTAACGTGTATCATTTATAAAATTTTTCCGATTGAAATAAATTGATAAGTTGAATAAGGCTTAAAATGGTTCTTGTTAATAACATTAAACAAGACAGTGTGTTCAAAATTTGTTTACCAAATGTCCTATAAGATTTATTTCAATTTAGTTAAGATTACTTTAATATATAATATTACATAAAGTGTACTATACTTATTTTTTTTAAATTGAGTTATAAAAAAAAGAATTTTTTTTTAATCACTAATGTACCTTTAAACATAAGAAAGTATAGTAATTTATCAAATGATTTAAGTATATAAAATATCTTATAAAACAAAGCAACTCAATTTATTAAAATTTAGTAATCTCTTTAAACCATCATGAAGAGATATATACTGAAATTTCTTTTTTTTTTTCTGGTCTTTTTAACATTAAAAATTCCTCTTTTTAAATCACTTCCAATAGATAGTATTTACCATTGTTGTCCTTTTTAACAGCTAACCTCTATTATTATCAAGTTATCTTGAAATTTGTTTCTTAAGTTGTATATTTAACATACGTCTATGTCCAAAAGTACTTGAAATTTCCAAATAACTTAATATTTTCTTTTTATTAAATTTCGCCCATCTATAATTTAACATTTACAAAAAAAAACTTTTTTTTTTTTCTAAAAATATTTATTGTATAATAAATTATTTTTATCTATATCAAAATAACATGACTATCTTATAAAAATTTTATTTAATAATAACCAATTATTCAAAATTTTATGTTTATTTTCATAATATATTATCTAATATATTTATAATATACTTGATTGTTTCTTCTTATAATGTTGGAAAAAGAAAGATAAGATATTTGCATAATTTTAATAATAATAACTAAAATGATTTGTTGTATAATAAACAGTTAACTTAAGATAATAAGATATTTAAAATATATTAATAAGTATATTTAAAAATACAATAATAATTTTATATATTTATATTTTATTTATGTTTTGTCAATTCTTATTACTATTCTACCTTGCTTTTTTATTATGATTTTAAGAAAATTAATCACACATATATTGTTTTTAACATTTTTATTAATGTTTATTTAATTATCTTTTTTAATAATTAATAAGCTATCTTTTATAAATTTTTTTTTAATTAATTAATCAGTTATAAAGAATGGTAAATGCCATTGACACAGAAAAATTATTTTTAATTGTCCCTTTAACTTATTTTTTTTTTTTGTAGATAAGATAGAAAAAAAAATTATATTTTTTTTATTTATTCTTTTGTACTTTTTATTAAATTAAATTATTAAAGTATTTGTTCTGTATCTTAATAAAAATATTACTATATTTGTAAGTAATTTAATAATCATGATAAAAAAAAATATATATATATATATAAGTAATTACAATATGGTAGCTTTTTATAATATATTTTTAACCCTTAAAATTGTTTAATCTTTGCCTTGTTTTCAATTAATTGTCATATTTTTATCTTTTCAATTGTCGGGAACCTTTCTTTAATACCAATTGTTATATTAATATACAGTTTTGCTTTTTATTTTCATTATTTATCGTCTTTTCCATATTATATCTGGTAAAAGAGATAATATAACAAAAAGGAACACACTTTTGGCATTAAAATTTTCAAATATGTAAATATATACTTATAATAAAATATTTCATCTTTATATTAACTATATATAATCTTACAGTACCAATCTTCTTGATTACAAATCTTGCATGCCAATGAGGGAAAGTCTTTTTAAATTTTAAATGTGCGAAAGAAATGTTTTAAATTATGCCAACTGGTAATCTGCATATAAATTTCTTCGACTTCTTTCTTTTTAAAATATAAGAAGGATGATGAAGATTAACAAAAATTTTTACAATACTTTTAAGTTTATTGTTGAGATATGTTATTCTTTTATCATTTTATAGAAAGATTAAGCACATTTTAAATGAATATATTTGATTGTAATCAAATATATAAATATATATTTACCAATAAATTATTAAAATCTTCCTTTTTTTTATTGAATTCAATTAATATGTATTTTAATAAAAAAAAGAAGGAAAGTTAATCTTTGCATTTATGTTGAATATTTTTTATTTAACAATTAATCTTAACAAATGTATTGATAGTGTTACTATTAAATATATAAATTACAATGTTAATTATAAGTTATTATTTTAAGTAAACTATTTATCTATGACATAATAAAAAAAATATGATAGTACATTTGCTCTTGAAATATGAACTATTTAATATTAATTTAATAACATGATATAGAGTCATTTTTAATAACTTTAATATTATTTTTAAAATAACTTATAGTAGAATAATAAAAAAAATATATCAAACATCATTATTGTAATTTGCTTTTTGATTTCTTTAATGGTACTTATTATTACTTTTTTTTTTGATTTTATCGTTTCATTTTATATAGTGACAATTAAACTTATCTTAAATCTAACATTTTACCATTAATATATATTTTTTTTCAACATTTTGATATAACATATGCTATTTTATTTTATGGTATATAATACAATTAAAAATACATTTTTTTAAAGTATATCTAATAATATAATAATCATTCTATTTATATTAATGGAAATATATATAAATTTCTTTAATCTCACCATTTGTCATAGATTATTTTAATATAATATTTTTCAAATTTAAGTAGAAGTTACTTATTTATCATATATTTTAAATAAAAATACCATATCAATTTATAAATAATTGTTACTAATTCAATGAGTCAATTCTTAGCTTCCGATGATATAAATAGAGTAATATGGTTAATGATATACATATAATCTTAAATGTCAAATGTTAAATTTTAAAAATTCTTAATATAGTTGTCATCAATAAGAAGATTTAAATATAAAAGATTATACTTTAAAAAGTTAACATTTTATGTTGAAGTTTATTGTATTATTGTAACACGTCTTCGGCTAACATTAAGATAAAATGATAGATTGTCAAGTTTGATTATACAACTTTTATTCTATTAATATCTTATTTTAAGGAAAAGTATAAGTATTATAATATTGTGATCTTACTTTAAATTGATCTTACTTTATTAATAAAGTATACTTATTTTATATTAATATTAACTTAAATTAAAATATCTTATAATATTAAAAATAATTTTATAATTTTTATACTTCCTTATTTATTTCGTTAATTATTTATAAATTTTTATATTATAGTCTTAAAAATTATCTTAATATTTTTGATTTTTATTGACATCTATATATATATTTTTATTTTATTTTCTTATATTTTATATTTTAATTAAAATATTCCTAATTTATTATACATATATATTTTTGCTTATTATAAATAATAAATTGTTACATATATACCATTTTTATTTTATCAAAATATATCACATTTCTTATAATTAAATGTTTTACCAAATAAATATGAATATATACGTGTAATATGATGGCAATATTTTAAATGTATAAAATAATTGACAAAATAATTTATGTTTTAGATATTAGTATTTGGAAGAAATAACATAAGTGTAATTGGCTTATAAAAATTGGTTACTTCAAAAATAATATAATTGGAAAAAAAAATTTTTGAAAAAAAAAGATATCTTAAAATCAGTTAATTAAATTTAATACAATTATTTAAAGAACATTTGTTTATTATAAAAATTTTTATAGAACAATTTGTATAGAATTGTAATATTAAAAAGGAAAGAAAAAAAAAATAAATAAAAGAAAATTACAGGTATGTTTTAATAAATTTATAAATAGGTCTCTGTAAGATTTTAAAATTAAAAATTTATTATTTTTTCTTTTGTCATAAAAAATATTTTTTTAAAAAAGTTTATTATTTATTTTATAAAGATTTTAGTATACCTTTGGTATCCATAGTTTTATTCTTTAGATTTTATTTAAATGGTCCATTAACATTTAAAAGTTTTGAAGCACTTTTATAATTTTTATCATCAATTAAACAACAACTACTATGAATCAACCTTTCCGGCTTTTTATTTAAATTTTTAAGATAAAAGTTTAATACGACAAATTTTTAACAAATATATATATATATATACATGTTGATGGTTCATAGCCTTTTTATTTTAACCCTTCTTAAAACTTTTTGATATTTATCATCCATTATATAAAAATAAATAAAAGAATATTATGAAAATTGGATTTTTATAAAATGGAAATTTAAAATGTTTCTATTAATATTATAGGAATATATATAATTAATATCATAAATCTTTTTAACCAGTTAATAAATTTTTGATACCATATAATTAAAAAACTTTTCTTTTTTTTAATCACCTGAATAAATAGTAATCCATTTTAAATATATATCTATTAACTTCTTTTTTTTTATTTATCAATTATTTTAACTCTAGAATTCATCTAATTTCCTTTTTATACTTTTTTTTTAACAACTTATTTTTAATCTTTTATTATTTTTAGTAAAATTAACAAGTATATATTTACTAACTAAACATCTATTTTTAATCGTATATTAACTATCTATGATTATAGAAGTACTGATAAAAAAATTTTTTGACATTATACTTGTTGGAAAAAATACTAATAATACACACACATATATATATATCATTAAAGCCATTTATTTGATATATATATATATATTTCAAAATGACATTAATTTTACAATTTATCTACAAAAAAAAAGTAGTGAATTTTTTTCAGAATAAATAAGTTTTTGTTTATAACTAAATATTTATAACTAGTTAAATTTTGAGAAAAGATATTACATGCATACACTTATTGTACTTTTGTTGATGATTTTTTTTTATAATTATTAAAAATATTATGAGAAATTTTTTTTTATTACAAAAATATTAGTTTAAAAATTTTTAAATAATTATATTTAATTAAATATATAAAAATAAAAATTAAAGCCTTTTTTTTTCATTAATCACCTGTCATGACGTTAAATTTTTATTCAAAATTAGTTTACAATATTGTTAGAAAATATTTCAGGAATAAAAATTTTTAAATTAAAAATCTTTATTAATCTTTCTTTTGACAAATAGACAACAAAAATTTATTTTTAACTATTAAAGGCTTACATATATATCTTCTTTTTTTTATTATATAAACCTTAAAAATAACTTCAAATAAAATTTATTTTCATGTAAAAGATTATAAATATTTGTACTCTTATTGTACAAGATGATATAAATTTTCTAATATTTGTTTGTAATAAATTATAAATCAAAAATTTGTTAAACTAGTTATAATTTTAAAGGCAGGTTTAAAGGATGTGTCTATATTGGCATATTATTTATTTTGTATATATATATATATATATAAATACACTTTTTTTTTATTACTAATTTTTGAAATTTGTGTACATTTCATAGAAAGTAGTATAGATACATAAAAGTACTAAAAAAAATTTATCATTTTGTTATTACAAGTATGAAGCGTTTGAAAAGTGGCATATTTATTTTAAATTTGATATGTGTAAAATTAATTAAATATAAATTAATCTTTTGTAAATAAATAAAAATGATCTATTATAATATTTTATTCCCTTTTTAAAAAATTATAAAACATAAAAAAATTTCTCCAAGAATTATTAATATTTAATATTAAGTTTTATTATTTTTTTTTTTGTTATTTAAAAAAATAAAACCAAAAAATGTTTATTTTAATTCATTAAATTGTTTGAATTAAATATTTATTTCTTTTTTTTTTAGTATAAATTTTAAATAAAATATTATGAAGATTTTATCAAAACTATGTTAATGATTATTTGAATTTATTTTATTTAAATATTGTTTATGAAACAATTTGAAAATACTTTATGGTTAATTTTTATATTTCTTTTTAACGTGTAAATTAAATTATAAAAGTAATAATAAGAATTACTAAAATTTCAATTACATATAATTATTCACTTATTATACCATTTATGTAATATGTATATATATATAATATATTCAAAATAAAGAATTAAATAAAAATCTGTTGTTAGTTAAATATATATGTATATATATATATATATATATATATATATACCAACTTACTATTTATTATTGCTAAAAATTTAGATAATTTAATAAAAAATTTATTATATTGAAAGTTTAAACTAAAACTGTTATTTACTGTTATATTAATATATGCATGATTATTCTAAACAAATTTATTTTCATATCCAGTAGTTTACATCTAGAATCTCTCATTTTTAAAATAATTCATTTTTTGTTATCTCTCTTAAAATAAAACATTTCGGTACAAAAAAAAATATCCTTAATAAGTGGCTTTTATTTTAAAAATAAATTATTATTTAAATCATTTTGTTAAAAGACTATCACAGTTAATAATTCTTCCAACTAAATTCTATTGAAAAATTTTAAAACAAAAAAGATAGTTGTGTTTCCATTTTTAAAAATTTTTTGATAAACTATAATACTGACATTTTTTCAGTTCAATACACGTTAAAACTTTTCAAGCCATCAAGATGCATTATCCTACTTTTTTTTTATATTCTTTAACTTTAAATAATAGTATCCCCAAGATGGTATGAAAATATTCATATTGTAAATGTAAGATTTTCGTTGACAAAATGATTAATGATTTAACTTTTTAAAAATAAATCCTATTTAAAAGACTTCTTTTTTAAATAATTTTACACTTATCCAGTCAATTATATTTATTTTTTATTAATCTATTTTTTTTTCTACATCTTTTTTTTATCAGATTAATTTTTATAACACAACTTTTGACAAAATAACATTAAAAAATATTAAGCATTTTATTATTATTGAAAAAAATTAACAATAATTATATCATTATTATCTATAAATAAGGAAGACTAAATAAATATTAAATGTTTGAAATATAGTTAAAAAGAATTTATTGAAGTAATATTATATTTATTTTTTTAAGTAACAACTTTTATTTAAAATTAATATTAATAATTGATTTTTTTACACTATTAAACTGAATAGTTTATGAACTATGGATAAAAACTTTTTAGAAACATTAACATTTATAAAATTAATTAATTGAATTTTTTTGTTTGAGAAATTTTTATTTATTTATATATTGTTATATTTTTTTTTTTTAATATATTTTTACATGTAATACGTGTATTTATAATAAATTTTTAGACTAACTATATTATATAAATATATTAAAAGGAATATTTATTTATTTGTAATCTATACTTGAATATTTAAATAGTTAAAGCCTAATTGCTTATAACTATATTTGAAATTCTACATTTATTTATTGGTTTATTTTTATCTCAATGATACATGTTAATTAGTGTTTGGAATATCTTTTTAAAAAAAAATTTTTTTTTTTCTATTGTTCTATCATTTCATGATATTGAAACAAAAATTAAAAATCTTAAAAATAACTTGTCACTTTTTTAATATATTTCTTCTCACACTTTTGATACCATCAATAAGACATATGAATTAAAATCAGATAACTTTTTATAAAATCAACTTATTCTTTTAACCTCCCATCAAAATATCTAAAAACAAAACTGCTTTTATATAATTTATAAATAAATATATATAAATATCACATCAAATTGAAGTTAAAGTTTACATTAAAAATATATCAAACTGACACATAATATACTTCTAATTCAAATTCATACATCTTTATAGTCTAAAATAATGTATAACTAAAAAGTTTGAAGTGAAAGAAATTTGTTGTATACTTATTCTTTTTTACCCTGTCACATATTTAGCGCAACATTTTTTTTTTCCGTAAAAAACTATCTTGCAGAGACCCGTTACATTAAAAAAATAATATTATAATTTATGAATAAAATATATTAATATATTTTATAAAATTTTAAAAAATTTTTAGATTTATTTTATATACTATAAAAAGAAACTTTAATAAAAAAAATCTTTTTATGGTATCATTAAAAGAAAAAAATATTATTAAATTTCTAAATTAAAGAGAACTATTAATCTATATAAGAAAAAAATTTTTAATATTGATGCTGAATGAGAGTGGTCTTCAAAAATAATATTTTCTTTTTTTTTATGAAAACTGAAATTTGCCTTATAATTTTGTGATTTACAATATACATATATATATATTTACATAATAGTTAACATTTTTTTTGCTGTTTTATTTTTGTGACTGCACATTTTTGACTTTCATTACTTTTTATATCACAAAAACATAATATATATTTATTGAAAAGTATATCTTATTTATGAAAATGAAGAAACGTAAAGCAAAAAGAAATACGGTGGTTAAACATATCATTTTATTATTTATAATGGTTCTCCAAATCAATTTTGTAAAAATGATAAATGGTAATTTTTGTTTTAATATCCCTTATTCATGTTTTTTTTTTGTTAAAAATTCTCATTTGATATTCATTAAATATTGTATAGATTTTTGAAACAAAAATACTTATTTAAAAGTTATTAATCACTTTTTTTATTAAGATATCCATTACACTAGTTACATTCAACTACTTTCTTGTAAGTTGAAGTATTATATTTTAAGCTTTATTTATCCCTTGATATTATATTTTTTATATATCTCATTTTTTTTATTATAACAAAAAAAATTTTTTTTTTCTATAGATCCTCCAAAATTTATCGTAAAACCGGATTCATCAACAGTTATTGAGAACACAAAGATAAGTTTTTTTTGTCGAGCTGATGGTAATCCACTACCAAGTATTATCTGGAGATTGAATGGTGAAAGTATAAATAATCCCAGAATTACTGTTAAAACATTACAAAATGGTTTTTCAACATTACGTATTGATCCAGTGCTACTAAGTGATAAAAATACATCAATATCTTGTATAGCTGATAACGGGGTCCGCCAACCTATCAAAACTACTGCCTTATTAACTGTTTTGCCTAATAATGTTGTTCCTAATGGTTTTCCAAAAGTTGAATCACATCCAATTCTTAAATCTGTTGAACAAGGAAAAACAGCTCATGTTAGTTGTCGTGTTACAGGTGAACCAAGACCAAAAATTTTATGGCTTCGTGATATGATGCCAATTGATATCAAAACAAATAATAGATATTCAGTATCAACACTTGGAAATCCTGGTAAGTTTTAATATTTTACAAATTGCTTTTTTTTGCTATAGGAAAAATAATTTTTTTAATAATATTGCTTAGATTTAAAAATTGAAAGTAACGGTAGGGAGAATAATAGCACACAATACATTTCTTTTAAGTTTTTTTTTTTTATTTCTTTTAAGTTTTTATTTAGTTTTATTATTTATTTTAATTTTTTTTTAAAATTAGTTATCAATACACTGAATACTATTTTTATTTTTAATAATTGAACACTTATATCATTTTGTTTATTATTAGATAGTTATATGTATTAAATTATAATTAAAAATTATTTCTTCAGGTGCATTAATGATACAACAAGCTAGAGAAGAAGATCAGGGTAAATATGAATGTGTTGCTAGGAATGGTCATGGTGTTGTACAGTCTAAAAGTGCCCAATTATATGTTAAAGGTTAGTTTATTTTAAAAATTTATTAAATTTATAAAAGAGGAAAGGAAATATGTTGTTATCATTTTATTAAAAGGTTATAAATATAACAAGAATACTTATTATTAAACAATGAAATATAATACTAAATATGTTTAATATTTTCCTAAAAATATTTTCTTTCTCATCATTTAGATAATATAAGGTACCTTATATTAATCTAAATAATTCTTTAGATAATTATTTTGTCATAAATATTGAAAAATGAAAATAAAAAAAATTTTTTAGTGTATGATAAGCCTCTTAACTAAACAATATATATCCAATTTTCTTTACTTGTATTAAGAAAAAAAAAATTATTTAGTATAGAAATTAATGAATGATTAATCATAGTAAAAGAATGACAAAAAAGACGATACATTATAGGAAGCTTTATTTATCTAAAATTAATATTAAAAATATAGCATTATATATATTGAAAGTTTGTTCTTTTTATTTTTTTCATTAAAAGACTTTTACTAACTAACCATATAAAATTATTTATATTATATCAACACTTTTAATGTTACATCTTCCTATTTACATTATTAATTTTCCTTATCCTATTTTTGATAAGAGACAAGATAGTATTTTTCCTTATTTTTAATGATTTATAAAATAAGAATGGATATATTAAAGTAAAACAACATTCATTGATAAATTATCAATTAGATTTTGAAGAATTTCAAAATGCCTATCTTACGATGAGTGTGTTAAAAATTATCTTATTTAACTAATTGTTCACATATGGTTGACAGAATGTCTTTTATTCAATATTACAACTATTAACAATTCTTGTAAAATATCTTATTACTCTTGATTTATATATTAATTTTTCACATTGGGACGATTATTTTCACTTTTATTGACTTATAAAAGTTAATGAATGTATTAAAAATATGTTTTTGTGATTTTATTATACTATTTTGTATATATATATATATGTATACATATATATTCAAAAGTTTTATATTTGTGGATATTCTTGATAAAGATTATCTCTTTTTACAAATTATCTTTTCTAAATTATACGTTATAAATGAAAAGTGAAACGATATTAGGATATATTATCTTTTGATTATTTATAATGACTTTCCATAACTTGTCTTAGATACTTTCTTATTAACAAGTTTCTTTTATCCGATTTGCCTTTGATATTTTATTGTAAAATGATATTGTAAGAGTGAACTTTTATAAATAATTCAAAAAATCTGTTACGGTCTTTTTCAAACAATTTTAAAATCATAATATTAAACCAGGTTTTTCAATATATTTACTGTTTTGTTTCATATCACTTAACGTAAATTTATTATTAAGCTTCTCCTAATAATTTATTAGTATGACTAATTAAGTTTTTGTATTTTTAACTTAAATATACTATTTAAACTCTAGATTAATTATATTATTATCATAGACGTATAATTTATATATGTTGATGTTAAACTTGTAATAGTTTATACTTTCAATAACTCTTCTTATTCCACTTAAACTTTTTAAAAAATTTTTATTATTGCTTTATGATGAGATCATTAATAAATTTATATTAAATATTTATATACAATTTAATATACAAAGATGGTATATTTATTATTATTATTTAAAAATAATTAATACAATCTTTATCATACTAATAGTTTATAGTTATTTTCACAAATTAATTACAATAAAAGCTGATTTTAATTATCATTGATATATAGTTATAGCAATGAGTTAGTACTTTTAATTTTCTTTATTTAACTGAAAATTATTTTATTGTCCAATCACATAACATAGATAAATGTACTAAAACATAAAAATATATATTATTTTATCATTATTATTCTTAGTAAATCTTACTAAAACTAATAAATTTAATAAAATATTTATATAAAACATTATTTCACTACATTTTATGATTAAAATAATAAAATTATAAAACTTTTTTTTTTTTTTTTCTAATCATAAAATTTATCTTATAATTTTAATAAGTTTTTTAATATATTAAGTTAAAAACATCTTCGTAAAAATAATTTTATTTTATAGTTCGAATGAGCTGACCACTGATAGTTAATAATAAGTTTTAATATCAAAAACTAGGAAAAAAGTATACTTTGGTATAGGCAATGTCTTTTCTTATGCCTTATTTAACTTATCAGTTATTTATTTTTATCACTCTTAATTTAAATTATTATGGAAAAGCTTTTATTTTTCAACATGCTGTACCTAATAAAGTTTTCCATGAAGCTCAAAAATTAGCTATGGACTATAAAAGATGGGAAGCAGGAAATGATACTATTAATTTTGAAACATCTTTAGATGGTAAGATTAAATTTTAAATAATCTTTAATATATTATATTTACATAACAATCAATTTTTTTTTATTTTAACTATAATCTTAAGAAAAAAAAAATAGTATACATTTTTATAAAATTTACTTAAAGTACATTCCTCTTTTATAAGTATATAAAAAACAAAAAAAAAATTTAAAAAACATTTTGTTTTAATTTTTTTTTTTTCTAGTTCGTCGAGTTCCCCCATACTTTTCATACAAATTAGAAAAAGTTTATAAAGTTTTAAAAGGTGGAAATGTTAATTTGACGTGTGTTGCTGTTGGATATCCAATGCCACGTGTTTTTTGGAAAAGACAATCTGATGAAGTTTTATTAAATGATCCATCAACAGCACCAATTGGTAAAAATGTACTTAGATTGACTGTTGTTGAAGAGACAGCTAATTTTACATGTATAGCTGTAAGTAAACTTGGTAATATTGAAGCATCAACAACAGTTGTTGTAAAACCATTACCAGAAACACCAAAAGATTTAAGAGTACTATCTATACATAGTACATATATTGTTTTACAATGGGAAAAAGTTATGTCTGAGTATGATCATGTAATAACACATTATGTTATAAAATATAGACAAAAATATTCAACAGAAAAAAATTTTTATGAAAAGGTCATTGGAAATAATGAAACAAATACAATGATTAGTGGTCTTATTCCTTTTACACAATATGAATTTATGATAGCATCAGGTAGTTTATTAGGAATTGGTAAATTTTCATATCCATTAGAAGTTCAAACAGATGAAGATATACCTTCATCATCACCTACAAATATACATGTACGAACAATAAGTAGAACATCTTTATTAGTTCAATGGGACTCTCCAATAACACCAAATGGAAAAATTGTTGAAAATAAAATATATTATACAAATGATAAAAATAATAAAAATGTTACAGAATGGAATTATATTATTTCTAGTGATTCTAAAAATACTATAACATTAGATAATTTAATACCAGAAGCTACATATTATTTATCAATACAATCAAAAAATATAAAAGGATATGGACCACCATCTGAAATAGTAAGTGTTGTAACAAAACAAGGCATCCCTGGAGAACCAATTAATTTACAAGGAAAAGGAATAGATTCTAATAAAATTAAATTAACATGGGAAAAACCAGCACAATTTTTTAATATAAAAGGTTATATATTACATTATAATATGACACCTGATGATTTTAAAGAAATTCAACTCCATGAACATAATACAAAATTTGTAATTGATAATTTAAAAGAAAATACAAATTATTCTTTTAAAATTGCCGCTAAATCTTCAAGAGGCATGGGAAATTTTGGTAACATGATTACATTAAAAACATTAAATAAAGGTATGTAATTATCTTTTTTTTTTTAATATTTAATATCTTTTTTTTATTATTTCAGAAGAATTTTACGATGGATACGGTATGTTTTTAGTAGTATCATAAATTTATTAAAAATAAAAAATAAAAAAAAAAATTAAATGACAATACATTTATATTATATCTAATAAATGTTAGAGAAAATTAAAATTAAGTGTTAACAATTTTTTTTTTGAAAAACACATAATACACTTCAAAAAAAAAAAAATCGGAAACTTTCTATAAACAAAAATTCATTACTTCCTACTATATATATTTAATACTCTTATATTCTTAGTAAAGTCAATTAATTTTAATATCATTTTCATAGGGAAAAAAAAAATTTATTATAAATTTTGTGCCATTGCTTAAGATTTATTTGAAGCAATCTAATAATTCTCATACCTCTTTTAGATAACTATTTATCATTTTTATACACAAATTTTATTTTGTAATTTAATCCATATACTATCAAGTCGAAGTCTGAATTATGAAAACATTTTTCTTTTACCATTAGATATAGTATCACCCATCTTTTTAAATTTTTTTTTTCTTTTACAATTGAATAAAATATTTTTAAAAAGTCAATTATTTTGGCTATTGAAACTAAGTAACAATTGTTTTATTTTTATAAAATTATGTTTTGTAAAAATTGATAATAGATATTTTTATAATAGCATAAAATTATTATTACTATACAGTTTAGAAAATTTTATTTGTCTTTTATTTTATTTTACACATTATTCATCTTTTTTTTTTGCATTATACATCTAATAAAAATTTAGTAATTAGAAAGTAATGAGAAATGTTTTTAACTAATTTAATTTACCAGTTAATATAATAGTTATTAAATGATTAATGTAACATATATATAAATAAATATATGAATTTATATATATATATATTAAAGATATTTCTAATATTCATATTTATTGTTGAAGAATGTAATTTTAACACAAAAAATCTTACAACATATTCAATCTTTTTTGGCACGCAAACAGTTTACGGATGAACAAATAGATAACTTTATTTAACATATTACTCACTACTTGAAAACTATCAAAATTTAAGAATACTAATTTTTTTGTTTGGTGTTATCATTTTTGAGATAGTAATTAAAATTTGACAATCTTCATTTATTCATTCAATCATACTTTAATTCATGAAAGCATTCGTGTTATCTTATATATATTTTTTTTATGTTTACAGTATATTTTTTTTCATTTAACAAAATAACTAATTTATTATTTTTTTTTAGAAAAAAAATACTATATATTTTTAAAAAATTATTTATTTTTTTTACTATATTTTACCATCTTAGTAATAATTTCTTCATTTAATAGTTTTTTATTTAGTAAGATTATTTTTTTAAAATATTTTTTATTTATTAAAAAAAATTTTGACCTTATATTTAATGAGTTATTTCAAATAGATACTAATTGTAAATATATGAAATTTTTATATTTGATGAAATGAAAAATTTGACAAATACTGTCATTTTGAGGATTAAAAAGATTCTTACTTTAATTTGTCATAACCTTCTTTTTTATTAAAGCTATCATTTGAGTAACATGAAATTACATATACTTAGTAAAATAAAAACTTTCAAAATTGTTTGTTCATCCATTAAATATTGAAAGTTCTCCTTTTATTAACCATAAATATAGTAAATATTATTTTTCTTTTCTAAGTAAAATAGTTTGATTCAGAAAATATATATCTACATATATATTGTTATGATAAAACAATACTATTTTATATAAAAGCATCATAATATTATCGTGGGATTTAATTTTATAATATTTATATTAACTCTTTTTTAAAATACGTCGTCAATGAAATAATTTTTCAATTAAGCTTCATTTCTTAGATCCTTAGAGATGTACAAATATATGAATATTCTTTTATTATAACTTACTTTTGTGTTTCTAATATATATATTGTATCATAATACAATTACTAAATAATATTGTAAAGAAGCATTAATAAGTTTATCTTCGAAAAGTATATTACACAGTCCATTCTTATTATATAATGTTATATTCTTATTCCAGATGAAAAGCATTATAATAATTATAATATAATATATTCTGATTTATTCGATAACTAATACTATTTTATTGTAACATAAAAAATAAAAAATAACATTAATTTATATCTAAATTATTTTCTTTCTTTTTTTTTCTATCATTTGAATTAAATTAAATTTATTGTAGTTTATTTTTTTATTTAAAATAAGTTAACAATATAAAAGTAAATTAAAATGTTTTTTTTTTCTAATAATGTTCATTATTCACATAAAATTTCTATTTTAGTGTCGAAAGGCAAACACAGTTGATATAAACCTAATTATGAAACTCAAAAGTAGGATATTTATAAGTGCCTTTGATACGATAAACAGATTCAAGTTAAAACTCATATAGCCATCTGTCGTTTCAGTAGAACATTTTATCTTTAAATTAGAATATAGATTTTACTTACTTTTATAATCTTGATTAAGATATGTCCTTGATATTGTATATAGTTGTCACTAACCGAAAATCTTTGCATGAATTTTTACTAGGTAAAATGGAAAGGGAGAGCCTATCAAATTGGCTCGTAAATATGTGATTTATTAATGACTATATCTTTTTGTAGAATACCTTTCAAAATATCATATAATATCATTTATTTTTAATGTTATTTATCTTACTATTATATATATATATATATTTATTATTTCTTTAATTTATAAATAATATTCATACCTATTTTATATTACACTTTCTACAACTCTTTTTTATTTTTTTATATAACTTTTTATATCATATACAAAAAAAAAATTAATTATTCTACAAATTATTATACTATTATAACATTTAAATTATTAATTCATATTATATATCTTTAATAACAAAAAAAAAATTTTTTTTTTTTTGATAAAACATGTCTTCTACTTATTGTTGGAATAATTTACATATTAAACATAATTTATATTCATGTATAATTAATAACCACAAATTGAAAATGTTGTAATAATTATTTTAAGTAGAAACCATTGTATTATAAATAAACAATCATCAACATTATCATTTTTCATTTCATAATTGGATTGTATGCAAATTTAAAAATTTATGAAATAAATTGTCACTTGTATTTAGCTCAAATTTAAGCTTTTCCTATCTTTTCATCTTTTTTTTTTGTTAAATTGCGGCTGTTTAAAAGTAAATACACTTCACAGCATGAAATTAATGCCATTTATAAAAATAAAAAGAGAAAATTTATATATATAAAACAGTTCCTTTTGTATTTTATATTTTTATCCCTTTTTTTTTTGATTATAATCATTAGTAATGTTTAACTATATATTTTATATGTCTAATTTAAGTAAAAAGTTTTCCTATAATTTATCAAAATATATAATATATAGAAAATAATATATTTCTTTATTTTTAACCTAAAATTTGTTATAATATATGTTAGGTTTTCTTAATATCATATCAATAACTATCATATAAAAGTATTAAATAATGAATTTGACAATTATACAATGTACTTTATAAACACCAATCATCCATAAATATATTCTTGGTTCAGTCATCCCTCACTTAATATACTAATATATTTTTCAAAAATTAATTTATAATATCACATTCATTTAATTTTTATGACTTTTTATATATAAGGTCACTTCAACATGTAAAATATTCCTTCTCTTTTCATCTTAATTATATCTTTTTACCACGGTTTCTTTTTTTTTTAACAATATACAAAAGAAAAAAAAAATATTAAACATGCTTTTGATTTGGACAGCTATTTTTGTTTTACTATTTGTTTAATATAATCTATAGTCATATTTTTTAATAGTTCTTTTCTACTATTACTATTCAATAATATTTGTTTTATTCATATATTATATTATCGGTTCCTTTGTAATCATTTTTTAATATAAATCATTATTGGTAAAATCAATGTTACCATACATTCTCCTTGATATTAATACTATCTTCTTACATCCAATTGATTCATCTATATATATATATATAAAAAAAAACAAAATTTATAATGAAATGATGAATAAAAAGGTGCAAATTATGATTTTCTTAACCACTTATATATTTATCTATAGGTCTGTTCTATCTTAAGTATAGAAATGTTGCAAGGTGTACTAAGTGATTGGGCTGATTATTGTATGCTTTTAAATGACACATACACAACACGCTATTTTTATATATACTAACAAAACCGACCTTATTCTTAAAAGTGCCAATTTAGACGTTTATTGTGCACCTGGATTGCATCCTATAGAAACATCTATGTCATTATAAATATAATATAATCTATTACTTTTTTTAAAACAAATGTTATGTTACTATAATATTTTAAGATTATCTTTATATAAATAAAAAAAAATGAATGTTCTCTTCATATTACATAAGATAATTTTACTTTTTAAATCTTATTTTTTTTTTTTTTAATATATTTTTTCTAAATATTATTTTTTTTTTCTTTGTCATAAATATTTAGAGTTAAGATTATTATTAAAAAAAAATATCATAATAAATATTATTTATGGTAATATAGATATCTATAAATATATGTTTATATATATACATTATCATTAATTATCATAATTATTAATTAAAAATTATAAATTGTATATTTATTTTTTATTTTTAATTATAATTATTTTAAACTATAAGACTAAGAATATTATTCATTGAAAAAAAAAATATATATTTACATTTAAAAATTTTTTTTTTTTCTAATTGATATTATAAATAGAAATATTATATATAGGTATAGAGATACATTATATCTTTATTTACAGTTTTTTTTCTATTTTATTCTATTTTAATTTATGTATATTCATCATTATTCAATTCTTTTTATACATGGTTGGCTTAATATGACAAAAGTCCAATATAAGGCAATACTTATAATATTTCTCATTATTGTTTGCGCGAACTTCTTAACTATTTTCATTACATGTGAACTAAACAGTAATATAAAAGTTTGAGTGGATTTATGTAAGATTTATAATTGTATTCATTATTATATTATATGTATATAAAAGGATATGCTAACTATTCTATGTCCATATTTAAAAATGTTCCTTTTTATTTATCATCCTTAAAATCAATTAAAAATTAGCTTTATCTTTTGTTAAAATTTATTCATAATAACATTTCTTTTATCTTACATTTACTTTTATCCATTCTTATTTATCTTTATATCCAACTTTTTAATTTATATTTATCATTGATTTTCACAAATAATTTTTTTTCCTTTTTAAATATATATATTATTTTACTTTTTTTTTTTCCATATTTATTTTATTCCTTATTTATTTGTTATTTTAATTATTAGAATGCTTTGTAATTTTTTTTTTTACAATATTTATTTTATTGATCAATTCTATTAGATAATTTTTTTTTTAAATATTTCTTTTTCTATTCTTGTAATCATTATAAAAAAAATTTTTTTTTTATATATTATATTAATAAAATATATATCCATAAACAAAATTTTTGTTGACATTTTTATCATCTTTTATATATTATATAAACAATTGATTATAGTTACGAAACAATTACATTTTTCTTTTATAAGTATATTTATTTTAAAAAAAAAATATTAAATTTTTTTTAGATTCAATTTAGTAACATCCATAAAAATTGCCTTAATTAAAAAAAGTAATGCAAAAATTGAATTATTTATATTATAACTATATCTATAACATTTAAAAGTAATAACTGAAAAATAAAAGTTTATTTTTTTTATTTGTATATAAAATAAATAATCATTAACTATTGGGGAATGATAGGTTGTTCATATAAAATTTTATTTCTTTTTTTGTTGCTATTTTTAAAAAAAGTTTATACTGGAAGGAATGATGTATATAAAGGTTTGTCATAATATTAATATAAAAATATATATTTTTTTTTTTACTTAAAATAAATAAAATATTTTATTTATTAATAGTAGAATATTTTAATTATATTATTTATTATTTTAATTATAGTACCACCTGAACCAGAGGATGTTAAAGTGGAAGCAATTAATGCTACAACAGTCCATATTACATGGAAAGCTCCATCATCATATAGTGGTGTCATATTAGGATATAATGTTTATAAGGAAAAACTTTTTAATGGGGAACCTGTTGATAATAAATTGCATAAGGCTATTTCTGTTTATCCAAAAGAGGTAATTTATTATTTTTAAAAATAATTAAATATTCTTCATTTTACTATCTATTTCAGCAATTAAGTGCTATAATAACAGATTTAGAACCAAACACAGAATATTTATTTAGAGTTAATGCAGAAAATAAATTTGGGGATGGGGAACATTCAAATCCTGTAAAAATAATGATGAATGGTTTGCGTAAGTTTATTATATATTTGAATATATTATTATTATTATTAATTATATTTTTATACTTTATTAATTAATTTTAATTTATTCTATTATATATATAAAATTTTTTTTTTATGTCTATATATAATATATTACTTTCTTTTTAGCACCATCCGCACCAATTATTCAATCACTTAGTTTAATAAAAGAAAAACCTCCTTTGACGGCACGTATTGAATGGTTACCACCAAAAGAAACTTATGGTAAAAGTATTATAAAATATTATTTATGGTATCGTCCAGATATTCATACTGAATTGAGTAGAATTGAAGTATCAGGAGATGAAAGATCAATTGAAATAAAAGATCTTATAATGTTTCGTGAATATACATTTATTTTAGCTGCAGCAACAGTTGATGGTATTGGTGCTAATACAACTGAATCATTATCAACTCCAGCTGGTATTCCATCATCATCCCCATTAAATGTTCGTTATGATATTGTTAGGGGAAAAATAATATTTGCATGGGATCCTCCTCCACTTGACCAACAAAATGGAAATATAACATATTATAGGGCATCTCTAACATCTGATTCAAAAAGACCATTAGTTAAAAATGTAAGTGATCATAAAGAATATTAAATAAATTTTCATGAAATAGGATTAAACTTTAGAATATATAATATAAAAATAATGAAGTTTGAGTACTATAATAAAGAGAAGAATATATATATATATATAAATCTTGAAATAGTGTCAAATTGTCATCATGACTATTATGAGTTAATTTTTGTTGTCCTCACAATAATATAATATACATATACATATATATTTATATGTATATAATATATTGTCAATTGAAAATATAAAGATGTACGTTAATGTGACTAAAAAATTTTTGTGGTTGTTATTTACTTTTAAGTCAACATTTTTAAAAAGTCTTCTTTATCTTTTAATATTTTTTCCATTATGTCAGTTAGTTAATCTTTAGGCTACTACTATATAAAAAGATTTAAGATTTTGGGAAACATTTTATTTTTAATTAGCTATTTAACCAAAATTAAACAAAGTTATATAACGTAGAAAATATTTAAGAAACCATGAATATATTTAAAGTATATTATTTATTACTTTAACTATATATTTTCTTCATCTTTTTTTTTTATTATAAAAAATTTTAAATTATATTATATATATATATATTATAAAAAAGATACAATTCTTATAAAAAAAAAAAGTTATATATTATATATGTATATAAAATATTTCTTTTATATTTATTATATTTTTTTTTATAGGTTACTGAAGGAACATCGATTGCCTTGGCAATGCCGGTTAAAAGCACATCTACTTTTAAAGTAGCAGCAGCAACAATGAGCGGATTAGGGCCTGAATCTCCAGGACTTATTATCTATCCAGATGCATCAGGTAAATAAAAAAAAATAATAAAATAAAATAAAAATTATATATGTAAATATTTTTATATTAATAAGTATAAAATTATTTATAAAAAGGGTAACAGTATCATATATACATTAACATGAGTATGATAAATTAGATGTCGTAAAAAAGATGAAAAAAAAAATATTGATATTGACATTATTTTTAATTGAAATAATATATCTTTATATTAAAAAGTGATTTAAATATCTTTATGACATGTCAAATTGTAAGTCAACTCTTCAAAATTAAAAATTTTTAGCTTATGATGTGCTTATTCAAGTGTAATATATTAACTGTCTAAATGCCAACAAACATGATAAAGGTACATTAAAATTTTTATTTTTCTATTTTATTTCTTTACATGTTAAATATGTATTTAATTTTATCAAATATATATAAAGCTACAAGCAAATATATAATTTATAACATTCAATTAAATTAAATGTTAACTTCTTTTTAAATGGTTATAAAAAATTTTTTTTTCATTATTATACCCTGTTGTTAATCTTAGAAATAATGAATATTCTTATAAAATAATTATATATACATATGTTTTATATAAAACACCTTAATAATTAAAATTTGAATTTCTCTGAAGACTTATATTTTTTTATTATCTTAAATGTCCATGAAATTATTATAATCTTTAAGTTATAAAATTTAATTAAAATATATTTTTGAGGTCATCAAAATTGACTAGCAACTATAAAGTTAAGTATTCTTTATAGATAAGACTTCTTTTTTTTTCTGTAAAGTGTTTCATACCTCAATTTACTATATATGTATATTTATATATATATAAGTTGATAAGATTTAATAATATAAATTCTATATTTCTATTTCTATTTCTTTAAAATATTATTATATAATATTCTTTAAACAAATTTTATATAATTTTTTTTTATTATTTCATTTTGATTTTATTTGATTTAGGCAATTATAAAAAAAAAAATTCTAAATAATTTACCATTTTTATTTTTTTTTTCTACTTTATTTTGTCATTTTGTTATATAATTTCAAAAATTATTAGCTTTCATTTTTATAAATCTCATATATTAATATAATGATATTACTTTAGTTAATTATTATTTCTACTTTACTTCTGAAATTAATCGTTTTTATTTATAAATTCAAATTGTTACCATTTCCTGTCATTTATATCAAACAACTTTTTTATTTTTATAATTAATGATTATAATATAAATATATGCAGATTAATAATAATATTTTTTAAAATAAAATTTATTCTTGAGTTATAAATTTTACATTCATTTTTATATATTATTATTAAAGATTCTTACTTCATTATAATAAATAAAAATGTCTACATATGTAAATGAAGAAATAAAAACAACAACTGAAGTTATTTCTACTACTAATGATAATAATATTAATAATATTACTAATCTTTTTATTTCACCAAAAAAATGTGAAGATCAAATGGTTTTAAAATTTGATGAACTTGTTAATCAGTTATCTTCTGGATGGAGATATCATGTATCAAATACCAAGGGCATTAAAGATTCATGGCATAATTTTGAATTATTTTATAAAGATATATGTAGTTATACACTTGGTCTGTTTAATAATTCTTTTTTATATTAATATTTTAACATGATATTAATTGAATATGTAGCAATTTTCTTTAAAATATTTTTTTAAAGTTGATTGTAGTTGATAAACTGCTGTCAATATGTTTAATTGGATGTATATATATATATTTTTTATTCCCATATTTTTATAGAATAATGTGCTATTATATATATATATATAATATCTATTTTATAACTGTATTATTTTTTATTTCTCTCAACAGTAAAGTAGATATTTTTATCACTCTAAATAAGGAGGACTTAAACTTAACACTATCTTTTTGTGAGTTAAAATAAATGACATTGTGACTAATTCATTAATTCACTTGAGAAATCTATCCTATCTTATTTAGAAATAAAGTTAACTTCTACAAAATAACATTTATTTAAATGTTTTTTTTAATTTAATATATATATATATATCTACTAAAAATGACTTTATTATATTTAATAATATGGTTAAGTATATATTTTCCTGTTTTTAATTTTACTGATTTGCCTATTCATGTTTTTTCTATAAAAAATTATGGACAAAAAAATAAAAATCGGGTTATTGAGAATAATCGTAGACATTATTATCAAATGAGAAAAAAAAGTATGGTAGAATTTAATTTTGGCCATACTGATAATTTTATGCCACCAGGTTTGTTGGCTAAAGTCAAATATATATTTAGTTAACTATCTTTTATAATATTTAGAGAGAAAAAATTTATCATTAGATGATTATAGTTGGTGGAATAGTGCTGATATTTATAATCAAATATTTCATCAAACATATCCAGGACCTTTATATCCAATAATCGAAGATAATAATATAAAAGAAGAATATAATTCTTCTAATGACAAATTTTCAATATATGGTAAAAAAAATATTTTTAATATTTTTAAAAGGAAATTATAAAAATATTCTTAAGTTTTATGATATTTAAATACTTGTCTTTTTTTTTTATCATAAATTCATGCAATATATAATTGGTTTTTCTATTAAATAGCTTAGGATAAAAAATAATTACCATGATATTTTAGGTTTTTAACAACGAAATAGTATAAAATAATATTTTGAGATATTGATATATCCATAACTTATCATATAAAGTTTTCTTCCATTATACTTTTTAGTAGTCTCTTTTTGTTATTATAATAATATTGTTATTTCCATGTGACAACATATTCAAATATTGGTGGTACAATTATAAAAAAAAAAAAAACTTTTTTTTTTTACAACTAATTTTATATAATATTTAATTAAAAGTAAAATACTTTTTTTACATATGTATTTTTTATAACAAATATATAAGTATATTTATTTACTCATATTCTATAAAATCATATAAATATTTTTAATATAAAAATATGCAACAAGAAAATATTTTTACAGCAGTTATAAAGTCATTATTAGATGGTAACATTAAGTTTAATCTTATAATTAAAAAATTTTTCACTCTACGACATTTAATTTATTAAATAAAATTAAAAAAAAAAAAGATTTACTATAAATAGAGTAAAATTAAATATAAATTAATGTAATTAAATTTTTATTATTTACTTATATTTTAGCTTCTGTTAATGCACCAACAAATGTCAAAGTACAAGCAACTAGCAATTCTTCTGTTGTCGTCATATGGGATTATGATGATAAGAATTTTGATTCGGGAGCAGATGGATTTGTTATTAAATATATTCATGAACCATCATTAAGGGGTCCACATCATGATGTTGAAAGATGGAGGTCTGTTTCAATAATGGATTCAAAAGCAAGATATTTTGAGGTTGGACAACTTACTGCTCATAAACCATATGCATTTTGTGTATTAACAGTAAAACAAAGTGTATGTTTATTATAATTATTTTTTTTTAATAATTATTTTATCTTTTTTTTTTAGAGACAAGGACCATGTTCTGATCCTCCAGTTACAATTGAACAATTAAAACCACTTTTTATTCCAACAAATTTGCGTATTGAATATAAAACAAGTAATTCTGTTTCATTAAGATGGGATTATTTTGGACCTAATGATATTGAATTTTATGTAAATCGTACAAGTAGAAAATCATACTTAGATCATAATTTAAAACCACAAGAAATGGTATCACCAGGAATAAGAAAAATATTAAAAGGAAATGATAGAAGTCTTTTATGGGATAATTTACGCCCACACATGGAACATACATTTAAAGTAGGAGTCATACACAAAGATATTTACTATTGGCCAAGAGAAATAATTGTTCAAACAGACAACACTGGACCACCTTTTGTAGATAAGCCAGAATTTGTTGAGTCCAAATCTCCCACAACAATGAATGTAAGATTAAAGTGTGCTAGTGAAGAGTATGGCCCAATAAGTCACTATTGGATTATTGTTGTACCAAGCAATTATACCCAAGACAATGTTAACAATCTCGATTCACAAACTTTAAAATATCATTCAGAAACATTAAAAGGACAGTTAAATAGAGATGGATATAATTCTCAAACAACTAGTAATGTTATTAAAAAAGTTAGACGCCAAAGTAAAGTTAAGGATAGTATTATATCGATAACAGATAACCAAAATATTATTAAAAGAGTTACTAGATATTCTGGTGGTGCATTGCCTACTGTTCCTTATGTTACTGCTGGTATTTCAGCACAAAGAATGCAAATCATGCAAAAAGAACAAGAATTATTTACTATTGGTGATGGAAAAATTTATGAAGGTTTTGAAAATTTTCCACTTCATCCATCTTCAAAATATAAATTAATGATGAGATCTTTTGCTAAAGAAATTGAAGGCAAAAAAACATTTTCACAACGTGCTCCTATGAATCAACCTAGAGCTAAAAAATATGCTGATTCTATGTTAACAAATGAATTTTCTACTTCATCATCTTTATTAGATCGTTCTTCACGTCATTCTAGTTTATGGTTATTAGGACCATTAATTGCTATGATTATTATTTGTATTATTCTTGGTATGCTTGTTATATGGTGGTGGAAATTTAGTAAAAAAAATGTATCACATTGTGGTAATCGTCATGGTTCTATAACAAAAGTTGCATTAACTGATTCTGGAAAAGGTATAATGCCTAATGAAACATCAAAACTTCTTTTAGGAACTGATCCATATGGAAGACCAATTATAAATGCTTATGATGTACCACCAAATCATAATGCTCAATGCAATATGGGTGTCATGGAATCTAGTTTAATTGATGTTAATTCATCCTCACAACAATGTGATAATATGAATGTTGGATATAAAATTTCTAATGGACATGTACCAACAATGTATGGTTCACATGATAATTATCAAGATCTTCCTATGCCAATGCCTTTATTATCTGATTCTGCCACTGTTATTGGACGTCACAATATTTCTAGAGCACCTATACCTATTTCAGAATTAGCATCACAAATAGATCGTCTTAAATTAAATGGTAATCAATTATTTACTCAAGAATATGAAAGTATTGAAAATACATGTAATTTTACATGGGAACATTCAAATATGCAATATAATAAAAATAAAAATAGATATGCAAATGTTGTTGCATATGATCATTCTCGTGTTATTTTATCAACAATTAATGGTATACCAGGTTCTGATTATATAAATGCAAATTATATTGATGGATATGATAAACCAAAAGCATATATTGCAACACAAGGTCCACTTCCTGAAACTTTTAATGATTTTTGGAGAATGGTATGGGAAGAAAAATCAATGACTATAGTTATGTTAACAAAATTAGAAGAAATGAATAGAATTAAATGTGATCAATATTGGCCATCAAGAGGATCACAAATATATGGAAGTATTCGTGTTACAATTTTAGATACACTTGAATTAGCACATTATATAATAAGAACTTTTAGAATTGAACATTTAATAGAAAAAGAAATAAGAGATATTCGTCAAATGCAATATACATCATGGCCTGATCATGGTGTACCTGATCATACAACACCATTTTTAATGTTTTTAAAACGTGTCAAAACATTAAATCATCATGATGCAGGTCCTATTATTTCACATTGTTCTGCAGGTATTGGAAGAACAGGAGCATTTATTGTAATTGATTGTATGCTTGAACGTTTACGTTATGATAATACAGTTGATATATATGAATGTGTTTGTAATTTACGATCACAACGATGTTATATGGTTCAAACAGATGATCAATATATTTTTATTCATGATGCTGTTCTTGATGCCGTTCAATCAGGATCTACAGAAGTTCCTGCATCTAAATTATTCCCACACATTCAAGTATTAATGCAACTTCATCCATTAGATCAAGTTTCTGGTATGGAACTTGAATTTAGAACATTATCATCTTTAAGAATAACAAATTCAAATTTTGATGTTGCTACATTACCAATTAATAGATCAAAAAATAGAAATAGTGTTGTAATTCCTTATGATTCAACTCGTGTTATTTTAAAAATGATATCTGGAATTGAAGGTTCTGATTATATTAATGCTAATTGGATTGATGGTTATAGGCAACGTAAGGCATATATAGCAACACAATCACCATTACAACATACAACAAATGATTTTTGGAGAATGTTATGGGAAACAGAATCATCAGTTATTGTTATGTTAACAAAATTAAAAGAATTAAGAGTAGAAAAATGTTATGAATATTGGCCTTCAGAAAAAAGTTTTCAATATGGTTATTTGGTTGTTGAACCTATTGCTGAATATAACATGCAACATTATATATTAAGAGAATTTAAGATGAATGATACACAATCAGGAAATTATAAAACAATAAGACATTTTCAATATATGGATTGGCCAGAACATGGTGTACCAGAGTCAGCTGAAATGTTTTTAGAATTTGTTCAACAAATTCATAATACTTGTATACAATTTGGAATAGATGGACCTATAACTGTTCATGATCATTTAGGAGCTGGAAGAGCTGGAGTATTTATTGCTGTTTCTATTATTATAGATCGTATGAAGTTAGAACATGTTGTTGATGTATTTACAACTGTAAAATTATTACGAATAGATAGACCTATGATGGTTCAGGAAAAGGAAGAATATAATTTTTGTTATCAAGCTGCATTTGAATTTTTACAAACATTTGAGAATCCATATTTAATATAACATATATTTTAAAAGGTGATTCATTCTTATCACAGATCGCAATTAAAAAATTGTGAAAAGATTACTTTTTACAATATATTAAAAATAAAAAAGAAAAAGCCTTTTTTTTATAATAGGTTAATTTTCAAAAAAAAAAAAAGAAAAGAAAAGAAGATAAATAAATAGTCTCTCTATGATTCTTTGCCAGCATCAAACAATTTCACAATAATAATTATATCAACGGGTACTTATATTCAATTTTTTCAATTTTTATGAGTTTAATTCTTAAATTACATTATCTTTATAAATATGCAAAATATCATTGATAAAATAAAAAAATTTTTTTAAATATTTTAATTTTAATTAAATATTTTTAACATAAATAAGAAATATTTTTAAAATGAAAGAAAAAAAAAGTTTAAAGAAATGTAATATTTATGTTTGTGTAAAAAGAAAAAAAAATGAAGAAAAAATGTTTAAAAATTAAAGGTGGTATATTCTAATGACATTTTTTTCTTCAAAAATATTTTGTCGAATTGGTAAATAAATAGCAATATATTAAATAAAAAGGCTTTGATGAATATATTTTCTAATTAATTAATTAATTAGACAAATAAATTTTTTTTAACAAAATAATTGTTTTAGTTAACATTTTTATTTTGATAAGTAAATAATTTATAAAAAGTACAATTATTAATTTACCTTGTATTAATTTTATATTATTCAAGTTACTTATATAAAAATATATATTGATTAATTAATTAAAAATTATATATTTTAATTAACTAAAATGATTATAAGATATAATTTCATTAATTAATCATTTTTATTTATGATAAAATTATTTTATAAAGATTGAAATTTTCATTAAGAAAATCTACACTTTTTAAATATAGTGTCAATAGATTGCCTATAAATTTATCGTTATAAAAATATTTCATATCTATTTTAAAATAACTATCTTACATTTTTTCATTTTTAATATTAATATCATTATATTTTTTTTTTCCTGTTTTTAAAATGAGAGAAAGATGATAAACTAGTAGCTAAATAAATTTATTTTTTAGTATCTTTTTTAATAGCAATTATTTTTTTGCAGTTTAAAGAATGGCTTTAAGATCAGGAGTATTGAAAATTAATTCATTGAAAAGGAAACTTTTTATACTGGGAGAAAAATCTTTAAAGACAGGATTACAATATGAGATACCTGAGGAGAGAAGAGAAAAAATATACAATGAAAATATTGATTCTTCTACAATTTTATGTAATAAAAATTTTGTTAAAAAAGAATATCTAAAAAAACCAGAATTAATTATTTTTGATAAAGATGGAACATTAATTTGTTTTCATGCTATGTGGGTACCTTGGGTTATTGGTTATGTTGAAAGAATTGAAAAATTTTCTGGATTATATTTATCTTCTGATTTATATAAAAAATTAGGTTTTTGTAAAAAAACAAGAAAAGTAATTCCAGGTTTGTTAGCAGAAGGAACTATGAGACAAATTAAGAATGCTGTATTAGATGTTTTAAGTATTTATGGAATGTCAAAAGAAGAAAGTGAAAAAATTATTAAAAAAGTATCCCAAATAATGAATGAAGAACAAAAAAATGATAAATTTATTAAAGAAGTAACAAATATTCATCGATTATTTAATATCCTTAAAAATGATAATATTAAAATAGCTATCTGTACATCTGATTCAAGAAAAAATACAATTCATACATTATCATTTTTAGGTGTAACGCATTTTATTGACTTTATTAGTTGTGGTGATGATATTGGAAATATCCCTAAACCAGATCCAAGTAATGCTTTAAAAATTTGTTCATATTTAAATGTTTCTCCCTCTAAAGCAATTATGGTTGGAGATACTCTTACAGATTTAAAAATGGCACATTTAGCCAAACTGGGTGGTAGTGTAGGTGTATTAACAGGGGTTGGAAATTACTCGTTACTATATCCTTATTCTAAATTATTGGTAAGATAAATGTAAATATTTTAAAATATAAATAATAATAATTCTTATAGGTAAATGATGTATCCCAAATTCCAATGTATTTTATATAAAAAAAATATGCAATTATAGATGTCAAACTATTATCTATCAACAAAATAAATACATATATTTATTTATAAAAATAATTTTTTTTATAATATAATAATTTTTATTTTACTTTAATTATGCTATTTTATTTTTAATAATATGCTAACTCATATAACTACTTTAAAAAAAATAATATGCTAATGAAAGTATTCATTATTTAACAATTTTTTTACGTCTGATGTAAACTGTAATTTGTATTTTAAATTATTATAAATTACGATAAAAAAAAAAATTATTTATGGATAAAAAAAAATACTTTTCTTATAATGAACTCATTTATTTTAAAATAACCACATCAAAGTTAATCTTTAAAAAAAATGAATATAAATTTATTTATATATACTATTGTGTGTGTATTGTGGAAAATATTGTTTCAAATGGATTACAATGGATTACAATGTATATTTTGTTATATAAAAGTTTTTTCAATAAAAAGTTTTATTCAGATTGTCAAAAGCGTTGCATTTTCCTTTTACATTGCGTTAATTGGAGAAGTAAATTTTATGCTATAAGGAATTGAAAATAAAAAAGATGTTTTTTTTTAAAAAAATTGTATCATTAATAATAAGTTGATCGCTTTCCAAGTGATTGACCAGCTAATACATCAAAATAGCGCCGTGGTTGCCCAGAAAAGTCGTCATTTCTTTTTCCAATTGAATCCATAAAAGGATTAATTGCTCTTTTGAGTTTCTAAATTTAAATAGAATAAAAGATATTTTAGTAACTTACAATAGTTTCTAAATGATGTGGTTCGTAAAACATATCTTCCAAATAATAAGGAATAGAATTGCAAGTGATAGCAAAGCATGCAACAAACATTACGAAAATGTTTAATAAAATTTTTGAATTCATTTTTGTTGGCAGGAAAAATGATAGTGATTTTATCAAAATAAAGAAATTGCCTTTTTTCAGTATATTTATACTATCGTCCATTGAAAGGCGGGTAATGAGTATTTTTTAGTATAAAAGAAAAAAGTCATGAATAATTCAAAATGGACTTTTAACAAAAACTGAATAATTTCTTAAATTTAAATTTTTTTTTTCTCTCTTTTCAAATTAACTTCACGAAAATGAATTAGCTTGGGAATCACATTAGTAAACCGTCTTTAATTAACTTTTTATAAGATGTTAATTTAATTGAAAGTATTCAATAAAAGGAAATACATTAACTAGCAAAAAAAATAAAATTAGTGATATAAACTTGATTTTATATTCATTTTTTGACAGTTTCAAGTGCCACATTATCTAAAATTACGATTATTTTAAAGATAAAATAACTAAAAAATTCTAATTTTATAGATGATAATTTTAAGAAATAGTGATTTATATTTATATATTCTCTATAAAATTAAAAATCTTTTAAAAGCTTTTTTATAAATATAATCTTTAAATAATAATATTATATTCATAAGTGTAGGCTTAATAACACTTGATTGCATTATGTCATAATAAATATTTCGTACTAATTATCATAAGTAAAAGTGAAACATAATTTATAAATTTTTTTTTCAAATTTTTTATTAAAACTTTTTTCTTTAAGTTACAAAAAGGAATAGAGATAGATAAAAAAAAGGTTGAAAATCATAACAAATTAATTAAAAACAATTTATTTACACTTTATTTATGAATAAATTAATTGTTTTAATAATTATAAAAATATAGTTTATGTTACATTATACTTTTTTTTTATTCATTTCACTAAAAAAAATGATGCTGAAATTTATTTTAAACAAAATGATGGCTTATATAATCAAATATATTTTTTTTTGCAGCTAACATTATAAATGATCTTAGCACGAATTGATATTTATCAAATTTTGGAAATTTAACATCAGCTAAAATATATTATTACATAATAACATTTTGTCTTAAGATACGATTTTTTTATAAATTAATACTTTATATTGTGTATTTTTTCATTTATTTTTAAAAACTATATTAGTTATCATCTTTAAAAAGTAGTTTATTAGGAATATTATTATATTTCTTGTTATTGTTACATAGTTTTAAGTTAAAAATTAAGAATGTTTATTATTATATTTAATTTAAAATGTTTAATTTTATCGTTTAATATAAAAATAATAATTTATATAATTGATAAAATGAATAAAATATGATTTATTTGAATTATTTTTTTTTTTAATTTATATAATTTTTGTTTGTTTTTCTTTTAAAATAATATAATTTCTTTATAAAAAAAAGTATATATATATTTAATATATAAATTTTTTTAAAATAATTTTACAGATACGTATGCTAATATTTAATTTAAAAAAATTGCTCAATAAAAATGACATTTTGTACCATTTTTATAATAGATTTAATTAAATCAAATCATTTTAAATGGTTTAAATTCAAAAAATAATTATTGTTTATTAAAATGTTCATAATAGACAAATATGGTGTTTTGTTTATTAAAAAATTTTTTTGTCAAAAGGCTGCGGAACTTATTTGCCTCATATTATTAATATATTTATATAGTATTTATTATTATTATAAACAATACAGGAATCAACATATTTAATGACAAAGTGAAATGATAACTTTTAAAAATATTATATTTTATTATCAATTTTAAAACACTTTTAATTTATATTTCTTGATTATTATAAGTAACTTTAATCAACTTTATGTCTTATATTATAAGAAGATGCAGAAAAATGTTTTTTAATCATATTATGTATCTATTTTTAGATATTCCGTAATTTTAGAATATTCACCTACATTATAACTCTTAGTTTAAAAAAATTAGGATGTTACATAAATATATTTAAAATAAATTCCTGTCATTTTAAATTTAGGTGAACATTTGTATATTTATGTAAAATAACTCATCCATGACTATTTAATTTTTTTGCTTATATGTCCAACTTATTATTTAGCCATTATTATATGCTTATAAATTTTAATATAAAAAAAAAATAATTTTTTTATTATAATCATTTTTCATAGATTAATCATTTTAAATTATTCATACCAAACATAGTTCATTTTTAATTTTTTTTTATTTTAAAACATCATATAACAATTTTTATTAAAAAAAAAAAATTAATGACGTAACTATTTTTAACTTCAAGAAAGCTAATTATTAACGTTTATTTTATATCTCAGAGTTTGTTTTTTAAATATTACTTCAGCGCACCTTATAATTTAAGTAATATATAAGATTCACATGCTCTCAATTAATAGTATATATTTAATTTTTATAACTTATAAATCATTTTGAATTTATATACATATTTTCTCACAAGTTTTTATTGTTTAAAAGTGGTAGAATATTTTGTAATTATAAATAAAGTGACATTAAAAAATAAATAATTTTATTTTCAATTTTATAATATTGGTGTGTTATAAAAAATATAGATAAAAAAAAAAAAATTTTTTTTTTAATGTTTTTTACTACCTCATTAATACACCTAATGATCCATATAAAAAAATAAATAAAGTAATAAGTATTTGGCTAACTTAATTTGACTAAGTCATCTATACATGTTTAATCAATTTATTAATTAAATAATAATATTTGTATACACAAAAATTTATATTTTTTGTTTTATTTTAGGTTCCAAAAAAAAATATATATATAATGGGTAGTAATTTTTTATGTGACAAAAATTTTGGATCCTATTCTATTGATATTCTTTTATCTTCAAGAGCTGGAACTCTAATATATTATGGTAAACATCATCAAACTGACACACCAATTGTTCTTAAAACTGTTGAAAAAAAATATTTACAAAAAGCTCTTAAATGTTTTGATTATGATGAAATAAAGGCCTTGGTTAAGTTGCAAATTCATCGAAACATTTTAAGACTTTTTCAAGTAATATTTAAAAAAAAAAAGCTATTATATTATTTATAATTTTTTTTTATTATAGATTATAGAAACTGATACACATTATAACATGATAACAGAATTTATAACAGGAAGAACTTTATATGATTGTATCATACAAGATGGACGTTATAAAGAAAATGAAGCACGTAAACTTTTTCAACAACTTGTTGCCGCTGTAGGGCATTGCCATTTAATTGGTATTGCACATCGTGATATAAAGTTAGAAAATATAATGATAGACGGAACAAATACATTGCGCTTAATTGACTTTGGTTTGTCGTCAGCTAAACTTACAAATTTAACACAACCTTGTGGTAGTCTTCCATATACTGCTCCTGAAATATTGGCTGGACAACCATATGACGGAATTAAAGTTGACATATGGAGTGTAGGAGTTTGTTTATTTATAATGCTTGTAGGGAAATTTCCTTTTGAAAATAGTGGAGATCGTAATAAATTGTTGTATGATATATTTTATCGTGACTTAAATATACCATTTTATATTTCAATACGTAAGTAAGTAATTATGATATATTGTATGTCATTTTAGATGCTAATGATATACTAAGAAAAATACTTGTAAAGGACCCAACCAATAGGCATCATGTAGGATGGTTTTTATCACATGCATGGTTTAAATATGATTTAAATGAGAATATAAAACATCAACTTGAAAAATATATTGTGACACATGATTATATATCACGAATGGGTATGAATAATATTATACCTTCAACTGGGGAGGTTTTACAAGATATAAATATTACTAAAAGCCAATTTCAATATTATAAAATTGATAATACTGATGAAATTGAGGAAGCATATAAAGAAAAAAATTATACAAATCCATTATTTGCTATAATAAATATGTTAGATTATAAAAATAAGTGTAATATGAGAAAAGAAGATTATATGTCAATTCGACCACCATCGCCTTCTGGACGAGGAAGTATTACAACAGGACTATCTGTTACAGGGATTAACGCACAAAATACAAAAAAAGAAGGTATTGTAAATAATGACATTGAATTGGAACCTGTTGAGTATATTGAAAAATTAAAAATTAATAATAGTCCAGAAGAAAGTAATAATAATAGTAATTCATTAACAATGAGATATTTAGATATGAGACGTCATACATTACAATCAACTGACATAATACAACATAATTTAGCAAAATTACAAAGTTTAGTTATAGAACAGAATCAGAATGATTCATCAAATAAATTTAAACCATTTACAAATACAATGATACAATCTATTAATGAAGATATTGTTGAATGTAATTGTATTAATTGTTATAATAATATAACTAAAAATAAAAAACTTCGAAATCATGATAGACATCAACAAAATGAAATATCATTTGAACCTGTCATTGTTGAAGGTCAAGAATTAACAAAAAATAGTAATTTAAAAAAAAAGGGAAGACAAAAAAATTCTAATTCATGTATATCATCAAATAATAGTTTTAATAGATTTCCTAATACACCTTATAATCGTCCATCTTCATTAACATCAACTAATATTAATAGTCCTATAAGAAGAAATAGTGTTGCTACAGACCATGGTAACGGTAATAATGTATATGGATTATTATCACCTAATTATAAACCATTTTCAAAAAGTAGATTATATTATCAAAAAGAAAATGGAATTTATGAAAATTGTGAAGAAGAACATCATGGAAATAATTTTTTACAAAATAATATTAGTACATCAGATATTATTACAAAAACTTTTCCAGAACAATTAAATAAAAAACAAATAAAAGATGAAACAAAAATAATTACAGTTCATAATGTATCATTTACACCACAAATAACATTTAACAAATTAAAAAATTATTTTGATAAGGAAAATTGTGAAATATTTCCTAAATTTAATATAAATAATTTTTTTGTACAAATAATGGTAAAAATTAATAATTCATTGATAGATGATAAATTAACAGAAGAACATCCATTTGCGGCATGGAAAATAATAATTAATTTATCAGAATTAAAACAACAAACAGAAGTTCAATGGATAGGAGTTTTAAATGAATGTGATGAAAAAGAGTATAATATTTTAATGGAAAAATTAATTAAAGAATTTATTGTTGGAACATTTTTAAATTTTTCATAATTTATATATTGTTATTAATATATATATATATATATATATTTATATTTATTTAAATTTTTTATTTATAGAAACAAAAAAGTGTGCCAAAAAGATAATATTTATCTTTCAAAATTAATTATTCATATATATTTTTAAAAGATTTAAAATATTTCACCTTAACAGTAATTTATATAATAAAATAAGATAATATTAACAATTTTTTATAGTACATTAAAAAACTAAAATGTTAATAAAATTGCTTTTATATAGTAGTAACATAGAAAAAAAAACTTATTATCGTAAGTACAAAAGTTTAAAAAGAAATAATTTTATTTAAAAACTTACATTTATAGTATGATATATAATGCATTTAATGATTTTATTTTAAGAAATATAGAATATATGAGTATAATTAATAATATGAATAATTTATCATATACGTTTAATTTAATAATATATCATAATGATATTCAATAAAATAATTTTATCTTAAATAAACTTATAATTTAAATTACATAGTTGAATACTTTGCAATAAAAATTAAAAGTATTTTTATCCAATATTATAAAAATATTATATATATAAATAAAATTTTTATATATAACTTTATATATATTATGATATAAATTATATTTCAATAAACATATCAAATATTTTTAATGATTAATTAATTTTTACTTACTTTAAAAAAAGTTCTTTGATTTTAAATATATTTTTTGGTAATTATTTATAATAAGCATCTCTTTTGTTCTATAACTTTAAAAGTTTTTAAAAATATTTAATTAACAATAGTTAATTTCATGAATTATAAGATGAATAATATAATTTTAAAAAAAATTAAATACTTTTTAGTATTTTATAAACAATCAATGAAAATATTATTTTAATTTGATATTATACTTAAGTAAAATAATTATTTTTTATTATTAATATTAGTATATAACTTTAAAGTATATTATGAATAAAAATAATCTTTAGAGACTAAATTTATAGAAATTAATTATAATAAAAATGTATTTAATATCTCAGGTAAATAATTGTATTATTTTTTAAGATAAATTAATACGATACCATAAAACTTTCAGAAAAAAAAGGCAATAAATTTTTTTTAACAAAATTATTAAAATAAAATTAGACTTTTCAATTATATCTTAATATATTTATAGAAATATTTTAAAATTGCACTATGGAAAATAAATCAAAATTTAAAGAGAAAATTTTTAAACATTAAATTCATTCATATAAAAAAAAGCAAGGTGGCCTAGTCATCTCCATCATTTTAACAATGGCAATTTAAATTTACCACAATTTACAAATATATCATTTATCAAAATAAAAAAAAAAGATACATAAATAACATTCTTTAATTTTATTAAAAGGAAATACATTTTGATTTTGTACTTTTATAAAAATAAAATTAAAATAATGATTGCTTTGTGGTAATAGGAAAAAAAAATATATTAAAATTTTTACGCTTTGTTTTTCTATATTAATCTAAATGTTAATATTGAAATAAATGTTTATAAATTTAAAAAAAAATATTCCAATATATCTTTATAGAAATTATGTTTTATATGTAATAAATTTAAAATTTACAAATTTATAAAAGCTAATATTTTAAAATATTTGTTGTTTTAAAATTCATGTAGAAAATGAATATTATAAAATATTAGAAGTTTGTTGAATTGGTATAGGGATATGGATAAATTTTGAAAGTAAATATATAAAGAGATAGTATTTTGAAAGAATTTATTTTTACCAAGGAAAGAAATTATAATAAAAAAAAAATTAAAAAAGTAATTGGATAATTTACAAATTAACAATATAAATTGAGAACAAATAAGCTAGATATTCAACAATCTTTTTCAGAATATCTAAAGTATTAGTTATAGAAAATGGAAAATAAACTGATTACAATGGAAATTTAATTCCTATCAAAATATATAAACAAGAAAAATAATAACTTTATTATATAATTCTACAATTATAAAAAAAAATATTGCGTGATATAAAAATGATTAATAATGTTAAAATATTACATTAATTTATTAAAATAATACTCAGTATTGTTGAAAGATTTTAAATGTTTGATATTGAAGGTAAAATTTAAAATTATTTTTAATATTTCAAAATTATGATATTTATAATGGTTGAAATATAAAAAAGTACATATAAATATTTACCTACTTTTTTGACTCTTTCATATAGAACAAATGATTTTTTTAAAAAGTAAACTTTTTCTTATTGACAAAATAACATGCCCTAAACATATTTTAAAATAATTAACGAGTTATTAATAAACATATCATGTAAAAAAAAATATAACGTTATTTGAAATAAGTAAATAAATAAAAAATTTTTTATCAAAAATAAATTATTGTTAAAAAAATATAATTATATTTATAGTTTAAAATTATATGTATATCATTATTGAATTAAATATTTGTTTTATAATTATTACGACAGTTAAGCTGGAAATAAAAAACTTTTTTTGAGAATAAGTAATTTTGATTATTTTCTTTAAAAATATATGTTTATAAATTTTAATGATTATTAAATAAATTAAAGTTACTTTAATAGTGTATCTAAAATTTTGTGGCTATTTTGATGAAGTAAATTTATCAGTTGGACAATAGTTTATTGTAATGATGTTAAAATATTTGTATTTTTTTTAAAATAAATAACTTTTTTCAAATTTACTGAATTGACATTTCTATTATATTAAAATTATGAAAAATTATATTTTTAGGGGAAATGATTGTAACCATATAAAATTTTCTATATTATTAAAAATAAAATTCTTTTTATTTAAAACATGTTAGTTTCTTTCATATTTTGACTGATTAAAAATTAATATATAAAAAATTTATTTTTTGTAATTTTTGGAATATAAATGTAAAAAAATATTTATATATAATATTAAAATTTTTTTTAACAAACTTTATTTTTATACAAAAATATTATTTAAACAATACCATTGACTATTTGTGTTAATAGAAAAACTGCTATATATAAATATTAATATACTATTATATTATTGAACATTAAAAATAAATTGGAACGACTATAATTGATTTTTTTTTAATTACCAAATATATCTAATCTGATTCCAAATAAATATTTTAATTATATTAAATTATTTATTATCATAAAAGCATCAAAAATTATTTTATAAAATTGAAAGTTTTAGTCTACCATTAATATATAAAAGTATCATATGTTTTAACAGATAATAGTTAAATAAAATATTTTGTTTTGTGCAAAGCTTTTTTTTTGTCAATTAAAGATGATTTTTACAATTATTATTTGATTATACTAGAACATTTTTTGTTAAAAAAAATGATTTTTATTATTTTTTTTATCTCTCTCAACATATCATTTTATTATAAGCATATTTCATAAACTTTTTGGTAATTTACTGTATTTTTAAAAAAAAAAAGAATTTTTTTTTGTAAAGTTTAAAAAAAGTAAAACTACTCAAATAATATATTTTTTTTTGTGCATTCCACCTTTGTTTTAATAATAAATAATATAAAAACAATATTATACAACAAAATTAGAAAGAAAAACCTAATATAAATAAAGTGTATGGTAGAATGTTCTTTTTTGAGAATGAAACATTATTATCAATATATAAATAAACAAATCGAATGAACTATTCATTTTATTTTTTATACTCATCTAAAATGATTTTCTTTATTATTCATTTTAATATGTTTATATATTGTAATAAAAATATTCAAATAAGTTATTTTAACAATTATAACGTTTGATCTATCTTTTTTTTTCATCTTTTACTTATCTCATTTTTTAATAGCACAATCATTGCACTTTTGTAATGATTTAACCTTAAAATATTTTTTATTTTAAAGTATTTACATTAAATAAATTAAATGGTAAATATTTAAAAAAAAAATTGTATGATTTTTATAAGAGATTTTCCAAACTAATCTGATGCCGCAATCAAATATTTTTCTTTGATCCTAATTATTATCTTTCTATTAAATTTTTTTTTCAATCGGCTAAAAAATAATATATAAATGAAAAAAAAATTTTTTTTAATTTAATATAAAATTATTTAAAATCTATATTTTTTTTAGCTATTAATAATATTAAATTTTAATTTTATACATTTTTCTTAATAATAAATTGTTATAATAAAAATTTTGAAATATATTAATATATTGAAATATAATAATATTCTTGATTTTAGAGAACTGTCATAATATAATACATTCTATCAATCGCTTATTAATTGACCATTGGCAAGTTTGACATTATGAAAAAATTTACATATATATACATACATATATTATGTATTTATATATATTAAAGAGTCTAGTTTTATTAATTCTCTAATCTCTTCACAATGAGACTTCTTCATTCTCGCAGTAAGGTACAGAATTATATCTTCATACAACATGATTTTGAATGCCTTTGTTGCCTAAATAATCATTCATCCCTATCTATTACCATTAATTCCTCTATATAGTACACCATTTCTCTTCTGTTCTTACAATATTAAATGGAAATCTGAATCTAGATTACTTGATAATACCATTTATCCAGATACTTCTTGTATAGAAGACCTCTATCTCATTTCTTTAAACTGACTTTTGATGAAAGGTAATTTATATATAATAATAAATAAATATATACATATATAAAGATGAAAATTGGAAACTCACAACAACGGTATCATAAGATGAGATAACCAGTGGTAATAAGTATTTAACTCATTTTGCATACATTTCTATATATATGTATATATATATATATATATATTATTTGTAACAATTAAATTTTAAATTTTATAAAAATCATTTTAAAATGTAATAATTTATTATTAAGAACATATATCGTTTAACCTAACTTTTTTTTTTTCTTCTATTTTATTATAATAAAAATACCTCAATTTGATTTATAAAATTTATGTGTATAATATATTTATACATATAAATTATATATTTTAATTTTAAATTTGCAATATATTATTTATTACTTAAAAATACTTAAAATTTAGGTAATATTTTTTAATTATTTTTGTTAAAGGATAATAATTTAGTATGCCATGTTAAATTAATGATATTATAAATTTAAAATAAAGAAAAGATAAATTTTTTTTTCACACAATAATTTTATTTGATAATGAGTTAAATTTGTCAACGAGACAAAAGACTTTGTTTAACATTTCAACTCCCTTAGTTTTTGCCGACATTACACATAAAAAGTATATTTCTTTTGTTCTATAATAATGTTAAAAAGGAATTTCGAGAATTGAAGAATTAATTACAATTTAAAATATTACCTTTATTTGAATAAAATAATTCTACACTTAATTAATGTTTCACATTGTCGTAATTGTATAATATTTTTTTTTAACATTTTTTTTTTTCTTAATTTTATAATTATATAATGTAAAAATTTTTATTAACAATATAAAAATTTTAATTTCTAACTAGTTTATAATAAATAATTTCTATATAATACAATAAGATTAATAATAATTTTTTTGCTTATATATATTATTTTATAATTCTAAAATTTTTAATTTATCGTTAAAGTGCATCCTGAAGGCAATTTTAATAAATGGTTTATTAATAATATAAATATATTATAAAATTAAAGCAAAACGTGAAATATATATACAATATAATATATTATATATATATATATCGTCAATTCACATTTTTAAATTGATGATCACCTCTTTTAGAAGGTATACACATCCTCATAAAATTTCATTTTTAGTGATCCATCTAATTATTCATGTATCAACCTTATTTTAAATAATTTCTTATTACTATTTTTATTTTATAAAATTTAATATTATTTATTATATTATATTTTACATAATAATTAAAATGATTTTGGACCATTCTTTAAAAATTTATATATTAATTCTTATTAATTCTATTATTAATTTTACAAAAATTAATTTATTCATAATATTTTATTATATTATTATAAAGATCGAGATTATATACAAATATATATTAATTTATATATAAAACAAGTATGGATATAAAAGAATTTTATTAAAAGACTTCTACATAAACAACATAATTAATTCTATAAAAGTGATTATCATAATTGAAAAGTTATATTTTTAAAAAGATAATTGTTAAAGGAAACAATTTATAGATTATAAATATCTGTACATAAATATAATAATATCCATACATCATATTTTAGAAGACATTGTAAAAATGTATATTAACATTATTATTTTTGCTAAGAACATACTTTTGTAAAATCATTTAAAATTTTTAATTCTAAAACTTTTTACAATAATTTGCAAGATATATACTGATTTATTAACATGTGTAATTAAATTTATTATTATTTTATATTCATTGTTTCATTTATATATTACTGAAATAAGAAGAATAAGATGAAGAGTCAATCTAGTCATTCTTATTATTTTTTTTGCCTCCTTTATACAAAAATATTTTAATATAATTTTTATTATATACATATATTTATTTATTATAAAAATCATATAATATAATATGAACATTTAATATCTTAAAATGTAACTTTTTTTGAATATAAAATATTATTGCATCTTTTTTTTTTTGTTTAGTAATAATAATATAGGTTAAATAATTTATTGTTTTATGATAGTACCGATTTATTTAGAATTTTATAGAAATATAAAGTTCAATGAATAGTAAAATTTTTACGGCTTGTTACCTTTAAAGATGGCATAATGATAGTAAAAAATTTTTAAAAATTAAAAATGTTTTTAGGATAAATTCTTATAAAATTAAATATTTTATAACTTTTATATATATATTTCATTTTTTCATCATTCATTTTTACAAATTTTTTTATTTTTATTTTTATTATTTAATAATAAGTATATATGTTTATTAAAAATATTTTGTAAATATTAAGAATAATTTAAGATTATCATTACAAATTTATTGTTTGCATCATGCATATAATTTTTTTTTAAAGATAAGAATCGTTGTTTAATTTAAATAAATGATAATTTTTAATTTTATTTATTTTTTTAAAAGTCCCTATTTCTAACTATTTCTTAGATTTGGTTTGTTATTGTTTTGTTTTCAAATATTTTATCTATTGTATTACAATTATTTATTTTGTGTTGTATAATTATTTTTTAGCAAACAACAAAATGATGGAGTGAGTACTCGTCAATCTTCTCTTAATATATGTTAATTTTTTTTTTTGATCAAAACAAGAATATTATTACAGTTTGCCTCATTACGTTTATTTTTTTTAAATGTTTTCTCCTCATGTCTATCCTTAAAAATGTTTTCCAAGACAGGTATCTTCTTTTTGGATGACCTTCAATAGATATATATTTTTAAATAATATTAATTTTAAGGATAGGATAAATCTAGTCCATTTTAAAAAAAATGACATGTTTTTACTTTCATTGTTAATATTATTGCTATATTTAAATAGAAAAAGAAGAGAAAGAAAAAAAAAATATAAGAGTATAAATAAAAAAAAAAGTACAAAAAATATTTGGAAGTAAACTTTAATAAATATCTTTTTTTGAACAATTATATTTAAAATTATTTAATAGATTTTTATTAGAAAATGAATTAATAGAGGAACAACAATATAATTTAATTTATAAAACATAAAAATAAATCAAATATCTATTTTCATTGTTATCATACATTTTAATTTTTTACAGATGTCTTTAATACTTTGGTTTCTTATTGTTTGCCATTTTTGTGGTTTGTATCATGACACGCCTGTGCTTTGTTACTAATACAATCTTTTTTGAAACAATCATTTAACTCTTGCTTCTATCATCTATCTATTATTTATTTAATGTAATAATATACGGTACCTATTGAGCTTTATTTTTGAAATAAGAATAAAAGATATATGTATGTCAGTGTTATCGTAGTTATGTCACTATTTTTTTTGAACATTAATAGTTAATCTTAAAAGACAAAAATGACTCAGAATAGAGTTTAATATATTTAACATTAATTAAACTTTTTATGCATCATATTATTATATCATCCGACTTTTCAATTACCCTTTTATGTAAATAAAAAATTTAAAGTTAAAAAAATGAAATATTATATGAATGATCTTATGTAAATGTTAATTTTTGATAAGCATTTTATTAATTATCTTTTTTGTTCATGTTATCTATATTGAGGTAAAATTCATCTTTTTTTCTATTTTTTAATATTTGCATTTTCTTTACTATAAACAATTTTTTTTATCAATATTTTATTAATAAATGTATTAATAAAATTTTGTATACAAAATTATTAAAAAAAATTAATAAATTTAATGTATACTTTTTATAAAATGGATTTTTTTTTATGAATCAAAAAAAAAATTTTATATATCTTTACTGTCTTTCATAGTTGATGACTAATGAAATATAACTATTTTATTATTACTTAATAATTTAAATTTGTTCTAAAAAAAGTAAGATTTATTAATTCTGTGTTCATAGTAAAATAATATAATAATAGGAACCTAATTATTTTATTGAAAAAAAAAAGTTTAAAAGTAGGTTGTTGGAGGGAATTGAAAAATCTTAAATTTATATTTAAATTTTTAGGTTATTTAAATGTAAATTTATATACATTAAAAATATGAACTATTGAGATCTGTTGCATAGATAAAAATTTGAAGTGTGCCAATGTTATAATAAGTAGTGATTATAAGATTAATAACCATAATTGACCCTTGACAAAAGATTAGCTTAAATTTTTTAAAATGTTTATACATTTAATTACTGCTTTAAATATATCAATTTCATTAAAAAATAATTTATAGTTAAGATTACATAAATTTTTGATTATTTATAACAGATTACTTTAAACATAAAGTTCATTATTTTTTTTTACCATATATCATTTTAATATTCATTTTTTTGAATATACATGATTTTATATATATTAATAAAAATTATAACAATTTGATTATATATTTTTATTATTAAAAAAATCTAGCTAGTTATTTTTGACTAGTATTTAATGGTTAAATAAATTTTTTTTTTCATTCAAACAACGTTCAAGAAGCTGTTCTAAATTTATTATATAATTAAACTTCAAATATCCACTTATTTACTTTATAATATTTATATGGTGTTGAGCAGTTACAAGCACATTATATAAATATAGTTTTTTTTTTCTTTGATTATAAAAGAATAAAACTGTAAAATCAAACATATTTAACTAGTATAAGAAAAAAAAAAATTTTTTTTTTTATAATATTGTAATAAATATACTGCCTTTTTTTACAGCTTTTATGTATTTGTATCTTAAATAATTATTTATGTTAATTTTTATATATTATTATGTAATCATTGTCATTTTGATGAACATGTTTCTTTGTTACATTAATTATTATTAGTAAAGATTGTTGAAATTTGTTCCTGTTTTGACCAGTTGGTAAAATTTAATGATGACAGATAAATGAATAATTGAAATTTAAAAGTCTTGGAAAATTCTTGATTTATTTATAAATGATTGTTATTTCATTTAAAATTATTATTATTATATTTTTAATTTATTTTATTTTATTCATTATTATACAAGCTATAATTTTATTTAATATTTAAAAAAACATAATATTTGATCATAATATTTTAATGACATTTTAAGAAGTATCACAATACTAAGTACAAGTATTGAGCATCTAGTAAAAGATAAGAGATAGATAATTTTTATAAAATGTTTAAAAAAAAACTTTTAATATTAAAAAAAATTGTAAATATTATATTATCAGATACTTTTTATTTCAATGCATTTTTTTGAAATTCAATGATGATGATGACATATTTAAGTCCATCAAAAATATTTTTTGATATGAAACTTTAAGAAATATATTTTAAGATAATAAGTAATAAAAAAAAGTACTACTTTTTCTATGATACATGTTTCATTAATAGTTTTATTCCGGTATTTTAAATTAATTTCTGTAGTATAACATATTTTGTTTATTGTCATTAATCTTCCAATATATAGTTATAATCTTTCTTTCATTAGCATATTCAATTCTAATCATCGCTAATATTTTTTCTTTAGAACCAAAATATTCACCAAAAAAAAAGATATGAAACCTGAAGATAACTAGATCATTATGAATATCATTTATATACATCACATTTTATTTGTCTTTTTTTTTGAAATACTAAACAATATTGTAAAAGCATTAAAATTTTTTTTTTATGTATAAGAATATATATTTATATATATAATAGATATCATTGATAAAAATTATCTTTAATATATATTATTATTTATTAAAAAAAAGAGTTTTCTGATTTGTTTTGAAACATGTATTTTATTGATATATTACAAATATAAGAAGAAGTTTTGAATTAGTTTAAAATGTTATTAAGTTGTTGTAATTAGAAAATGATACCTAAAAGTTGTTGCAATTAAGACATATAACTTCTTTTTAATAAAATATAATGTTTTCAAAACAGCTTCAAATAAATTATATATTTATTAAAATGACCACTTATATATAGTAAGATAATAATTATTAGAAAAAAAAAATAGGTTATTATAGTTTTTAATTATTTATTTATTTATTTTTTTTGTAAAAAGATATTACAAACCTGGAAAATATCTATAACTAATTATTTATAGTACAAAACTTCAAGTGAGCTTGTTTGGTAAAAATTTAACAAATATAAGTAGTTTATAATAATGATAAAGGAGTTTCTAATGAAACATATAATTAACAATATTCATGTTAACTTATTTCTATATCTCCACCTGTTATTATCCATAATAGTAAACTACTTTTAAATGAAGCAGCTTATTCATAGTTATCATTGGAATTTTCAATCACCTTGATTATCCTTAATTTGTTTTTATCATTTTATTTTAAAAAAGCTTTTGTGTAAATACATTTATTATCTAATAGAAATTTACGCTATTATGAATGAGCACTTTTAATAGAGATGACAAGTTGAATTATTATAGCATCTTTCTTTTTTTTTTTTAATATCGAGGATACCTCAATGATCTTTTATTTATATACATAAATATATTTCTATATATATATATACATTATAATATCCTTAGAAATTTAAAATACTAGGTAAAACCAGCTTATCCTGTGCTCTTGGTAAAACAGTTATACAATTTACAAATTTTACAATTAAAAGAAGGGTATTATTTAATTTATATATCTATTAAAAAAAAAAAGAAATTTAAATGTTATTCTTAATTAGTTATAAATTAACTTTTTATAATAAAATAAAATTCTACAGTTTTTATAAATAATTTTAAAATAAATAATGTTACATTATTGTCACTCTTATCTAATAGTTTAAATTATGTTCTACTATTAATATTTTCTTATACCTTAAAAGATTTTTATTCATATTTCTATTGTATCATTCTTTATTTAAATTCTTATAGTTGATATAATTTTTAATTAGAACTTATCTAATAATAAAATATACACATTTCTTTCCATACATCTATACAATTTATCTATTTTGTCAAATTTGCGTTTCAAAATAAGTCTTAGGGTTGTCATATATGTTGTATTTATTAATCTTTATCACTAGACTATTATGTGATCTCCCTCATAAAATGCAACTATTGTTTTCAATTCAACACATCTGTTGTTTGGATCATGCAAATCGTTTAAAAATTTCCACATTCTTATATTATATGAAAAATTCTAGTTTCAGGAAAAGGTGACTTAATCATAGTATCGTAAAATGTTTTATTTATTTGGTAATTCACCTTTTTTTTATATTATTTTTTATTTTACATAAAATATTTATACATACATACATCTTGTTATAGCTAAAATGACTGTAAATACATTACGATTCTCTTATCTTATTGTAATTATTATTTTGTAAAGATAAAATAAAATTTTGTCAATTAACATGTTACATTTTTTTTATTTTAATTTTATTTTATGTTAATTTTTCTTGACTACTTTAAAGTTTTAAAAGATTTACATTATATTAAGTTATTTATAATAAACATTAAATATTAATTTTTGACGGCATCATATTTTTTTACACATATTCTTGTATATATTAAGAAAAAAAAAAACTATTAACATGATTTTCATGTAGTTACACCTAATAAATGCAATAGTTACCCGATTAATCTTAATAAAAATCAAAAATCCTTGAGATTATAAAAATACCAGAGCCAGCGGCTATTAAATGTTTGTATCTTTTTCATTATCTGACATTGACTATAGTTAAAAATACATATTAAGAAAATTAACAATATTACCGCTAAAGTATGAATATATAGTAATAATATTCTAAAAAGCGAGTTTATACAGCACTTGTCCATTGAAACATATGTAATCAAGATAGTCAAGTTACTGACCGAATGAGTCACTTGATAACCGGATTTTTGAAGATGATTCCATATGTAGATTATTATTGTAAATATTATTAATATACAATATTGCTCCATTTATTTTTTTTTTTGAAATATAGTAGTTTATTAGCATACTTTATATAGCTTAGTGATCAAAAACAAATTTATTTTTTTATATAAAATAACATTTAAAAGATCATTTGTATATTCTTTTAAGATATAGCTTGTAGAGCTATAATTATTTACATACTTTGCCTAAGGCAATTTTGATTTATCTAATCCAAAATTAAAAGAACGCATGAATGGATGTGTGACTACATAACATTAGGCTAATATTCGTTATTTATTTTTAAAGTAAAAAGTAAATTTAACAAGAAATAGAATTAAATAAATCAAAAATCCATTTATTGTGTTGATAAACAACTTTTTTACTATACTGAGAATTTTTGTACGGATAAAATCAGTTATTTTTGTTACATCTCTAGTTTCTTTTTGATACACCTCGTTGTTTAAAAATAGCTGAATAAGTATATGAAATTATTAATTTATGGTATAAATTTTACTAATGTTATTAATTAATTGCTTGATTATCTTGTTTAATTATATAAATGTCAAACAAATGACTTTTGATAGCAATCATTAAGGGTACATACATATTTTAAAACATATATCCCATAATATATATCTCTTTCTTTTTCTATAATGATAAAATAGTAGAACCATTGTATACTGTATAAATATAAAAATTTTAAAGTAATGAAAAATATCTCTTAATACAAATTTAATTCGTATCATATTTTTTTATTTTATTTTTTTAACAAACTGATAACAACGAGATTAATATTTTCAATCTATATTCCATAATATATTTATATGCAAATACTCTTATCTTGAGTTTTTTAAATATAATATTACTAAACACTAATATTCTGAATAAAAAAATTAGTAATGTTTATTTATTTTAACATTTTATATTATTTGATTATTACGATTTTTCTTTATTAAAATTAATTAAAAAAGTGATAAATACTTATAGGTATTAATGCTAGTATCTGATTAAAGCTATTAAAATATTTAACTAAATAAATCTAAAAAAATATTTTTTTGTACAGTTTTTTTTTTTTTTGAAAAATTTCTTATCATATTATGTTTAACGGAATTAATAATTCAATGCCTGCCAATCAACTTTCTAATTTACCATTTTCTTTTTTCAATCAATCTATAAATGGACAAACACCTAATAGAAATAATGAGTTAAATTTTAATATTCCTACAAACAATCCTACACAACTTTTGGATATTAATAACTCTAATAATACATTAACAAATGTTCCTATGGCACATCTTAATTTTTTAGGAAATCTCCAAAAATTTTATATGAATCAATCAAATGAACATCAAAATTCAATTGTTGAAAATTTTAGAAAACTTATTTCTGAAAATAAATGGGATCAAACTATTTTAAATACTATTCAATGTAATAGTAATGTACAACCTTTTAATTTACTTGGAAATAACTCTAATTTAATATTTAATAATTCTTTATCAACACCATTTGTTAGCAATAATAATTCTTTTGATAATATTTCTAAAAATAAAATTGAAAATATATCATCTGCTCCAGTTTCACATAGAAGAGGTCATCGTTCACGTGGTGGAACAACACAAAAAACTGCCAAAGTTTGGAGATTTTTTGATGAATTAACATCTTCAGAGGAACAAGCTGCTACCTGTAAAATTTGTTCTAAAACAATAAAAGCTACAAATAGTAGGTAAGTAAATATTATTATTATCTATTATATTATTTTAAAAAAATTATTATTATTATTGTTTTTTTTTATTATTATTATTTTAGTACAACAGGTATGATACGACATCTTAGAAGTTGCCATCATGATGAATATCAATTACTTCAGGAAGCTCGTTTAACTAGTATGCTTGAAAAAGTTGGAAAATTAGGTAGGATTATCTTTATCTAGTTATAATATTATATATTTAGATGACAAAAATGAGACAATAAAAAGCATGTTTGAAGATCCATCAACAGCAATTGTTGAATTACAAAAACAACAACAAAATGATTTAAAAAAGAATCTTATTGGTAATGATAGCCTTATAAAATTAATTGCAGCAAAAATAAGTGCTAAAAATGAACCAGATAGTAACAAGTTGATTAAAAAAGAGGAAAATAAATTATCATCTTTAGTCAATAAAACAAATGAATTAAATAGTAGTAGTCCAGATAATTTGAAACCTGTTGATGAAAGTTTAGATTATACAATTAATTCTGTCAAAAATGTAAACATTCCTTTAGACCTCAATCTTTTTCCAGATTTATTAAAAGAAGATAATGAAAATAAAAATTGTTTAAATCAAAAAAGACAAAGAGGAAATAGTTTATTATATTTATCATCTACCTCTAATGATACTGATGAAGAGTTGTTTCCTGAAAAAAGAAAATACAACAAAAGGTGTCGCAAAGTTGGAATTTTTGATGAATCAACAAAATCCTGTTTTTTGGATAATCAAAATATAACTAATGCTATTCTTATATGGTGTTCAATGGATGATATTGAACCAGAATTGTTGTATCGTAAAGGATTTATTAATTTTATTAAAAACATAATTCCAAATTATGAACTTCCTGAATTGTCACAAATGAAATTACTTCTTAGAAAAGTTAATGAAAATGATTTATTTTCTTCACAATTTCATAGTGCTAATAATTTGGCTCAATTACCATGTATTTTTAATAAAAACAATAATAATATTGATAATTCAATAATGCATTCACCAACAGCAACTGTTACAAGTGTTGGAACAACTTCATCAACAATATCAAATAATGGTATACCTCTAACTGAAAATTATGATATTCAATATGGTAATCTTAGTGATAGTTCACCTACATTTAATAGTAATGATGAAGATAGTGAAAAAACATCATCACCAGAAATTGTTCATGATAATTTAAATAATTCTGTTTTAATTAATTCTGTTAGAAATCAATATATTTCAAATAATTTTACACATTCAATTGATTTAATTAATGAAAGGGATCAAGAAAAAGGTGGTACAGATTCTGAATCCGTTTCAAGTGTTGATTCAGATGTATCTAATGATGAAAGAATACATTTATTTTTAAAATCATTAGATAATGATCAAGATACTACCTCTAATTTTAAATTACTTAAAAGTATTTTATTAATAACGGAATTCGTAAAAAATAATAAAGAAGTAAGTTCATTAATTACAAATGATCAAAAAAATACCTCAATAAATGAAAGCATACACTCAAAATATACAATGAAAGAAATAGTTAAGTATCTCAATATTTTACATTCAATAACTTTTATTGGTAAGTAATTATTAAATAAAAAAAAAAGTATATTAATTATATTTTTAGTTACACATTGGGAAAAACTAACTTTAATTGGTAGAACAAATTGCCTACCATTTGAATTTTCACTTTCAAATAAAGAAGCAATTCATCAGATATATGAACAAATAATAGAATAATATTTGGAATATCGCTTTCAATTTATGATACTCAATTTTACAATGAATCCATTTTTATTTAAATATAACAATATTTAAAAGTATAAAGCTTTATAGAATGAAAAACTTGAAGGCAAAATAAAACATAAAATTACTAAATAAAAATCCCAGTAAATATTGAATTTGAAAATCAAATTAACAATTAAAATATTTCTATGTTTTTCTTTCATATCATATTTTATATTAATATACAGCAATCAAAAGTTGCCTCTGACTCTTTCATACAACAACTCTGTAATATAAAATTTTTAATCTTTATTATTTTATGTCTTATTATTGTGCATTTCAATGTTTCAATTTTGTTATGCATGTCTTATTTGTATTCTCATTTTCAATTGATAGATATAATATTAATTTTAGTTTATAGATAACCACATTAATGTTCAATAAAATTATTTTAACAATCTTATTTATATATATATTTTTATGTATATATATATATTTTATTTTTTATTTTATGTTTAAAACATATCCTGTAATTATAATTAAATTTTTTTACTTAAAATTTATTTAGTTGCGTTAATATTTTAATAGAATGATATTATTTCAAAAAAAATGAAATATTTATATCATTTTTAGTGTAAATTAAAAAATAAATTATTTTGTGATATATTATTAGTAGAAATTAAAGATTAAAAAAAAATGCAAAATAATTTTCTTAAATTTATTCTTCAGCATACGTTGTAGATAAAAAATTTTCCGGCGATAGTACAAAAACAAAATATACAGCTAGATACATCATTAATAGTATTTGAATAACTATTCCTAAATATTGAACAAAACTTTTTTCACAATTATTAACATGAGGATTGTGTATAACTAGGTAGTTTGCGATATCCATTACCTAATAATTATAAATTTTTTATATAAAATATTTAAAGAATAAAAAAAAAAACTTACAATATTATGCATCATTTGCATCCAAGCAAAAAGAAATGCAAATAGTAGTAAAAAAATTATAAATCCCATAAATTTCTTAATAAATATATCTATATGTATTGAATGTTGAATAATATTATGTTACATAATATATATCATCAAAAAAGAACAGATGTGATTTTATATAAAAATGATTAACTTTATCTAATAAGAATGTTTATTATTGAAAAGGAACAATGAACTTTGATATTAATGGCAAATAAACGATTTTATAAATATATATATATAAAGTTAATATCAAGAAGACAAATGATAAAATAAATGTTTGAAATAAAATATTTTATTATCAGTGATCAATAAAAGCTTTCAAACTGTATCAAATATTATCAAGTAAATATAAAATACAATGTACATAATATTTTTCTCATTTTAATACAATACATATTATAAAAAATTTATGTTATTTCTAGATAATTTCCAAATATTGATAATATAAGCATATATCTTGTCTTTTCTTAGTACACGAATAAAAAAATAACATTTTATTGACATTCTTCATTACAAATGCACTTTTTTTAATATGTTTAAATTTAATAAAAAAAAAACCAAAATAAAATATATAAAAAAATATTTAAAAAAAAAACCGAAAATTAAAATTCTGGAATATAAGATGAATAATTAATGTTGGATTCTATTATTTTGCATAAATTAATATTAACATTACAAATAGATTATCTTTAATTGATTTAGTATGGGTCTTTTTTTTTCAATAAAAGTAAATATCTTCGAATGTAAAAGATTTGAATGATAGTATGATAATATTGCAAGAATTACTTTTTTTTTTTTAAATAACTTTACCCAGAATATTTAACCTATGTATATGTAAATATTATATACAATTTTGTGGTTTTACACTGTAATACTTTAAATTGTCATTTTTTGTTGTTTTTTTCAATTTCCGAGATATTTGTAATTGAAGGTATAATGAATATAATGCTATAATAAATATAACCTAAAAAAATTTTAAATATTATATAATTAAATATTTTAAAAAAATAAACATACTAAAACAAAACCACCACCTAATATATATATATGTGTTTGCAATCCAAAACAACAATCAGTTCCAGAGGGACCACAACAAACATACCAATGAATAGGACTAGCTTCGGGGCATTGTACATGTCTTAAAAAATTAATTTAAAAAATATATATAAATAACATACTGATTTATTGTAAAATTTCTACACCACTGACCAAAATTTTTATCATCATATGTTAACGGCCTTGGCAAGTTTTTATCAAATGGTACCATATCATCCCATATTGCTAGAATTTGAATATTTAATATAGCTAAAATTGTAGCGACCAAATATCGTTTAGTATTGTTTAATGATTTAAACATAATTACTTATTTTTTTATTTCTATTTTAGTATTAAAACCTGCAATAGTTCATAAATGAATAAAAAATTGTATTGAAATAAAATATATAAAAAAAATTTTTATTATAAGAAAAATAAATGTAAATAAATTTTCAAAAATGTGGATCAAGTGGACATAACTAAAGAATATTTTACCCTACAATTTTTTTTTAAATTTAAGTTATTTTAAGAATTAAAGTTTGTATATAATCATAATATTATTATTAATAATCTTTAAATATTATATTTAAAAAACTAGGTTTTATTTTTAATAAAAAAAACAAACAAATATTCAACAAATTTTTGTTTTATTTTTCAAAAAAAAATATTTTAAATGGAAATGCAATTATATTAAAAATGAATTGTATGAAAAATGTACTTATTTTTAAAGTGAAAATAGATAAATGAAGGATTAGTTATGAATATAAAAGAAATATATAAATTTATACAATAGAAGAATCTTTCCATAAGAAATTATTGGTAACTTTTTGCATATAAATACATTTTACAATATACATTATTGATAATACATTGTAAAGAAAAATTTAGGATAGGTATAGGTAAAATTGTGATAGAATATGTCTGAGATATTTAAACTATATATTTTAAATTTAATTTATCTGATAATATTTTGTGTATATCAAAAATTAGAGTAACATTAATTAGTATTGGAAAAAAAAATATGTTATTACAATTAATTAAAAAAAAAAATAAATTTTAGTTTAAAAAAATTTGTTTTTATTATTATAAAATAATGAACGTTAATAACAATTAATGCTTTGTTTTAGTTTTAAACTTTGTTAACATCAAACAACAACTTAATAAATATGCTATGATAAGTATCCAGGAGTATAACAAATTGTTTATTATATAATTATTTTTATTCAGTAATAAAAAGCAAAAAGGTTACAATCAGCAAATTAGAACCTTGATTTAACTTTTTTAATATAATTAAAATTTTAAAATGATTAATTATTTTAGCTTTATAAATTATATGTTTGTCTTATAATATTGAATTTTTTTTTACTCTATTCACTTATTATATAGTAATAAAATAAATTTAAGCTTTTTGAATACATTTTTCTATATTTGATGATTAAGATACCAGATCCAAACTGAAACTGGTATCTGATAATTAAAAGAAATTTAAATTGTACACTATTAACGGGTTAAAGGTAACCTCCAAATATTTTTGTCAATTACGTGTACATGTTTAAAGATAAAATTATTAAAAAAAAAAAAAATCTTGTTATTTTTATAGTAAATAACAAAATTGTTAAATATTAAAGTAATAATATTTATATTAATAAAGAAATTTGAGAAAATAAAAGTGCATCATAATAAAATAACTTCCTTTTTGATAGTCAAATGTTGATAAAATTAAAAACAATCGTTTATAAATAAGTATTATATAACAATTAAAAATTTTTTTTTATTTGTTTTGATAACAAAATAAATAAAATTTATTTTATAAAAATATATTATTTTAATAAAGTGTTAATAAATAAATAAATAAATATTTTGTCAAAATTAATTTTTAAAATTATAAAAAAAAAGATAAAAGTTAATGTATTACTTTTAATTATACTATATTTAAAAATTATTTTAGAACTTTAAATGCACTCTATAATGATTATAAAATTAGAATAAATTTTAGTGAGAAAAATTGCAAAATACAAACTATAATGTTAATAAAAATTGACCTGACTTATTAATTTATTTCTCTAATAAGATATTTAAAAGTTAATTAATTATTAAAAGAATGTTAAATAATATTAAAGAATAATTAATCTTTTTATATATTATGAACCTTTTAAAAAGAGTTTAATAGGCTCATGATATAAATGTAAGTAGTATATGTTGGGAAAATTTTAAACAAAATTAGAAGAATATTTTTCTATCATCTTCCTTATATTATGTCATTTTAAATAATATTTATTCATTTTAGATATATATTATAATTATTGTATAAAGTTATTTCAATTTTATAAAATGATTTCTTTTTATTATATCTTATTGAATTCACTAAAATTATAAAGAAAAATATATTTAATATCGATAAAAGACAAAACGACATGGATAAAATTGAAAGTTTGACCTACTATAATATAAAATTCAATAAAATAACTAAAAATTTTTCTTTACTAATTCTTAACATAAATGTTTTTAGACAATCATAATATTGAGTTTAATAGAACATTTTTTTTTAAAGAAATATAAAAAAATTTTTACAAATGATTTATTAAAAAGTAAGGATATTTAAAAAAAATAACATTAAAATAACAATATAAAATATTATATTTTTTTGCACTCCTCATTTTTTTTTGTTATAAAAATGAAAAAAAAATAATATGTAAATTTATACATATTTTATTAGGCAAGATATTATTCATGATTATAATAATCAGATCATATTAATAATTTTTTTTTATCAAAATTTATAGCATTGTAATATGTTGCGTTGGATCCAACCATGGCCATGAATTTTCGCAATTATCTTTTTTTGGTGATAAATTGACATTTGAAGTTAAAGGTATTTTTTGTGGACTAAAAATAAATAAATTAGTTTATCATAATATATAAAAATTAATTTTTAATGAAATATTTATCTAAAAATAATTAAAACTATATCTAAGAAAGGATTCTTTTTTTTTTGTTTTGTTTTGATGTTAGTAATAAGCATAAAATTAATTGAAATAGATACCATGCCCTTTTTATAAATTTTTCTTTTACCATTGAATAAAAAGAATTATTATAATTGTATAGGTTGTTATTAGAATTATGAAAAAAGAAATAAGAGATTTATCAATATTATTTTAAAAGAATTTTATGCTTATTATTCATTATAATTTGGTTTAAAATTTTATTTTACTACTTTTAATATTTAAAATTATTTATAAATTTTTTTTTTGAATTAATCTCAAAAAGCTAAATATAGTTTCCGTTTCATTTCTAAAAATGTACTATTAAAAGATTTCTAAATGTATTTTTTATTTTGAAACTAAAAATCTTCTTATCCACCTATATCAATTTTTTCCTATATATTTTTAATATAGATTTAAGAAAGTTAGCCTTTAAAAAAAAATAAAATTAAAATATTACTAAATTAATTAAATTGAAGCTATCTAATACAATATATAAAGTTAGATAAACATAGCAGAAATTATTCATAAATTATAAAGTCTAATTTGTCATTTTGTTTATTTATTTTTGATATACAATTTCACTAGAACTTATCAAAAATGAGAAGAATTATGGATAAATTTTTTTTTATATAAACATTATTTTCAAATTTATTAAATAATAACTAAGAAAATAATATATATTTACTGGAATATTAAATGTATTAGAACCTTTATAATATTTAATATTTTTTTTTATTAAAATATATAAATTGAAATAATTTAAAAAAAAATGATTTAATCATTTATTTTAGAGATAAACAATATAAGCTAAATTTTTCTATCTTATAAATTGTTGGTTAAATAGTTTTTGTAATATTTAATAACAATGCCTTATTTTTAAATAAATAAAAGCTGTATGTAAAAAATATTTAGTAGAATTTATAAATATAAAGTAAAATTAAAAAAAATTTATCAAATTATTTTTTACCCAAAAATTGCGCTTCGTTGATTTATTTGTTTGTTTTTTTACAAATTTGTAAATATAATAATAACAAATCCTAGTTATTTCCTGTAACTTTTATATAATAAAATATTATCCCTTTATATTTACATGTTAATTTAGTTATGGTAAAACCTAATATAATAAATAAATACTTAAGTTACCTGATGTTTGCTTCATTTACTGGTAAAAAGTCTTTAACAGCGTTTTCATCTTTACTATTAGCCTTTATTTTATTGCTATATTTTTCTAAACTATTCTCTTCATCACTTAACAATTTTGTTTTTACATTATCACCTTTATGTGATAATATAGTTGCTTCTTTCCTTAATGATATATCGTATACAAAAGAGTTGCTACTTTCTAATAGTTGTTTAGTTTCTTCTTCCCCTTCATTGTATAAAAATACTAATTTTTTTTCATCGTATGATCCTAGAAAAAAAATATTATTAAATATTTATATATATATTTAAAATTTTTTATTAAAATATTTTATAGTTTAACAAAAAAAAAATTAAAAAAAATGGTTAATTTTTTAAAATTTAATTTGAATTTTTTTTATCCTATCAAATACTACATTATCATATTAATTATTATAAAATCTATTTATTCTTCTAAAATTAGAAATCCAAAACATACAACAGAATGTTATGATGATACCAATAAAACACCACAACATGTTAAAAGATGCGCAATAAATGAGGTATGTTAAAATATAAATATTAAAAATATATATTTTTAAGGTCTGTTATCATCAATATGTTGCATTTAGAGGTGAAAAAATGAGACTTCTTGAATTAGTAGATCGTTTCTGTACACCAGTTTTTCATTGTAATAGTCGTGGATTTGACTCAAAATGTCTAAATGATAAAGAATTGGATCCTGTTATTCAACAAACATTTTATAAAGAAATGCAAATACGTTATCAAATGTCCCGAAGTCAAATTTTATATTCTGAATTTTGCTGTTGTAATACTACAAGATGTAATGGTATTGATGTAATAAAAGCAAGATTAAAATTTAATACAACATTTACCTCAAAATCTTATCAAACGAAAATTAACTTTAATTATATTTTTAAAATATTATTTTTATATATTTTTTTTAACTAATTATTAAACTAGCGCAATATAATTACTTTTATATTTTTAATTACAAAATATTTATATATTATAATTCTTTTTTTAAAAAAAAAAGAGACATTACCATGTAAGCTGCAAAAATTTTGCTTTTTTAATTCTTCTATTAATGACCATAATTCTAATGATAACTGAAATAAAAATTAATTAGTAGAAAAATGAATTGTGGAAAAAAAAACTAATAAAAAAAAGATGGAAAACTTACTTCTTTTAATTTGTTTTTTAATTCAAAATTTTCTTTTTCAATTCTTTCTATTTTTTGTTTATTCGTTTCCACAACATTATTATTTTTTTTTAAAGTATTAATAAATTGTTCAGATTTTTTGTTAGTGACAGATTTTAACATTCCTTTTCTATATACTTTTGTATCTTGATCATTATTATGCCTTGCTAATTCAACAATTTTAGGTACAAAGACAAAGAATAATGTTAATGTTGTGCAAAATATTATAAAAAAACTTGATAAAGCATATGCTTCATCAACTTTTTCTTTTAACAAAACAGCTAATGACACTCCAAGCACACTCATTACAACTATATTATATACTGACATTCCAATATATTTACTGTCATTTAATGCTGGGACATTAACATGCCTTGTTTCCCATGCTAAAAAGCAACCAAGAATCATGAGAAGACCTTTTATACCATAAAGTGATAATTGAAATATAAGACTATTATTACTTTGACAAACTTCTAATTCAGGTACAATTGCTAAATTATTTAAAAGAATTTTTGGTTGATCAATTATTTTAAATGAAAATGGTGATAAAAATGCCCATATTCCAAGGATAACAATATCAATAGCTAAAATACATGCTACAATTAAAAATAATTTATAATCTTTGATTGCTTTTTTATTCCATTGTATATTAGTAAATATTGAATGTACTCTCCAGGTTTTTGAAAACATTGATCCAAAAGCTAATGTAAAACCAATACAAAGAACCCAAACTTTTGCATGACAAAATGGTACTAAATTATCAGAGCTTACCATTCTTGTATCAACACCAAGAAGAATAACAGAAATATAAGCTAATATTGAACCAAAAATTATTAAATTATTCATATTTGGACTAGACATTTTAATAAATCTTTAATAAAATAAATAAATAAATATAAAAATATATATTTTTAACATACCGATGATTACGATAACGTATATTAATAGCAAGAAAGATGAGAGCAATACAAATTCCCACTATAGATATTATATTCATTATCCATATTAATATTTTACTGACATATTGTCTTTCACGTACAACAATAGTAGCATCTTGTGGGACTATCCAATTATATTTTTTAGTAATATTAAGAATATTCAATTTATCATCAATACCATCATAATAACCAAACATATGATAAGATTTATTTAAAAATTGATAAATATTTATTATTCCTAATCTTTCATGATTTTCAAAACCAACTTTTCCTGTTAATCCCTCAAATCGACTTTTATGAAGCGAAGATAAAAATGTATCCCTGTCAAATTCAATTGATGCATCAATTTCATTTTCTAATGTTTTATTTAATGCAAAAACTAAAGTCCATATACCATCATAGGCATATTTAGAATAAATATTATTTTTACATACATTTTTGCATACTTTTTGCAACTCATTTTCTGTTTGTTTTGCAGTTAATCCACTGACTAATTTAGTCTTCTTATCGTATCTATCCATAGCAAATTGAATTGAAAAATGACCATCTAATACTTTAAGAATATGTTCTTTGGTACAATTTGAATCTTCAAAAGTAACATCCCACCATGTTTCATTATGATATCCAGCTAATATCCATACATAATTATTACCATACATCTCTTTTAAATATGCTTCACATAAAATTTTTATGGCTAAATGACGATCAAAATCTCCAATAATTATACGAGCATCACGACTTTTTAATTCATCTAACTCTGAGGAAACTTTTTCTAATTCATCTAAATTTAAACCAGCAGTATATACTACCCGAATTCCATAATTATTTTCTAATTTAGTTGTTAAAGATTCATGAGCCTTAAAAAAAATAAATATATATACATATATAGTATATTTTAAAATTAGGAGAAAAAAAAAATAATTGTATATATTATAACTTACTAATGAAAATCTTGCATCATCAGCTTGTTTAATAGTTCCAACTCTTCTCCAATTATGATGTAAAATCATTTGACATTTTGCAGCAATAACATTTCTATCACCAGGAACCATACGAAAGAATGTTGGGTATAATTCATTGGCATCAGCAGTTGCAAATTTGGAATGTGTTTCAGCATATGATAAATGTAATAAATCCCAATGTCCAGAAGTCATTGCAACAGGTTCATTAACATTAGTACAAACATCACCAAAAACTGCAACAGGTTTTGTATTTCGACTCATAAGATCAAATAATGCTTTCATTCCTAATGATGTTTTACACTAAAATATTAAAATTAAAATAAATAATTATTATAATAATATTACCTCTGTATCTTTAAATATTAAATTAAGGCAATAATCTGGAATGACATTTGGTGTATTGTGCGCATGACGTAATGCCAGTTCAATTGCTGGTTCTATTTGCTTTCTATAATATTGAGGAAGAAAAACACCTAAAGAAAGTGATTCTCTACTATTACTATCATTACTATATCTACATTTTTTGTAATTACTAAAGAAACTAAATGAATATGTGTATATTGAAGATTGAATAATAACAAATAATATAATAAAAAACGTTTCTTTAATGAACATTTTTTTTAAGTAGATGCTAAATTAAAATATTTGTTAAGTTGATTTGCTAATAACACTGGTATAAAAAAAAAACGAGAAGTAAAATATATCGTTGGAGTAGTTTGATTATACGAAAGAAAAAGTTGTTTATCAGTTAATTAATTGATACTCTCTTAAAATTTGAGAAGATTAGTAATAATGTTAATATAAGATTAGCAATGGTTTTTTTTTTTATTTTTTAAAAATAAAAAATTAAATGTATAAAAAAATTTCTTTTTTTTCATTAATTTTCATTCGTTATCATATAAATCATGAAAGTTTATATCAATTTTTGGTTCTTTTTTCCATAATTTTTTTCTATTCAGACAGCTTTTGTCTTGTTGATTGAATTTAAATTCTTCTATAATAAATACATAATCCTTGAGATAGTTAAAAGTAAATATAATCGAAAATTTTTTAGTAAAATCGTCAAATATAATTTTGAAATAATAAGACATTGTTAATAAAAGTCAATAGATATGTTAACAAATTTATAAATAATGTTTGTATGGCGAATGAAGAAACCAAACTTAATATTTTTGTACATATATATATATAAAATTATTGAAAAAAAAAAAAAAATAAATAAAATAGAAACAGTGAATCAAAATAAGCTAAAATGATGTATCGAGAAATTTAAGTGTTAGTATGTTAGTGTACTATATTTTGTACTACTGACAAACGTGAGTGTATAAATATAATAAGTTACGTCAAGGAAGGGTAGATAAAGGAATAGGAATAAACAAAAAATATAAGACATGGTCTCCTAAATGGCCTTATTTTCAAGTTAATATTAGCTCTTAATCTTTTTACAAATTTATGTTTATGAAATTGTATCTATAAACATTATATTTATAAAAGTTTATAGAAAAAAAAAAGACTAAAATTAAATATAAAAATAATATTTATTATAAAAGAATAATATATTGTTTTTTTTTTATATTTATTACACCTGTAACACATTATTAACAAGTAATAAATTATTTTTTTGTTCTAATATTATATATATTTTTAAATCATTTATTATATATTGTAAAATGAAATATTTAAAAGAAAGCTAATGTATTTTTAAAAAAAAAAATTTTGGCAATTATATTTATGAAAGAATATATAACATTTTAGATATATTTTTAAAAAACAATGTCAATTTAAATAGTGATAAAGAATATAGAATTTTTTTTTACAATAATAAAACAAATGAAACATTTAAATGGTGATGCTTTTTTTCCATAAAACTATATAGAATCTTTACCATTTTATTAACTTCAGTAAGAAAGCTACTTAAAATACCATAAAACATTTTTAAATTATAATTTTTTTATTTTTAAATGTAAATTTTTTTAAAAGGAAATATAAAATTTATAAGTTATAGAAAAAATAGTGTTTAGTTTAATCAAATAATAAATTTTGATATAAATACAAAAATTTGTTGCAATTCTAATACTTCATAGAGATAAGATAATATAAACAAAAATGCAATATTAGACATTTAAATGCCAATAAAAGAGATGGATTATTTTTGTTTCTGAAACTTTTTTCTAGTCTTAACCTACTATTAATTTTGAAGATGTTACAAATATGTGACCCTGGAGAATTGTTAGTTAAGAAGAGACAAAAATAAGTTCAAATACAGGAAACTGTCACTATTGAAGAATAAAATTTCAATATTATAGGACTATTTAAAGTTAATTTTTTTTTCCTATCTCAAAAAGATTAGGTGATGAATGAGATATAAAGAAAGAATATATCTTGAAGAATGATGTCATATTTAAAAAAAAATTTATCATATGCCAAAGATAAAAGATATTCAAATATTTGAAATCGTGATAAAGTGTTATTGAAAAAAATAAAATAATATTTTATTTATAAATTATAAGATATATATATTTAATTGAACAATTCTTTTTCTTCATCTTTTAATGTGCCATTAATCTTGAAAAAAAATTAAAATAAATAATAAATTACTTTTAAAAAAAAAATAGTTGTCTAAAGTATATGATAAAAAAAACTACTTAATAAAATGTTTAAATTTTGTTATTATAAATATGTATTCAAAGAATGTTATTTTTTAAATGTAAATTACTGATTTTAAAGTAATTACGTATTTACAATCAACACTTCAAAAGGTTTTAAAATAGAGTCAAACTGTTTTATTCAAACTTTCTTTCTCACTATTGATCTAGAGCAACAGGTATAAAAAGTCCACCATTTATATGAACTATTCACAATTACCTTTTTATATATATATAAATATATCATTTAAAATCAATAACTTTATAAAAATTATATTTACTATAAAATATATTATATTTACTAAAGAATATAATTCTTAGAAATAAAGAAATATAAATATTTTTTACATTAAATTAATTTACATATATATATTTTTTTTTATTTATATTTATATATAAACTTTTATGTATATTTTTTTTTATTATATATTGTTTTAAAATATAAGATAATTTAATCTCATAAAAAAAAGTTTCTAAGTTTAAAATTAAATTTAATATTTATTTTCTTTATCAAATTATTTTTAAAATTAAACAAGTAGATATATTATAATCTTCTTTGTCATATAAAAAAGTTCAATTGTTGAAAATGAAACTTTAATTTATTTAACGAACATAATTTTAAATTGAAATAGTTAGTAATGTAAAAATAAATTTAAGAAAATTTTATCATAATAAAAATGCATTTATTTGCTAATTTAAACAACATCATGTTATAAAATTTTAATACTATACTTAGTTTATATGGTTTCAATTTCCTTCTTAAATTAAATTAATATTTCTTTATTTGTTATAAACTAATCATTTTTAAATTTTATCAAATTATATAATTTTGTTATACTTTATTTATTAATATTTTATACCCGAGACATTTTAATTAAATATATCTTTTTAATATTAATATTTTATTATAATTTATTTTTAAAAATTTTTGGAATGTTAAAAAATAATATATATTTATTAAAAATATTCAATTTTTTAAGTTTTAATACACACATTTTTATTTTATATTACAACGAAAATATTTAAGTAACAAACTGTTAACTTAATTTATCCTCTTTTATTACATATAGTACATTTAATTTAAGTAAAATTTTTTTTTCTCTCTCTCTCTCTCTTTTTAAATCATTTATTTGTCTATGACTAATATTAAAAGAAATTAGTATATAGTCAATGTTATATATATATAAATATATATATATATATATACTTATATATATATAATGTGTTATAGACAAAATATATATTGGCATTAAGTCCAACACGACCTTTCTTTTTATGTATATGCCATTCTTAATATATATGTATGTATAATATATTATAATGTCCTACAACGATATTACATAGAAGAGCCATCATATATATATACCCAAGCATAACCCATCGATTCTAAATATCTGCAATAAGTTGCATTCATTTTTAGACACATTTAACAAATTTTTGAACTAACTTTTTTTCTACTGCATTAAAAAATGTTTACAAACAATACTACATGTAAGTTAAATAAAAAATAAATATAATAATTTTTTTTTAAGCAATTTCTCAAGATTCCCATGATAATCAAAACAATGATGAAAACCCTTTAATGAACAAGGAAACTTGGGGAGAATATCTTCATTGTACTAATGATCAACAAAAATACATTAATTCATTAGAAGGAGGTTCTAATACCTTTGAAGATAGTGAAAAATATCAAAATGATGATGGAAATTATAACTCAGGGTAAGTATATATATTATATTTTTTTTGTTAAAGCACTGAAAACAATTTATACAACAATGAATTCTTTTTTTAATGATATCAGTATTGAATAACTACTATCACAAATAAAAATCTTTTTTAATATTAAAAAAAAAAAAAGATTAGGATTTGGTAATAGTAAAGAAGATTGAATAATATTTTTTTTTATATTATATATATTTCAAAGGGCAAAAATTAATTATTTCAAAGAATGACAGCATTTTTATTATAAAAACAGACGTAGTTTGTTGAAGAATTTTTTTTTTGAATTATTTTGGTCAATTTCAATTTAAATATTTTATATGTAAACAGAGGCATACGGTTCTATCTTGGGTAAATAAATGGCAATGTATATTGTCAATAGCTTTTGAAGTAATTCAAAGCTTTTATACATTATCATATTTATAATGTCAATTTAATGAAGTATAAAGTCAATTTAGAGTATAAAAAGGATTACTAATAAAATCATTTATTTTATATCACCACCATCGGACAAAATAATAATTACAAATTTATGGATAAAATAAATTAATCAAAAAATATAATAGAAATAAGGTTATATATTTTTTTAATTATTATATATTACAGGTTGGGTTACACCAATGATGGTGGTAGTGTTGGTTATAATGATAATAACATTGGAGAAAGAGGTATTTTAATTTTAAAATAAAAAAAAAAACTTTATTTGAAAAAAATATGATAAAGTATATATAGCTTATGTACTGTATATATTATATCAATCATTGTATTTTTTTTTTAACTATTGGTGTTGTAAATGTGTAAGCGTTTTAGTTTATCCTTAAAGAGTGTAATAATTATTCTAAATATGAATAATAAGTATTTAATGTGTACTAAAAGATAAAGCAACATATTAATAACACGGCTTAACTTTTATTAAAAATTTAAATTATATTTAAAAAAAATAACAACTAAGTTATTAAATTTTTTTTTTCTTTTAGATTCAAATTCTGGAAATCAAGATGATGGTGACTATGTCAAAAGTGAAAACAGTAATTCATCTGGAGGAGAAAAATCACAAGGAAATATTTCAAAAGAAAGCGTATTTTTCAGTGGAATTCCAACAAATGTTGATGAAAATTATCTTAAAGAAGTTTTTGGATGTGGAGGACAAATTGCTGTTAGTGAATTTAATGGAAGACCTAAAATTAAGCTTTATATGGATAGAGGATCTTTTAAAGGTGAATGTATGATAACATATACAAATTCTATAACTGCTAAAGAAGTAATAGATAAGTTTAATGGTGCCACATTTCCTGGAACTGAAAATGTCTTGACTGCAAATTTTGCTGTTTTTAAGGATAGAAGTCACGGTGATTCTATGGGAGGACGTGGTGGAAGAGGAATGCGTGGCGGATTTAGAGGAAATCGTGGAAATAGAGGTGGATCAGATCGTGGCAATTTTAATAGAAATGGATATGGTCAAAGACCTAGTCCATATGGTAATCCAAGAGAAGGTCAAAGAGGACGTGGTCGTGGTAGTTTTGTTGATCGCGGTAATTCTCAGGGAACCACAAATCAAGGATCAATGTATGGACAATATTCTGGTGGTGATAATTACCAAGGTAGTCATGGAAGTTATAGTGGACCATATAGAGGAAGAAGAGAAGGTGGTGGTAGTAGAGGAGGTTTCTCTGGTGATCGTAGAGGTGGATATGTTGATAGAGGCAATTTTAGAGGTGGCCGTGGTGGAGCTGCTGGTGGAAGTTATGGATCAGGAAGAGATTCATATAATCAAAGTAGTGGTGGTTATCAAGGATACAATAGTCAAGGAAATAAAAATGGATTTAATAATCGTGGAAGTAGTAGAGGAGGAAGAGGAAATTTCCGTGGCTCATCACAAAATTCAAATAATAGAGGACCTGGAAATTCAGAAATTCGTCCAAATGACTGGGTTTGCCCATGTGGTAATAACAATTTTGCTTTTCGTACTGAATGTAATAAATGTAAAGCCCCAAAACGTAATTGTTACCCTGCTCCAACCAATCAAGGAAGTACTTACCAAACTGATAATAACAAAGGATATAATAATAGTGGATTAAGAGCAAACGATAATAAAGATTCTCAATTTTTTTAATTAGTGAAATTAATAATACTTGCTTAAAAATAATTTTTTTTTGTTTGCAATATTTTTCGCTAAAAAATACTTTCCTTTAATTTTTTGAAAAAAAGGTTTTTTAATCAGTTTAAAATAAAAATGTTTAATTATTAAAATGAAAACAATAATTTTTACCATCTATTTAATAGACTTTTTTTATTATTTATTTATTAATGAAATAAACTTCTATACTGCCATAGAAGTATATGATAAATGACAAAAGGTTCTTTTTTATATTAAACTATTTGCTAAAAATAAAATTCATTTTGAATAAAAAAAAGAGAAATTGTATTAAAAAAGTTAATTTGTTTATGACTTGTGTTTTCTTTTTTTTAAAATTTCATTTTCTTCTTTTAACATAATATTGTGTTTAAGAACAGATTCAAGTTGCTAAAAATAAATTAAAATAAAAATATAGAAAAATATTTAATAACATACAAGTTCTAAATCTTTTATTTTTTCATTTAAAATTTGTATATTATCCGTAGGATTGACAATTTCTTCATTGTTTGGGACTTCATTACTAGTAATCTCTTTAACTATTTTATTTTTTTCATCAAAAATTATTTTTGAAGTTATTTCTCTGAAACTACCAGTTTGTGATAATGCATCAGCATCAGTGCTGTTGTTATCTTCACAATCAGCTTCTATAAAAATAAATTTTGTAAAATTTTTTTATTTTAAAAAAAAAATACCTAAATCAGAAGTTAAATTTTCACGTCTTCTTGTATTTAAAAATGAATGATTTTTAACAGGTATTTGAATAGGACTATGAATTTCAAGAATAACATTTTTACCATCATCTCCACTTGTAGTACCATCAGTACTAATTACAGCTGTATTAACATAAGATCTCCTTTTTTCTCTTAATTTCCTTTTATCACAGGATCTATGGGATCCTCTAACATGTTGATGATAATGATGAACCGGAGCACGTTTATCTCTCCATCGTTTAGGTAAATTTATAGTACTCTCATTTTGAAAAACATCAATGTTAGTTGGAGTAGAAACTGTGGTCATTGGAATAGCAGTTGAAGCACTCATTATTAATAAATACTAAATTAAAAAAAATTAAATAATATAATACTAAATATATAAATATATTATAAAAGTCAAAATGTAACAATAATTTAAATAAAATTAAATATATAATAATCATATTAAATGGGATAAAAGAAAAATGTAAACAAAAATGAATCAACAAATTATGGCTGGACAAAAAAAAAAATAATACTATAAAATTATCTAGTAGAACAGAAATGTTTATAGAAATATTTTCCTGAGACCTTTTAAAAAGATTAATTAAATTTTAAAACATTATTTTTTTTAATTTTACCACGTATTATTTAATAGTAGTCAATTCCTAATTAATATTACAATAAAAATTTTTATATAATAGTTTTTAATTTTTGATGTAAAAAAATAATATAATAGTGTTTTTAGAAACCCAACAAAATAGAATATTTAATTTAACTAATTAATGTTAATTTATAAATATCATCTATTATAATTATTCATAGATTACCACAACTACTATAATAAATAAATAGTATTGTTAATTTTGTGTTCAAATAACAAATATTTATAATTGTTGTTTTAGTATATAAACCCACAAAATTTTATTATTTAAAAAAATGAAATATAATAAAAATTTAAGAAAACCATTTGTTCAATGCATATGCAAAAAAATAATAAAAAATTGATAAAAAAATTGAGTTTATTAAAAAGTACTCTTTTCCTGTATAAATATATAGATATTACAAAATAACATTGTTCGTTGAAATTGTGAATATGTATCGTTTTAACAATATTACTTAGTACTATTAACTTGATTTTGTTAAAAATGTCAGCTGTTATTACAAAATATATATATATATATATATTTATATTTAACAAAGCTAGAAATAATAAAAAAAAATTATGTTTGCGAGTATATATACTGGTTATTTTATTGTTATATTTAAAAATAAGCTTATTTTTTTATTCATATATGGCATAATATTAGATGTTGTTTCAAAATATTATTTAATATGTAGAAAAAAATAAAGAATATACTAAGAAATTTAGAAAAATTAGTTGATATATTAATAAATAACATATTTTGAATTTAAATGTTCTAATTCTTATTCTTTTTTTTTATAAAAAAAAAAACTAAAAAAAATAATATTGATAAAATAAACAACATATGATATTTCACAATATGGGTTGAAAATTTAAAGATAAATTTTATTTAAAATTAACTTAGAGCGGAAAAAAAAATAGTCAATATTTTTAAAGATAATATAAAAGAATATGATAGCAATATAATAGATGATGAATTAAATATTTTTTAATAAAAATATACTTGAGATTTGGAGTACTATGCATAGTAAAGCCATAAAATATAAATTTTAAACGTTATACATTATCGATATTGTTTGTTGTAAAAAAATGTTGTTTAATTTTTATTAATTTAAGCTATCCAAATATGTAATGAAAATAGTTTAAATAATAAAAGAGTGATTCGGATGTTAATGATAAAAACTGTCAAACGGTTTATATAATTGTGTTATGATAAACAAAATCTAAAGTTTTTTTAAAGTAGTTTATCTTGATTATGTCACGTGAAAGTGGACTTTAAACAGTAACATCATTTTAATATAATAACAAATTTAAACAACCATTTTTCCTTTGTAATAACAAAATAAAATGTTAGGAATCAAAGATATTAGAGGAAATACTCATAAGACATTTTATATTTTGTTAAAAAGATAAAATATTAATAAACAAGAATATATAAATATAGCATAGAAAAATATTCAAACTAATATTTAAAAAAAAAAAAAAACTTTTTCTTAATATATTTTTGTTTTTACAATGACTTTTTAACAAAAAATTAAAAATATTTTGGTATATACCAATAATTAAAAAGAATTAATATTAGACAAAAATTATTTTACTTAGTAACAAACAATGACATCATCCTACACTTTTTTTTTTAGGAATTATTAATATAAAATTAAATAAAAAATATTACTCAGATAGTTGTAAACAATATGTTATTAAAAATAGCAAATTTTTTTAAAAAATAATAATAAATTATTAAAGATTTAATTGAAAGCTTGATTTATTTTGAATAAAAAATTATTAAAAATTTGATATCTTAAATTTATAGTTTTTAATAAAAATTGTATATAAAAAAAAATTTATATTAGCAATTGACGTAATATCTAGAAATAAATATACAATTTTTAAGGAAAAATAATGGATATGCAAAGCTTCTTAACTTTTTTTTTTAAATATATTTTTATAGAGATACAAAAATTATTAATGTAAATATTTAAGTTACTTTATATTTAATTGACGTTGTAAAAAATATAAATATATTTTTTTTTAAAGAAAAACAAACTTTAAATGTTAAGTATAAATGTTTTTTTAAAATTAAGACGAAAGGACAATATATACGTACGATTTTCTTCATAAAAGGCGGTAATGGCTAAATAAAAGCCTTGACATTATTGAATTGTTAATAAGTTTTATATATACTTGAGAAAAAAAAAGAAGAAAAAAAAAAGATGAGGATAGAATTTTATTAAAGTCTTATTTAAAAAGGTATTTTTAAACGGAAGAATAATTTTAATATAATATAAATGTTTTTTCATATTAAGATAAAATAAATATTTTGAAAGTATCAAATAATTTAGAAAAATATGTCTATACAATGAATGAAGAATAATTTGTTGTTTTTTTTATTAAAGATTATATATAACTTAAAAAAAAAGAATAATTTGTTTTCATTTTAAAGCAGGTTAATAAAATTAATTATAATAAAAATATATTAACCAAATGAATAATAATAAGATATATATATATTTTAATAACAAATAAAGTAAAATGACATGTTAAAAATATTCCTTGAAAAATGTCATAATCTATCATAATTAAAGCATTGTGTTAATAAGATAATATAAGATTGATCTTTATTGTTAGTCTTATTTTAATAGCCATTAATTAAATCAATAAATCAATACCATATTTATCAAATTTAGAGTAATATTTAAACTCATTAATTTGGTAATCTTTATAAATTTTATTAAATTATAATAACAATTTAAAAAAAAAAAATTTAAAAAACAAATATTTAATATATATATATATTTAAAAGCAATAAATAACATTATTTTTTAAAGAAGAAATTTAAAATTTAATAAAAATAGATTAAAAAATTTGTATTTTTTATAAAATAAGAAAAAAAAAATATATATAAACAATTTTTTTTTGAATAACCATATTGGCATTTTTATTGATAAAAAAATTTAAGATCGAATATAAAAAATAAAAAATACTAGATATAAATTGAATAAGTATTTCAAATATATAGTAATTAACGACGTGTTCCATCTTCGAAAAAGACACCACCATCCAAGGCACAATATTTTGGACAAATACCTCTTTCACCTGGGTTTCCTGGTTCTCCTGGTACACCAACCTCTCCTGGAGTTCCTGCTGTTCCTGGAGGTCCAATTGGTCCAGGTGGTCCTGGAGGTCCTTGTTGTCCTGGAGAACCATCTCTACCAGGTTCACCATCATCACCAGGAAGTCCAGCTGGTCCTGGTTCACCTGGTTCTCCAGGTTCTCCTGGAATTGATGGTGTACTTGTAGCAGGTCTACCTTGATCTCCTTTTTCTCCTTCTCTTCCTGGTGTTCCTGGTTCTCCAGGAGGTCCATTTGGCCCTGGTGGTCCTGGTGGTCCATTATTTCCTGGTCTACCTGAATTTCCATTACGTCCTGGTTGTCCTGGACTTCCAGGTGATCCTGGAGGACCTGGTGGTCCAGGTGGACATGGATTACATGGTGGAATTTCAGGTTCTTCACAAACAATTGGTGGACGTCCTGGTGGTCCAGGTCTTCCTGGTTCACCAGGTGCTCCAGGTTTACCATTTGAACCTGGTGGTCCTGGTCTTCCTGGATGTCCAGGTAGACAACATGATTCACAACCTCCAGCTTGACGTTTTGTACGATTTCCAGATACTAAACTTTCAAATTTAAATCTTGGTTCTCTTTTTGATACCTCATTAATAATATCTATTGCTGAAGTCTAGAAAAACAAAAATGTTTTTATTTTTAATAATTATAATTATTAATTTACCTTACAAAATTCTAATTCTTTTTTTGATTGCGATTGTATATGATCAACGAAATTGTACATTATTGGCATTGTAATACCTACAGCTAAAATGGCAATGAATGATAACGTTACTGCACTATAAGCTACAGCTTTATAAGCTTTTTCTCTTGTATCTTCCATAATTAATTTTTTTGTCTCCAGATTAAGTTTTTATATATGTTAAATAATAAAAAGAATATAAAAAAAAAAAACTAAAATTTTTAGTATATTTAAAGAAAAAAAATTTTTTAAACGTAAGAAAAAATAATAATAATAAAGAGGACTTTTAGAATTAATAAATGTATAAATTATGAATGACAATGTTCATTTAATTTATCTGAATTATATAAGATGACTATAAAAGTATTGTAGAACAACCCATAATATTGTTCTGTAATTCGTTATGTAGACCGGTCTAGAAAAAAATTTTTTAACTATTTTTGTATTGTGGATAGTAATATACAGTTTATAGTATCAGGTTGAGGATATGGACGCGGACGTGGAACGTAATTTCTTAAGTAGCTATCAACTAATCTTAAATAATTATTTTATTGTATATCTTCATTTATCTACTTCTGGATTGTTATATTAATTTTGTATGGAAGGTCGTTTATTATAATCAGCATAAATTTATCTTTTCTCAAATCAAAATATTGCACACATATTTTATAAATCATTATGAAAAGCATATAATGAAAAATACTTTTTATTTTTTTTTTTGTTGAATGTATTTGATTTTTATTATCTATACAATTTTATAATCATTATATCCTTCATAGTGTGTTGTATGTATCTATAATTATTTCATATTTTTACATATTATTAAATAAACAATTGCATTTTTAATTATATTCAATAATTTATAATTATTTAATTGTTAATATATTTTTATGAATAGATAAAAAAAAAAAGAAACATTTTTTTTTTGTTTTATATATATTATTTAATTATATGTTAAATTTTAAATGTTATCAATAAATATTTTTTTTAAAAATAAATATTTTATATGATATAGATATTATGCTATTTATCAAGATAATTAATTAAAATATATTAAATTATTTTTAAATAGTATGACATATATCAAGCAACGTCTATTAATGATAAAATCTATAATTATTATATTAATTTTACAATTAATGGTATAAATTAATATACTCATTAATTTATTTATTAAATGAATAATTTAAATATATAATACCATCTTTGAATATAACATAATTAAATAAATTTACTAATAAAATTTATATAAATAACCTTCAATTTCTATCATAATCAACATGTGTTAAGTTGATTATCATTTTTTGATTAAAGCAAGTTTGTTTGTTATTTATTAAATAACTAAACATGTAATAGAAAAGAAAATTTTAAAACAATTATTATAAATTATTTTTAAAAAAAAATTTTCATCATTTATATAATTTTGTAATAGCACATTTTTACTGATATTTAATGTGATTTTTAATAAAATATATAATAATGAAAGTTTTGTTGCACTGCTATTCATCATTATTATATATTTTTTCTTATTATAGAATGTATCTATATTGGAATAGTATATGTATTAAAATTTCTTATCTTCATAATAATTTTTTTTTATAAATTAGTTATTTTATTTGCTTATTTATATTTTAATAACATTATTATATGAGTTATATTTTGTTTTAGTTTAAAAATTTGTATAAAAAAAAATGGGAAAAAATATTACTGGAGAAACATTACGAGTAAGTTAATTTTATTTAAAAAAACTTTAAAAATATTTTTAGAATGCACTATTATCAGGTAATAATGAAACTGAATGTAATAAACTTTCAAGGGAATTTAAAATTCAATGTATGAAATTGGCAAAATATTATTTATCTGGTGTATGGCAACATTTAACTGAAGATAATTTTTTAGTTACAAAAGTAACTGGTGGGTTATCAAATTTAATTTTTAAAATTGAATTACCTTCACATATCAAACCAACAGGAAAAGAACCATCATGTGCATTAATTCGTATTCATGGTTCATCATCATCGTTAACTCTTATCATTGATACAATTATCTTTACAATATTATCAGAAAGAAGTATGGGCCCAAAATTATTTGGAATATTTTCAGAAGGTCGTTTAGAAGAATATATACCATCACGTTGTTTATCTAAAATTGATCTTCATCAGGAATGTGTTCAAAAAAATGTTGCATTTCTACTTAGTCAAATACATACATTATGTTGTCCAATTAAAAAAGAATCTGTTCTTGTTGATCAAATAAAACAATGGTTAAAAAATATTGAATTAAAATTAGGAAAAAATGCTAAATGGGAAATAAAAACAACACAAATTGATAGTAAATATTCAAAAAATGCACCAAAATATGTTACATTAGAAAGTTTAAAAAATGAATTAGAATATGTTGAAGAATGTCTTAATAAAAGTAATAGTCCAATTGTATTTTGTCACAATGACCTTCAAGAAGGTAATATACTACTTAGTAATGAATATGAATTAACAAAAGAAGGAAAATTAAAAAAGATTGATAATGATATAGATGAATCTCTAATACAACCTTTTTTTGTTATTGATTATGAATATGCTAATTATAATTATAGAGGATTTGATTTTGGTAATCATTTTTGTGAATGGGGAATTAGTTATGATACAGAAGATTCTTGTGGATATACTATAAATACAGATCATTTTCCAACATCTCAAAAAATGAAAGTATTTTTAAAAGAATATTTAAATAGTTTTTATAGTAATCAAAATACAGATTCTAATTTCTCATTAACATATGATTTTAAAAAGGATATGAAAACATTAATTGATGAAGGAGAACGTTTTATGGCTGTAAGTCATTATTTTTGGTCAATATGGTCATTTGAAATGGAAACACATAAAGAAATTGAATTTGGATATGTTCCTTACGGTATCGATAGATTATGCTTGTATTTTGAAGGAAAAAAAGAATTATCAAAATATTTAAAATAATTTTATTTTTTTCTTTCATTAATTTTTCTTAACAAATTTTTTTTTGCAATGTAAATAAACATTTTTTAATATATCATATGATTATGCACATTTTTATCACATTTTTTAATTATACTTATTCTTTTTAAATGTTTTAAATTACAATATATGATATTAATTTATCACTATCAATTAAAATAGTATTTTTTATCAAATGATTGATTATTACATAGATGAGTTAATACTACACTATATCAACACTAAACTATATATCTTTTAAATGTCAAAACTTATTATTTCATTAATGTTATAATATTTCAAATATACAAGTTTATATTTGGAAATAATGTTTACTTTTAAAAATATAATCACAGATTTTAATAATTTATTATCTATAAATTTTTATAGTATTAAGCTGTATTAAAAAAGCAATAATAATTATTGATATTTTTAAATAGTAATAAAATAAACAATTTAAAAAAAGATTATAACTTTTTTATAGATACTATAAAAAAAAATAAATAATATCTTTTTTACACAAATTAAACAATTATTATTAAAAATCTGTAATGTATTATATATATTTTTTTTCTTAAAATACATATGAAATAAAAATAGTTTTAAAAAACAAATTAAGAAAACACAATTATTGAAATGTCAATCTTATAAAATTAAAAAAAAGATACTGTAAAACTTAAAGTGGTAAAAAAATGAATAACAATAAAGCTATTAAAGAATTAATTAGAATTAACGTCATTTAAATTTTAATATTACTATTCACAAACTTGTCATGACATTTTTTTGTTCATTCATTATAATAAAAAAATTATGTAAATATAATTGTCAAATAGATTGATTTATAGATATAAATTCATGTTAATTTTATAATTTTTTTATATTTTCTTTTATTTAAAAAAACAGTATGATAACATTTCATAAAATAATTTTATTTGTTAATGAGAATTATATAAAAATAATATAATAAAAAAAATTTGAAATGGTAAAAAATTATTTTTACTAGATCAAATTTTACTAGATTATTAATATTCTTTTAATACATACACACATACATACATACACAGTTCATTTAAAATTTCAATTTTGCAGGACGTTAATATTTATTTATTTATATATTTATATTAAGAACATCAAAATGTAATTTTATTTATAAAATTATTGTTTTAAAAATATTTTATATTTATATAATATTAAAATTGAACAAAATATATCTAATTTTATTTTAATATAATTAGGAAATTTAACTATATAATTTTTTTTTTCATTTATATACTTATTATTTGTAAAACAATTTTAAGTTAAATTTTAACCATTTAATTTTGAATTATTGTTTTTAAAGTTAAGTATAAATAAAAGATTATAATTTCTTTGAACTTTTATAAATAAATAGTAAAATAAAAAAAGTTTTTTATACATCTTTTAAACAAATTGCAAGAACAATATATTATAAAGTTAATTTTCTAAAGTAAAAATTTATAAATAAATATTTTTATACAAATTTTTAAAGAAACTATTTTTATAAACAATTATATACCATATAATTAGTAAAAATACAGTACTTGTCTTTTTTTTCTGTCAAACATGTATATTAATATTCATGTATAAATTCACATAGAAAAAAAATGTTTTAAAATACAGCTAATATAATTTGATTTTTATTCAATCATAAAATTCTTTAAGTTTTATTTTAAAAAAATATTATATTTTTTATTTCAGTAATTTAAAACATATAATTTTAATTACAATTTTTAAAAATATTAATATGTATTCTATTTCATTAAAGTGTATAAAAATAAAATTCTTTTATATTAAATGGAAAAATGATGCTGAAATAATTTATTCAATAAAAAAGGAAATTGATATATTTTTATATATTGGTTTTAAATCGTAATATAAATACATCAATTTAAATAGTTTATTCTGATATTAATATTTATTTTTTTTTATAAAAATATAATTATAATAAAAAATTTCTATTTTAAAAGTTTATTAAAATTATATTTTTTTTCAAAAAACTTTATAAATAAAGTTTTGTTAAGTGAAAAAGAAGATTAAACGCATTAATATTATATGCTTGTTTAATAATTAAAAATATTTTGAAAATTAACAATTTTTTAAAATAATAATTAAAGGAATTTGAATACTTTCTTTAGAAATTTATTCTCTTGGAAAATATAATCAGAAAATTAAAGTAAATATTTTTATTTAGATAAAAGTTTCCGTTTTATAAGAAATCATATTGCAAATTAAATTGAATATTTTTAAGTTTTGATATTTGAGATTTTGTTTATTTATGAAAATAAATTAAAATATTTAAAATTTTATTGATTTTGAATATTTTGAAATAAAAAAAAAATTTTTTTCTGGATCACACATGAACTATTGGTTTTATTCATTATTATTCACATCAATAAATAACGTGCGACTGTTATTAAGAAGATTGTTTTAATTAGCAAATATTTATTACTAACTAATTTAGATTTAAAATAAGAAATAATATTTAATAATTTATATAATTCAGTTTTATAATTCTTTTTCAAAGTGTTTTTATAGTATTTTTAGAAAAATTAATACTAACAATAATTATCTAACGTTAAGAAATAAAAGTTATGTTGTAATTTAAAATATAGTTTATAAACCAATTTATAATGTTAAAATATAATATTAATATTTGAATCGACAAAAAAAAAACTCTGCTTACAATATATTTCATTACTATTTAATAGTATTTTAAATAAAGTTGTAGTTACTCTAAAACTTATTAGTTAATTTATTTTTTAAAAGTTGTGTTTAAATTAACATAAAAACCTTTTTCCTTTTTAGTAGAAAAATTTATTATTAATCGTTGTTTTTTTAACTAAATTTTTTTCTCTTACACTGACTATTGTTTTTTATTTTAAAATATATTTTAATGATAAGATAATTTGTTTTCTCAAAAAAAAGTAAAAGTAAAATTTTCAATTTTTTTTTTGAATGTGTAAATAAGTCGAATCTGTAATATTCTAAGTAATAACAAACAAACAATAGTAATTCCAGTTAAAAGTTTTTTTTAATTTATTCCATCAATTTTAAAATAGTGGCAAAAAAATTTCCTTTTAATTTTCATTGTTTTAATTTTATTTTTCTTCAAATTAATGGTACTCTTTAAAAATAACACAAAAGTTTGAAAGCAAAATTTTTTCATACTATTACATTAATAAAATAAATTATTTATTTTAAAAAGTGGAATATAAATTGTTAAATTTATAGTTATCTTTACTTCCTTATTATTTGACCAAAACGACTTTTTTAAGTGTAATTTAAAATTAATTAGAAATTAATAAATATTTTTAATTAAAAATTTATTAGAAAAAATTATAACAAATTTATTTATTAGAAATATTTAGTGATTTAAAAAAAATTGATGTATTGTTATTATTTTGTGTAAGATAATTATGAAAGAATAAATTCTTTCTTATAAGCTTAAAACATACTTGTTGAATCTTTTTTTCTTTCACTTATTTGTATATTCGGATTAATATATATATGGTTTTTGGGACAATTAGTAACAATCCAATTATTTTTATTGGTAAAAGCTAATTCATATTTTTCTAATGAAACATTAATAAAAGGTAACCATCTCCAAGCATACTTGAAACCTAATCGAAATCTTACATGCATAAAATAATAAATGATTGGATTAAGTATTGATGATGCCATTCCTAACCAATAAATGTTAAGATATATAATATGTTCAGTTTTATTATCTAATTCTAATGTTATATAAGATTTGAGAAGAAAATACAAATTGTATGGCATCCATACTATTGTAAACATTACGACAATTAAAGCAAGCATGTTAGCTACCTAAAAATAATAATATTTGTTTTTAAAATAAAAAATAAAATAATTACTTTTCGTTTTGCAAGAATATTATCTAATTGAACTGAATCACCAATTATTTCAGATTTTCTGAGAACAACAACTGTTCTACCGTATGTAAAACACAATATAACCAATGGAAGTACATATTGTGTAATAAAAAGTGCATTATTGTATAATTTATATAAAAAGCTTGTATATTGATTACCATCAGGAAAATTAGTAGAAGAACATGTCTGATCTTCATAAATTATTTTCTCATCACTGTCCCAAAAGAAATGTTTATTAACTTTAGAAGCAAAAAAATTTGGTAAACCCCATAATATGGCAAAAAACCATATTAAAAAAATTATTGCTAATGTTTGGCTTTTACCAGGTCTTTTTCTTAATGGATAAACAATAGCAAGATACCGATCTATTGATAAGACAATCATTGTAAAAACAGAAACACAAATTGGCGTAATTCCCATTAGACTATTTACAGCACAATAAAAAGAACCAAATTTCCAATTGTAATAAAGATTATACATTCCTGAAAATCCAGTATTTAATATTGATATTGAAATATCAGCAATTGCTAAATTTAACAAATAATAATTTGTAACTGTTCTCATTTTTTTATGGCATAAAATTATCCATACAACAGTAAGGTTACCAGCCAATGTTGCAACAATAATAAAAAGAAACATAGCAATATATATTATTTGAATTAATAAACTATGTGATAATGGAAATGGAAAACAATTTAAATCAATAATATCTTCATTAATGAAGGAAATATTTTCACAAGAACATCCTGAATTAATAAGACTTTGAATAATTTTTTTGTCAAATGATGCATTTTTGCTAACTATACATACTTCATTTATTTTTTCCATAATTAGTTATCAAAATATAGTAAAATATTAAAAAAATATTATTTATATATAATATGAAAATTATTGAAAGTTTAAGGAAGCGTTTCTGAAGGCAAAAAAAAATATATATATATAAATATAAAATAATTTTAATTTTTTATACAATTATACATTCTTTTTATATTAAAAAAATAAATAATTTATTTTTAAAATAACATTTCTATGTAAAATGGTATTTAGCTATGAATTAGGATGTATTTTTATAGTATAAATAAATTATTTTTAAAATATCATTATTAAATGTTTCTTTAAAATAAAAAGAAATTAAAAATTTAATATTTAATATTTAAAAATAAAAAAACTAACAAAAATAGTTTCTCACCTAATATTTTTAAAGAAATTGCTAAGAGGATCTTGATAATTCTAAATGCTTTAGATAAAGGATGATGTTATATTAATATATAACTGTCAAAGAAAAGTAAATTATATTTCCTTTTAAAAAGATGACATTAAATAACCAAATTTCTCAACTTTTATAGATAAAAGATTATTAAAATAACAAAAGTACATTAATAGTTAAAACATTGTAATAAATTGGAAATAATATTATAAAAATATAAGAAGATATCATTCTAAATTTTTTAATATAAACATTTTATCTATTTTAATATAGATATTTAGTAAAAAATACTAAATGTTAAAAAAAAATTTTTTTTTAATAAATAATTGTAAATTTAATATATATTTTTTTTTCAATTAAAAAAAAATGTATACCTTTTTTAAAATATGTCATAAATTATTAAAAAAAAATTCTGTAGATTAAACAACAAACAACGATAATCATAATTTTATTTAAGATGTAAATTTTTATTAAGATCATTGCTTTATAATAAGTACGTTTACACAAAAAAAAAGAATTCTTAGTTAATGCTTAAGTAAATTTACCAAATATTAATGTAATGAAAAAAGAAAATTTTATTTACCAAAAAAAAAAACTACATAAGAATTGTTTTTTATCGGTTAATTGTTGAAAATTATATTTCAATTATAAATGCTAAATATACAAAAAAAAACATTGATCAGAAATTAATTTATTTACTTACAGTAGTAAATAATTGCTTTATCATTATAATAATTTTCATTAATATTAAATATAATTTATAAATAAAAATAGATAAATAATATATTATTACATAAACAATCAGAACATAAAAAGTTTTTTTCAACATTAAAATATTTTTAAAATTAATAATTATTCAACATAAATACTATATTATAAACGTCATTTTTTTTCTTATTTAAAGACTTATGTTTCAAGTTCATTACTCTTTTAAATATATAATTTATTTTCACTAAGATTAATATTTTTCATAAAAGAAGCTTTATCAAATATTTTATTATATCTTTCTTAACAATTTTTGGTAACACTTTAACATCATTTTATTAGCAGCTGTTAACAAAAAAAAATAGACAAATTTTTATAATTATGATAAAAAAATTTATCCGGATTTATGTAACAAAAAAAAAACAATAGTTATTTAAAATTGCATAAAAAAATGTTTAAGTTTTTAAAAAAAAGTTAAACATAATTATTATAAAATAACCATTACTATTTTAAACTCGATTTTAAAAAATTTTAAAAAAATAAATAATCATAAATATATTATATATGCTAAAATGGATGAAAAAGCTAAAATAAAATTAATTTCTTTATAAATTCATACATTTGACAATAAAACTAGTATAAAATAAATAATTGCATATACTCAAGATAACGTTAAAATAAAAGTTAAAAAAGGATATCAATTTAAACAAAAAAAAAATGTGTCATAAACATTTAGAAAGATTTTAAAATTGCTCTTAATGTAAAAAGAATGTTTAAATAAAAAAGAAAGATATAAAATTTCTAAAATTATTAAAATGATATTTTATACTTAACAAAATCTTTTACCTAATTAACTAAAAATAATTATAAATGCATTAATGAATGACAATTTGTTGTCAAAATTTATAAAAGTAGAAATAATAAATTCTATTAGTAAATTAAAATTAAAAATTTAAAAGACAAAAAAAATTTAACATTAATGATAATTTTAAAAAGTTCTGTTATTCACAAAAACTAATTCTTGTTATTTTTATTTATCTCATAATTATTTTTTTTTACAAATTCGTTAAACCATTTTATGACCAAAAAAAATATTTTAATGAATGAATCTCTAGAATTATTTAAAATTAAACTTAACTAATATTGAAAACTTTTTAATTATGATAAAAAGAATTAAAGTTTTGCCTATATTATTCTTTTAATTAAAAATTATTTTCTGTGATTCTATTCATAAATATTAGGAAAATATATATTATTATTCAAAAAAAAATCAATATTTTAATTATTGTTTTCTATTTTACATGTTTTTACACAATTTTAGATAAATAAATAATTTTTACCTTTTAAGTTGTATTATACAAATATAAAAATCCTTACAATATATAATATCTTTTTTTTTATTTGAATATAATAGTTGTGGAAAATATATTAAAAAATTTTTATAGAGATCACTAATTTATAAATTAAAAAAAATTAAAGTTTTATATTTAAGAAAATTTGTTTCGTTTCATTTTATTTTCAAAAATCTTTTTAAAATTTTTTTAAACAACTGTTTCATTAGGAGTATTATGTTCCGTTGTAAATTTATTTGTTAAAGGTTTTTCTGGAAGTATATGATCATTATTTATATAGGTAAAACTACCAATAGAACGATCACATTCACTTTCACATTCTTCTGATGATTGTTTTTGTACATCATTTGTAATTACTGAATTAGGTATAGATCTATGTCCACGACTACTACTCCTTTTTTTGTAAAATCTTTGACCAATTTTTGGTGATATTGGATCATTTGTTATTTTTACTTTATTATTAATTGTAGGTAATATGTTTGATGTGTTGTTAGAATGAAATTGCTTTGAATTATTGCTTTCTGATGAGGAAGATAATTGTTTACTTGTTGAAGAAATATTAGATGGCAAAATATGTTTTTGAGAATTAACTTTTAATATACTTTTTGTTTGTTGGTTATTGATATTTTCTGACATACAATTATCACTCATCTTTGATGATGTTAATAATGGTGGATTTGGCAGTTTAATAGTATTTTGTTTTAGTGAATTATCATTTAAATTTTTAGACGAATGATAATCTTTTTCAACTTCAAATTCAGTTATCTGTTGTCCTTTCTTAATATTTTTTTCTTTTTGTGGAATTTCTTTTTTTAATATAGATGTTACAGTACATTCATTACCAAATGTAGTTCTTTGTACTGATAAACTTTCATTAGGTTTTAAATATTCATTTTCTATTTTTTCATCATTTGATAAACTTGAAAATGGTTCTTGAGCATAAATAGATGAATAAATGTCATCAGTATTACTGAAAATAATAAAAAATGTATTTAAATTAAAAATATTTTAATTTAGATAAAATATATTATTAAGAAATTTATCACGAAAATGTAAACATAATTAATTTTTAAACTTACTCTTTATCGCTAAAATTCCAATTTATTGGTCTTTGTTTCTTTATAGTAGTTATAATTTTTTGTTTATTTTGTAATGGTACATATTCATATATTGTGTCAGAATCATTAATTTCACTAATATATGATTTTCTTTTTATTTGTTCATGAGATTTATCTAAATTAGTAAAAGAAACTGATTTATTTAAAAAATTTTTTGAACTTGTTTGATCAAAATGTTTGCGCAATGATGTTGTTGAAGGGCGCCTCTGGAATGATGGCAATTGTTGGTGAGATTTATATAAAATTGGTTCTGTCGCAACACTTGGATTATTTATTATACTATTTGATGACATTAAAGTATTATTATACCTTTTAAAATTTGGGACTGAATTTGCTCTTTTAAAAGAAGTAATATAATTATTTGCCATCAAATTTTCAGGGTTAATTGGATTGTATGGTATAAAATGGTTAATTGTTTGTTGATTTTTCATCATCTGTGCCATTTTTATTTCTTTATTTCTCATAGATCTGGCGCAATCTCTTTCAAATTTACGTAATGCAGATGAGTCAACTTTATATACAGCTGAAAATGTTCTTTTAAAATTTTTTTCTTTATTTAAACTAGGTTGACTACTAATAGTTATTAAAGGATCTTCACAATTTTCTACATCAATTTTAACTATTTTGGCATTATTAAATGAAAATGATGTTGTAAGGCAACCTAATGCTGATGCAAATATATGTAAAATGGTACCAATTACTGATGCATAAAAAGCCCATCCAATAAATTGTTCATATATATCATCTTCCTCTTTAATTACATTATTATCTTGATAATTTGCCCATATATAAAAAATTAAATTACCAATAATTGCAAAAAAAGCTATAATAAATATAAAATAATTATATATATATATATATATATATATGTAAATAAATAAATAAATAAATTAATAAATAATATACCTGATATAGAAACAAGAACTGTTGAAGCACATGTTAATGTACGATGACAAAATGCACATATACCAATTAATAATGCTCCTCCTGATGATAAAATTGATAATAAAAAAGCAGATAATGATACAACTTTCCATGCTAATAATAAATGTTGATTTGCATCATCTTGTAATTTATTTTCATCATAATTATGTTCATATAAATCTTCTGGATCAATATAATAATCAAATTTATATACACACATAAATTGTGGTAAATAAAATGAATCAAATGGACTTCCACGATCAGCTAGTCTATATAAACTTTCATAATATTCTTTTGTTCTTCCATAATCATTAGAATAATCTCTTTTACAATCTAACCATAAACCATGATGATGTTCAGTTCTTCCACCTTCTAAATAAACATATTGCCAACTAGGAGATATTAAGGCTATTAATGATATAATAAATGCAAATATTTCAACAATAAAATAAATGGATAATGGAATTCTTCTTCTAACCATATTTATAATAATAAATAACTATTATTATTATTTAAAAAAGAAATTAAATTGAATTAATTAAAAAAAATTATATATAAATATATATCTAAATACAATTTAGCTCATAAACACCCATAGGTATTTCATAAATAATTAAAATATTATCTAAAAATATATATTCTTTGATAAATAAATTATAAAAACTGTTTTATGATTATTAATTAATAACAAAATAAAAAGATTTATTCTTTTACGGTTAACTATTTTCTTTATTATAAAAAATTTAGTAACATGTGTATTAATATAAAGAAAAGATGATATCAGAAGACTTTCTTTATCTATTCATCTTTATATAAATGATCAACATGTTGTATATGAATTATTATTATATGTAAAATATGCAAATAACTACTATATATATTATGCGATAATATAAATTGAAAGAATAAAGTACAGAACTCTATTTTAACAATATATATATATATATATATATCATCTATAAAATTGGATATTTCAAGGTCATGGGGATGCTAGTATACCATAACATTTATTGTTAAATTTGATGGAAAATTTTGTTATAATGTTTTATATAACTGTAAAATAAGTAAAAAGGTGAATTTAAATAAACATAATCTTAACATACTACTTTTAAAAATACAATATAAAGTTAAGTTTTTAAATAAAAATATCTTATTAATGTGGGAGAAAATATTACTAGGTCATTTTTTCTTTATTTTATTATACTATAAACTAACAATAAAAAAATAAAAATATATAAATATTTTTAAACATTTAAAGTTAAATAATCTAAACTATAATCATTGCAATGATTTTATATATTTATGTTAAATGTAAAATATATTAATAAAAATTTTCTCCTTTATTCTTAATATACAATAAATATAATTTAATTGTATGAATGTCTATATATATATATACATGTATTCTAAAGACTGTTCCAATAAAAGGTATGACTGCAGGAAGAATAATAGATAATGATCACATCAAAATAAATATTCATAAATGTTGAATAAAAGTTATTTATAAAAACTTTTAATAAGTTAAGAGTTAAATAATTTATTACTTATTTTGTGTAATTATTTTCATAATAAATATAATTCCAGTTAATAAAATAAATCTTTTAATAATTACATTTTAAAATTTTCATTTATCTTATTGTTTTCAAAAGTATTTCTTATATTGCAAAAATTATTTTCAAATAAATTTTTTTTTTTATATCATACATCAAAAAAATTAAAATAATCTTAAAAATATTATTTTAATAAATATATATTTATGCATCACAAATTAATACATCATTAATTTGGTATAAAAATTTATATAATTGATAAGAATAATTAACATAATGTTTTATTGTCGTTGATAAAAGATTATATCATAATTTTCTTGAGAATAATATTCATTTAATAAAAAAAACCTTTTTATATAATTTCCATCATTCAGAATATTAAATAAAACATTTTATTATCTTTAGAAAATTATTATCAATCTTTATTTATGAAAATATAAAATTAATTGTTTTATAAGTAAAATATTATAATTGGTTGAAATAATAATAAACTTATTTTCTAGTATTTTTTTTTAGATAAAAAAAAACCATTAAAATGTCAGTAGTTGATAGTGTTTTGTTAAACATAAAAGATATTACCAAACAAGTTGATGTTTTCCTTGAGCCTTATGGTAAATTTAAACTATTAATGATTGGAAGTGTAACAGGCTATTTATTGTGTTACATTGACAAGATTCTTGAAAGTGATAAATGTAAATTTTAATTAATCTTTTTTAATTAATATTATTATTTAAGCTTTAACTTATAGAGTTAAAAATAAATTTTTTAAATTAATACGTAGAATACCTTTTATTAAAAAGAAAATAAAGGTAATAATTAATTTTTAATTATAATAACAAAAAAATTTTTAGAGTGAATTATTATTAATAGAGAAAGACTTGATAAAAAGTATCCATAAAGATGACACAACAAATGTTTATGTATCTGAAATTCCAGATAAAGGAAAAACTAAATCAGAGATAATTCAATTTCTTGATAATTATACAAAATTTGGTATCGTTTACCTATTAATTATTTTTATAATATTAATTTTTAGAAACACCACAATACTTGGATGGTAAAGTTTCAGGAGCTGTTTTTAGTGATGAATGTAACAAGGAAGAGATTGAATGTTATAAAACAATTATTGAAAAATTTGCTTGGTCCAATCCACTTTGGCCAAAATTGTTTCCAGGTATTAGAAAAATGGAATCGGAAATTATTAGAATGTGTTGTAATTTAATGAATGGTGATGATGAAACTTGTGGTTCTATGTCAACAGGTGGTTCGATGTCTATTCTTTTAGCCTGTTTAGCCTACAGAAATAAAGCACTTGATAACGGAATTCAATTTCCTGAACTGTAAGATATTAATAATATTTATTTTAATATTTAAATGTATTTTAGTGTAGCACCAACATCTGCTCATGCTGCTTTTATGAAAGGTGCTGAATTATTTAGAATGAAACTTGTTTTAATTCCTTTAGATCCTGTTACTTATAAAGTTGATTTAAAAAAAATGAAACAATCAATTAATAAGAATACAGCTATGTTAGTTGGTTCAGTCCCTAATTTTCCTTTTGGAAGTGTTGATGATATTGAAGAAATTGGTAGATTAGGATTAAAGTATAATATTCCTGTTCATGTAGATGCTTGTTGTGGGGGATTTATTCTTCCATTTGTTGATGAAAATATATATAATATTCCAAAATGGGATTTCCGTGTTCCAGGTATTACAAGTATTACAGCAGATACTCATAAATATGGTCTTTCACCAAAAGGAAGTTCTGTTGTTTTATACAAAAATAAAAGTTATATACATTATCAATATTTTTGTGAAACAGATTGGCAAGGTGGAATTTATGCTTCACCCACAATGGAAGGTAGTAGATCTGGTCTTAATATTGCTCTTACATGGACTACTTTATTCTATTATGGTAAAGATAAATATGAAAATGTCAGTAAAAAAATTATTGAAACAACAAGAAAAATAAAAAATGGGTATGTTTTTTTAAAAGATTTTGTATTTTTTTTATATAAATTATTTATAGTCTTTCAAAAATACCAGAATTAAAGTTACAAGGTGATTGTGATATTTGCATTGTTAGTATGACATCATCAATCATTGATATTCATAAATTTGTTTCAATAATGGAAAAAAAAGGATGGCATTTAAGTAGTCTTCAATATCCATCAGGATGTCATTTAATGGTTACATTAAATCATACTAAAGATAATATTGCTGATGAATTTATAAAAGCATGTCATGATTCAGTTAATGAAATTAAAAAAAATAATGACTCAAAATTAGAAGGAACTGCTGCATTATATGGTATGGCACAAAAAATTCCTGATAGAAGTTTGGTTAAAGAATTTGCATATATTTATCTAGATACCTGTTACTCCTTTCCAAGCATTTTTAAAAAATTATAATTTTGTTATAAATATATAATTAATTTTTTTTTCTACATACACATACATTTTAGTTTCTTAAAATCAATTTTATATAATCCATTACATTTATTTTATTTAATTAGGTTATTCTAAAGAATAAAATAAATTTATACAAAGAAAAATTATAAAATATGTATCAGAATTAGAAATAAGAAAGAAAAACTAATACTAAAAAATATATATAGAACTTTGATTTTTAAAATGACCTAATTATTTAGAAACAATTTAGCTAATCATTAAATTAGGTAAAGGTTAAATATATTAAAATATATAACGACTATACTCATAACTAATTTATTTTATAAAATATCTTCTTCTTTTATTTTCTTTTTTTTTTGTAATTTAAATATTATAATAAATATTTGTTTTTATAGGTTTAATTATGAAAGTAGCTTATAAAGAAGCTGCTTTTTTAGCATGTGTTTCATCAACAGTATGTCTCATACTAACTGCTATATTTTTACCAATAATTCATACAAATATACAGAGAAAAAATTCTAATATTTTAGCTCATGTAGAACTTTGTAAAATGAAATCTAAAGATATTTGGAAACAAATTATGGTTATTGATAAAAATCCAATTATTAGAAAAAGAGCTTCTGGTTATACAAATAATTATGAATCAGTTAATACACCTTATACTGCCTCTTCTGGTGTTGGTAATGCTTGTTGTGCATGTACTCAAGGACCACCAGGTAATAGAGGTGCTCAAGGTAAACCTGGAAAACCAGGAATTGATGGTAATCCTGGAAGAAATGGTTTAAATGGAAGAGATGGTGTTTATTTACCTGCTCCACCTGCTGGAACTAATGCTTGTCAAAAATGTCCACCTGGACCTCCAGGTGCACCAGGAATTCCAGGTCCAAAAGGACCACGAGGACCACCAGGAAATCCAGGAAAAGCAGGAAGAATGGGTGAAAATAGTAGACCAGGACCACCAGGACCAATGGGAATGAGAGGTGAACCAGGTCCACCAGGTCCAAAAGGACCAAGAGGTGATAGAGGAAAAGTATTGAATGGTGCTCCACCAGGTCCACCAGGACCAACAGGACGTGTAGGACCTAGAGGTCCACCAGGTGGAAGAGGTCATGATGGTAAACCAGGTATTGGTGGAACAGTAGGAATTAGAGGACAAGTTGGAGATAGAGGAAATCCAGGTAGCATTGGATTACCAGGTCCACCAGGACCACCAGGTGATCCAGGAAATCCAGGTTCATGTTCACATTGTGATGGAAATCGACCACAAATTCCTTCACCAAAACAAGAAAGTATCATGCCTGTTGTTACAAGAAATAATATTCCTTCTCCTGTTCCAATACCACCACCACAAATGGAAGAACCTATGAATGCTTTACCATCATCTAAAGAACATATACCATCTACATTACCAAATTCTCAATCTGAAGTTGAAGTTTTACCATCACAAAGCAGAACTCAAGGAGAATATTTATGGTTTAATTAATAATATAATAAAACATATAATTAAAATTTTTTTAATAAATTATCTTTTTAAAAAATTTCACACAACAAAAGTAAATAAATTTCTAACAACACGTGTTAACTATTATAGTAAAAATTAATTTTAATTATTATTCATTTACAATTTCAAAAGTAAGGATGTAATAATTTACTACTTTCTATATTTTATATAATCTTCCTGTTATTTTTTATTTTTATAAAAAAAATTTTCTTATATGTTATTTGTAAAAATAAATATCAAGATTAAAGAAGCAATTTTGCAGTATAAAGGTTCATATAAACTTTTATCTTATATTAAATAAAATATTATAAAATAATTTTCTTTTTAAATCTATATTTATTTTTGTAGGAAAGATTTCATTTTTTTTTTTGAACATTTTGCTAAAGAGATATTAACAAAGTTTTCTATTTTTAGAACTTAAATCTTATGTTAAACTTTTTCTAATTCATATTTTTTTTAAATTGTTAAATTTATAGGAATCAAAATTTAATTTTTCTACTGGCTTCTTTTTTTATCAATTTGGTGTAAAATTATTGTAATTTAACATCATTTTAATTATACACATTTTATAGAAAGTAAAACTTTTTTTTTAAATATAATAATATTAATTTCTGTATATGTAAAAACTTTTAAAAAAAGTTTACTTATTAAAGTTTTTAATCTACAGATAAAAAATTATGATAAAATTTACTTTTTTAAGTAACAAATATTATGCTTGATTCATCTACTATTTAATACTGTTTATTTTTTTATATAAAAAAATATTTTTAATATATGTTAGCGTTTATAAAAATTTAACAAACCAATTTATAATATTTATAAAGTTTAGATTATAAAGTTTGACTTGATAGTTTTTTTGATGCGTGTAATTTTAAATCACAACAATACTTTATAAAAAAAAGTTTTTAAATTGAAAGAAATGTCAAGTAACTATGTTTTTACTAAGCAATTATCTAATTATTTTCAAAAATAAAATTATATTTTTTATAAATTAAAAATTTTCTTAAATTTTTTAATTAAATTTATTTGATTCACAAAGAATATTAAAAAATAGTAAACTTATATTTAATATAATTAATACATTATTATATTTTAAAAAAAAAATTTTTTCATTTCCTAATTGTTAAATATCTCTATGTATGATATTTAGAATAGAAAAATCTTTTATAAAACTATTAATTGAGAAAGAAAAAAAATATGGTTTAAAGTAAAAGAGATTATTTTAAAGAAGATTCTATGACGTATTAAATTTTACTATGACGATATTTTTCTACTTTTAGTCTTTTATTTATTTTTAAAATTAATTATAGTGTAATATTAAAATTTTTTTTTACTTTAAAATTCTAATATCTTTTTTTTTCTTAATTAAATAAACTAAATTTCATTTTTTTTATAATAAATATTATTTTATTTCATTTAAAATATTTTTATACTATATCATTTCTCAACTAATGCAATATCTATTTTATATACAATATGATAAAATAGATATGAATTAAAATAACTACTATTATTATAAGCATATATACAACTTTACTAATTTTAATTTTTATAATATAAGATTTCATTTAATGAACTTTTTTTATAAAGTTTGAGCAAATATATTTGTAGTACATTTAAGTAAATAAACTTTTAAATATTTACTACCGTAATTATTACTATAATAGAAAAAAAATTATTTTGCTCAGACATTTTAAATATTTATTTATTGTATAAATTTTGATATTATTAATATATTTGAATTAAAATGTTTTTTTTTCAATAATTTATTTTGTCTTTTTTTGAAAAATAAAATTAATATATAAGTTTTCTTTAATGGTTTCATTGATTATTATTCAATGGTATATTTAGGAAATGAATAAAAATGTTTTACTTGTGATAAGACTACAAATTATTAATATATATACATATATATATATATATATATATATTTTCAATTCTTAAAATAAATACCTATTTATAAATATACAATATTTTAAATATTATTTTTACAACAAATTTCACAAATTATTTTCTCCAATATTTTATTTGGGGATAAAAATATTTAACAATATGTTTATTAACGTCATTTTCTTATCAATATAAATATAAAATTAACACCTTAAAATGTTATATTTTCTATAATAATATTCTATATTAATATTATGTTTTCATTTATAGTAGATTGGCTTTTATGCAAGTACTTTCTAATATTCTAATATTTATACTTTGATATACTAAATACATTATTTTTTTTTCTGTGCATCATATTATTTTTTTGTTATATGGGGTGTTCTGTTAGTATACCGTGTGACTGTAAAATTATTACATCAAAATTTAGAAAAAAAAATGTAAATACAAAAAAAAGTGGTATAAATAATGGTGGTGTTGAAGAATCAGAAAATGATAGTATAAATAATGATAAATTGGATGAATGTTTAGCAACACCACCAGAAGTAAAAATTGAAATAGGTAATGGTATTAGAAAAGATGCTACTGAACATCAAAGTATAATTGTTATTTTTGGTTAGTTATAAATAATAATAAAATTTATATTTTATAAATAGGTGGACCAGGTAGTTTAAAAGGTCTAATAACACAAGAATTAGGAACTGAATTTGAATTTACTACTATAAATGTTGAAGATATTATTTTTAATTATTTACCAAATAAAGTTGCAAATACAGTTAATTCAATTGTTGAAATTCAACAATTATTAAAACGTGATAAAGGAATAATTACGTTAGATTGGGTTTTTAGTATGATATCAACAAAATTAGCCACTTCAACATCTCAAAGATTTTTAATTGATATTGTTCCTGAACTTTCAATAATTTTAAAAACAGATGCATATAAAAATGCAGATGTTGAAGCAACATTAAAAAATTTTGAAAGAAGGCATTCTATAATGTTTGTTTTAAATATTGAAATAGAAAATGAACATATATTATTAGATGGTAAAAAAACACAAAAAAAAAGTGATGGAATTGATAATAAAGACTTATCACCAGAATTAAGTGCATTTTTGAAAGGAGTTGATGAGGCAGATAAAGGTTTATTAGAAAAAAGAATAGATGCATTTCATAAAAATTCAAAACCATTTGTTGAATATTTTCGTAAGACTAAACGTGTTATTGATATTGATATCAAAATTCCTTATAATCCAAATGTTGTACCAAAAGTTAAACAAATTATTTCTGATTTTGGTTTAGCTAATGATACTGATCAATCAGGAAAAATTGTTTTATTTATGAGAGGTATGTTATGAAATTTTTAAAATTTAAATAAAATGGTATTTTTTTTATAGATGAAAATCAATTTATGAATATTGACGTAGATTATTATAAATTAAAAAAAATACGACTTTCAGAAGTCTGTCCAGATAAAAATGGAACACTAGTAATTTTATTATTTTTAATATATAAACTTATATTTTTTTATAGAGTGCCCAAATTAGAAGTGTTAAAAGATACATTTTAAATTCAGGATTAGTTAATGAAAATTATCTTGTTATTCTAGATAACATGAATAATACCGATTATGCCGTATGTTTTAATTATAAATATTTTTTATGATAATTAATTTTTAGTTAACTAAACGTGTTAATTTTTTTGAACAAAAAACAACATATTTGGATTATTTTATTCAAAATAGAAAAAGTGGATCAAGACCAAAAAGAAGAAATAAATTACCATTAAGATGTTTATCAAGTCCAAATGGTGAAATATGTTTATTTCCATTAAATTTTTCACAAAAAATATGTAAAAAAATAACACTAATATTTAGTGAAAAATTAAGTAAAGCTGAGGATAATGAAATAATTGGTAGTGGTGAATCAAGTCCTAGTGTTTATGATTCATCATCAACAAATTTAAACAAACCTAGAAAAGATAAAAATTTAAATACAAATAATACAATTAATGGGTCACAATTTTTACGTGTACCAATACATCAAGGAATCTATTCTGCTAATGGAAGGCAAAGAAGGAGAATATCAAACACCATTAGTATGAGTTTAGATAAACAGGATGAACATTAATAATTATAGTCATTTTGAATTTCCTTTTATTACTAATGTTTTTTTTTTTAATATATATTTATATAAAAATATATAACAAATTACAATATATTTATAAAGATAAATGATTGACGTAAATAATTACTAAAACTAGGATGGAGTTTGCTATGTTAACATTTTTAATTTAAAAATTTTAGAAAAATATTTATTATATATAACTACGTGATGACAAGATAAACATACTTATATAATAATGTTGCGAAGTATAAGACATTCTTGTCAGTCTTTAGACATCTTTATGATTAGTAATTTAAAATATAAATAAATATGATTAGTATTGTGTACTTCCTTATATAATATAGAAGTATCTAATGCTAATTAATGCATTTTTATACCAAAATATATAAAAAAAATATTTTAAAAAAAAATTTCACAATAATATTTAATTTTTTTCTTCTATCATAACATATCCTTCATCTTTACTAGATGCATTTTTTTCATCTTCAGTATCTTTTTCATCTTTTGTTATATCTTCGCCATCTGAAATTTCATCATCACTATCTTTAGCTTTCTTTTTATTTTTATTTTTATAATTAGAACCACGATATTCATATGTATATAATGGTACAAATGATTCAAAGAAACCACAATCTTCCGTCAAATTTGGTAATATCCATAAATGATGTTTTCCAAGTGTAAGTACAAAAATAATAACGAACAAAATTGAACGTGCAGCAGCAACAGTCATAAGTAATACAATAAATCCAACAGCAGCCATAGCAATATAATATACTACAGTACGAAGCCATTCAGGCCATAATGGTAAAAGACAAAGTGCAACAGTTCCTACTAATAATCCAATTCCAATTAATTGTTTAAAAAGTGGTGTTGGATTGTATGTCCAAACATAAGTTTCTTTACCATCGATAAATGATTGATGTTGGTGGACAGTTAATTTAACCTTCTTTTTATCTTTTTTCTTATTTTCTTCATCAACTTTATTTTCATCATTTTGATCTTTTGTTTTTTTAGTTTTATCTTTTTTTCTTAAAACAGTCTTAACAACTTTAAAAAATAAACCTCTTTCCATTAATGTTTGTATATAAGCAGCAGCTTCTTCTCTATCATTAAACATTGGTGTTTTAGATTTGCTCCCATACTTGTCTGATTCATAAAGTGTTGTGACAGCCTTTTCACCAGTAAAATATTCAACTTCATTTTGATTGAAAATTGTCTTCTTACAAGGTGTATTAAATCTAATAAATTTTGCTATAGCTTCTTCCTCTTTTGTCATATTAATATTTGCCACTGGTTCATCATCATGTGAATGCCCATGTTTCTAAAAAAAAAAATCATACATATATAATATATATTATTTTTATAAACTTACATTACCACAACAAGCTTTTCCCATTTTTTAAATTAATTATAAAATCCGCTAAAATAAAAATATTAAATTGTTTTTATTAAAAAAAAATATATATTTATATAATAACAATACAATTATGTCGCGTGTAAATGTTAAATGTTGTTGATGTATAAACGTGTTCAATATATCAGAAAAGCGTGCTGAGATTAACAATTTTTATATTTACTAAATTTCATAATATTATATTCTTTTTTTTTTTAAAAATTTTTTATAATTTAGAAAATAATATTTAAATATATTATAATATTAAATAAAAATAATTCAATAAAAAAAATTTATTGATTTAAATATATATATAAAATTTAACATAATATTAAAATTTTCCATTTAAAAATAATTTATACTAAAAATTTATGATATTAAATAATTAAAATGTAAATTGCCTAAGGTAATTTTATCGCAATATAATAAATGTCTAGTAATTATAAATGGTTGTCAATTAAAAAATAAAAATTTTAAAATTTTTGTTTTTAATATAAAATAAGAAAATAATTATGTAACACGTATATATAAATGTAAAGTATATATTTTTATTTTATATAAATTGAATAAAAAATAGTCATAATATTAAATAATAAAATACTAGCACGTTTTTGTTGTTTATTTAGTAAAAATTAAAGTAAATATTATTTTAAATATAATTGCATTATGAATAAACTATAAATATAAAAGTAGTTAAAAAAAAAGAAACAAATTTTAATCACTAAATTATTAATTTTTACATAGTAAAGTAATTATATATAACACTATAATATACTGACCGATTTCTATTAAAAGCTACAGCAGCAGATTTATTTGTTTTTGTTAAATCATTTATATGTAAAACAAGATTTGAATTCTTAGTTATCCAAAATAATTTTTCAGGTACAGTTCCAACTGCGCAATCAACCCATATTGGTATTAACCATCTATTTTTAGGGTTACCATATTTTGGTGTTTGTGAAAGTGTAAATAATTTATTTTCTTCATCAAAATCTATAAATACTAATGGATAACTTCCTTGGTATAACCAACTTTTAAAAAATGGTAATGCCATTGGCATATGCATATGAGTTACATGTTTAAGAATATTAAAAAAATCTTGACTGTCAACTGACGTTAATGCATATTTTTTAATAAATTTTCTTAATAATTTTTTCATTAAATGTGGGCCAATGACATCTTCTAGCATCATTAATACAGCTGGACCTTTAACATATACATGATGTGGTATTTTTTCAGCCCATTTTTTATCAATTAATGGTTCTTCAGAATTATCTATTTCAACTCTAAATTCATAAGGTCTTTTCATTGATATAAAACTTGTTAATGATTCTGCTATCCAAATATCATTCCACCATTTCTAAAAAAAAAATTAATTATTAAGAAAATTAAATTATTTTAACATACAATTGTAACTAAATTTCCAAAAAATTGATGTGCCATTTCATGTGTTAATGTTTTTGTAAATGTTACCATACTTCTAGTATTATTTTTTTTTGGCCATAATCTTTCAGATACTTGTAATAAACCAAAATTTTCCATACCATTTAATTGACAAGGTACAATAAGAAAATGTTCTTTTGCTTTAGTATCAATATTTAAATATTTATCAATTAAATTTTTATATTTTTTTATTTCATAACAAACATCTTCTGCAACATCATGCCAATTTGGATCTTTTGATCTATTAAATTTCCATATACATATATCTTTTTCTTTTTGAATTTTATTTTCACAACAATAATTATCAAATTTTCCAATTGAAACTGTAAATAAATATGTTGGTATAGGTGGAGTTGATTTAAATGTCCATATTGTTAAATTATTTGAAAACATAAATGGACTACCTTCTGTATTAGATAAAGCAATATATGATGCTTTAGCAAATTCTCCACTTAACCATAATTGAAGTCTAAAGACACTTTTCCATCTTGGTTCATCAAAAGAAGGAAAAACTTGTCTGGCATATGTCATTTCAAGAAGTGAATTAACCCAATTTCCATTTACCTATAATGTGTTTTAATTTTAAATAATAATATACAATTTTCTTACATTATCCTCAATTTTCATAAAACCTCTTAGATGTTCTGAATATTTTGTTCTATACCATATTGTTAATTTATATAATTTATTTTTCCTATATTTATTACTTTTTGGATATTTGAGAATAACTGTTTGCGTATTATAATTAAATACCGGATCATCCAAAACAATAGATTTATTTTTATTGTTTTCATGAATTGTTACATGTTTAAAAAGAATAAAATTACTATCAGAATGTAATTCTAAATATGTACTTGTTTTTTGACATAAAATATCAATAACAACCTTAATAATTTTAATATAAATAATAATAATAATAATAACATACCTGTCCTGTTATTTCATTTGAATGACTGTCTAAACTTAATTTAATATCATATTTTAATGGATGAAAATGATCATTTAACTTATAATAAACATCATATACTTTTGTATTTGCTACCAGAAGTTGAAAAATTGAAAAAATTAATAAAAATATAAGGTATATAGTAGAAAAGTTAAAAAATTTTTTATGAACAAAAGTTAACATTTGTTTAGATAATACCATTTAAAATTTTGTTACATCAATAGAATTATAATACTTTTATTAACGAGATCGTTTTTCAACATAGATTATTAATAAAATAACTAATATTAAAAAAAAATTCTTTTATTTTAAAAAATATACTTTTTTTTCTTTTAAAAACAAAGTTTTATTAAGAAATAAATGTATTTTATCTTAAAATTAAAATATTATATATTTAAAAAAAATGAATATTAGTAAAATATTATATATATATAAGTTAAGTATAATAAAGTTATATAAAATTCACACTTAGGCATTTATAAATATTTTAAAGAATAAAATCAATTAGCTGAAAATAATGAATGAACATTATTATTTTAAGATATTTAAAAATTTTTTCATCTAAAAATGTTTTATAAAATACTATTTATATTATAATTGTTTTATGATATGTAATATTAATAAAAAGAAGATTATATTTTCATAGGTAACGTTTAGCACCAGATAATAGTTATCAATCATTTTTCATTTTCTTCTTTATCAATTAAGATTATATTTAGATGTATTTATGAGTACCTTAATTATTGTAGACTGTTATCAAGAATTGAAACTGTATAAAAAGTTAAAATTATGTTACTGTTTGATTATTAGATATATAAAAACTGATACATAATTATATCTTTGTTTGTATAATAAAATTGTGTCATACAAAAATTTTGACTATTTTATAAACAATTAATATCAAAATATTATAAATATATTGTATAATATTTCTTATAAATTATCTCATATAATATTATATAATAATAAATAACTATACAATTAAAATATTTTTATTAAAAGAAATTAACTTATTTATTTGTAACTTTAATAACATCAAATGAAAATGGAGGAGCTTTAATAATTCCTGCCCATTTACCTTTAAGTAATGGCATTGAACTATTTTTTGGAACTTTTATTATATATCTAGATAATATATTAGTTAAAAATAAAAACATTTGCATCATAGCCATATTTTCACCAATACATTTACGTGAACCAGCACTAAATATTAACATTCTATCAATAGCTTCTTTTTTAAATGTTTTTTCATCTTCCATTAAAAATCTTTCAGGTAAAAAGTTATCACTATCACAAAATATTGGATCATATTTCAATATATTATATTGTTGTGCAAATATTATTGTATTTCCTGGTATAAATTTTCCTCCAATTGTTACATTATTTTCTGTTCTATGAGTTACATTATGTGGTATTATATTTGAAAATCTTAAAATTTCATATACAGCAGCAAGACAATATGGAAGTCTATTTTTATCATCATAATTTATATCAATATCATATCCAATAACTTCATGAATTTCTTTTCTTATTTTTTCTTGTTTATCTGGAAATGATCCTAAAATATTCATTGACCAATTTAATGCTGTTGCTGTTGTTTCCATACCAGCAACCCAAACATCATGAATTACATAAGGCATTTCAGCTTCATTTACATATTCATCACTAGAATCAGTTTTTTCCATATATGCATGTACAAAATTTGTTGGTTCTTTTCCTTTTATCCATGTTGATTTAGATTCAATTATAACATTACGAATATGAGCAAAAGCAACATCTAATTGATCTCTTCCAACATTATTAATTTTTTTTAATATTTTAATTATCCATGGATAATCATTAAAAAAATGATAAAATAAAGTAATATTTGATCTACCTAATTGAAATAATTTTTCAAGTGGTTCCATTATAAATTTAAGTTCTTGATTATCATCAAGTGATCTTCGTATACCAAATAATAATTCAGTCATAACATTAGCAAAACATGCCCTAAATATCCAAGTAAATTCAAGTGGTCCTTCTTTTCTTTTATCTTCAACATAATTTAATGTTTCAAAAACATATTCCATAATTTTGGATTCCATTATACTTCTCCCAATACCAAAATTACGAAATATTTGAAGACAAACTTTTCTTTGTTCTTTCCAATATGGACCATCAGCAAATACAATTCCTCTACCAGTTTCAGGGTGAACAAATGATTCAGGATATCTTTTTGCTCTTCCACTAAATGTCATTGAATTTTTAACAAGTGCTTCTTTAAATGAATCATAATCACATAAAACAACAACTGGATATGGAAGATAAATTGTAAATATTGGACCAAATTGTTTTCTATAATCTTCAAATTTATCTGGCATTTTTTCAAATGGAATCTTTAATTTTTTTAAAATTTATTTAAACAATGTTTAAAGGTAAATATTTTACCTGAAAAAGATTTCCTACAAACGGTAATGGAAATGGTCCTTTTGGATACTTTGTAACTTTAATATAAAATTTTACAATCCATATTAAGATAAGTATACAAATAGTTGTTATTAAATATATTGAAGTAGTTAATTTCAATGGAAAAAGAAATTGTATAAAATAATCCAAAATAAAAAGCATTATTTCTTCAAAATAAAATAAATGAACTTTTTTTGAAGAAAAAAATCTATTTTATAATAAAATTTTTATTTTTAAAAAACTTTTAGAAAATGATAATAAATTTGCTTAATAAGTCTCTATAAAAATTATATTATGATAGAATTATACATTTTTAATATAATGTTTTACAATAGCAATTTTAAAAAATTAACTTAAATTATCATATCAATTTCTATGTATTGTATTTTTATTCTTTCATAGTTTATTTAATTTATTGCCATTGTAAATTATATAACATATATTAATAATAATGTTTATTTTATGTAATTCTAAAAAAGTGTAGTTTGTTGTTTAATCATACAAATTTTATTTAAATTAAAAAAATATTCATAATCAATATATATAAATTAGTTTTTTTTTAATTAATAACTTTCTTAAAATTACATCTATTATTTTTTTAATATTTTTATATGCTTGTAATTTAATATAATTAAATATAAAAAAAGTTTATTTCAAAAAAAAAAATTTATTTGAAAAAACATCCATTTATCATGGTAATGTGAATTAATTTTATATGACTAATGTAAATGATTATTGTTAAAAAATTGTATGCCAGCAACACAAAGATTCATCCGGGTTCAATACTATTTTGATGAAACACAATATATATGATAGTAAAATAGAAATGATAAGATATCTTTATTTTAAATAATAAAGAAAAAAATAAAAATCTTCACATTGTAGGCTGGTATTGACAAATGATATTAATCAAAAATAGTAATTTGATATTATATTAAAATAAATACATTTCCATATAATTGTTGAAACCAAATTAGTATATATAGGATGATTGTTTGCGAATTTTTGACATAAAACATGAAGTTAAAAGAAGCACCATCCGCATTGATTACAAAAAAATAGTTAATTTGATAGATCGAGATCATTCTGTATGGGGATGAAGCTTAATTTAAATTATATGTTTTTTTTTATTCAACCACAATTAAAAATTTATAGATCGCAAAGCGGTCCAACATTATTTGAATTAGATGATGAAGATGATACAGGATTTGGTGTTGTACTCATACTAGCATAATTACCTTCTGAATTTGAACCAGCTAAACGTCTCTCATCATTTGAAGAAGATTGATTATTCTAAAAATAAAAATATAATATAATAATTATTAAATAAAAATTTAAACAAACATACTGAACGTGATGGATTAGAATGTTGTGTGTATTGTTGATATTGTGGATGAAAATTATGTATTGCATCTTGCATAATATCTTTTGGATTCATTGTTTCTTTAAGAGAACTTGAAATTGATTGTAATGTAACAGGACGTCCTTCATTATTTGATGTTACAGAATGAACATCAGCATAAGCACTAACACCAAAAGCAAATCTTAAAGCAACAGCAGCAAAAAACATTTCAACACAAATAAGAAAATTTTGATATTGTGCTGCTACAGTACCAGTTGAAATAACTTCTTCGCCATGTGAATTATATATAGGAGCAATTGCAGATGTTAAACCAAGAATAGCTAATAAAAATCCTTGCCAAAATGACAAAAATATAACTGATTTAACTGTTAAAAATTTTAAAACAGGGCTATATGGTGAAAGAAGATCTCTTGTAGCTGTATAAAAAAGAAATAGTCCATATAAAGCTAATGATACAGAAAAATTATAAACAAGTGTTGTATAAAAATATCCTTCATTCATACTCCAATTACCATCATGATATTTACCACATATAGCTAATAATAATGTTATAAAAGCCATTACAGGTTTAATTAAACAAAATTGAAGTGTTGCTTTTTTACAAAAACGTAAAAATTCAATTGTATATTGTTTACCAGCTAAACAACATGTAAATGTCCAATAATTAGTTGGTCTAATTGGTTTTCCTCTTATTTCAGCCATTATGTTACTTTCACCACCAAGATATTCATAACATAAACTTAAAAAACTATATATTACAAATGCTTCATAACAATCACGAATAGAATTGAAATAAACATAAACATCATTTGAAAAAAATAATAGTGAAAGCCATGAATCAAATGAATATATAGGTACAATAAAAAGAATTCTTACGATCCATCTTTGTTCAGAAGGACATGAATACCAACGAAGATGTTGATATATATGATGTGATGTTATTAATAATGCAGCCCATGTAAAAAACCCAGCAATTCCTTTAGCAGCTCCAGAACGAATAAAAATGTCTCCGGAATCGATTAATAAAGATGCAGCGTCAGTAGTAGTATTCATTGTAATTTTATTCAATAAAATATTTTATTTATATATGTGTAAATTATATATTTTACTTTTTATTTAATTGATATTTAATGTCTAACTTAGTTCATTACTGAACCTATAAAATAAAAAAAAAAAACTAATTTACAATTAAAATAACTATTATTTAAAAAATCAATATTAGGTGTTAAACAACGAAAACAATTGACTCTATTTTATTTAGTTCAAATTTATATATAAAAGTTACGCGTGTCAAAAATAATACATTTTAGATAAAAATATATTTTGTTAAATAATAAAAATATATATTATATTTAACTTCTTGTTTATTAAGGGAAAATAAAAATATTAATTAAAAAAAAATATAAACATTAATCTTTTTCTTTATTTAATGATGTCAAGAAGATAAAAGAAATTTATATCTAATATGAATATAAGATTTTAACTATAAAATTTAAAATAGAATAACATTAATTGATGTCTTTATTTTATTATAGAAATTTTATTTAATGAACATTTTTAAATCGAAATGAATAAATTTTTGTTTAAATATAATCGTTACAAAATTTATTTTTTTTTTATACAAATATTTAATTATATTATCTATCTTTAATAATAATAATAATCAATAAACATTTAAATTAAAAATTGTCAATATTTTTAATAAAAATAAAAGAAAATGTTGATAAAATTTTGAATAGAAAAAAGTATAATTAAAAAAAATTGTATTTATTTTAAAAAGAAAAAGCATGTGATAATGCATATGTAAATAATTTACTTATTTTTATAAAATATATTTTATCTTATTACATGTGATATATTTAAGTTATATATATGTATATATAAAATAAAAAATAATATAAACTTTATAAAGTTATTATAAATAAATGTATTTGATATGGTTTTAATAAAAAAATTAAAAGTTAATTTTAATCAAAAAAAAAAATTACATTTATATATTTTTAATTTCTACATCTAGTGGCTGTTGTTATATAAATAAAATGCCTAAATAACAAAATTGTTCATTTTCATGGATGGAGAAATTGACTTTATATGACTAGCTATCTACATAAGTATGATAAGAATAATAATATAACTAAAAATGCTATAGTAAAGATATTGTAATTGAGTAAAAAAGTCAATAAAAAAAAGATGAGTTGTGATTAATTAAATATAATATTATAACTATTAACTAAAAAATTTATTTTTTTTTTTTTTTAAAAATTTGAAATAAAAATTTTTTATTATTTATATCAAAATAAAATTTCTATAAAATGACAAGAATATAATTTTTTTTTATAATTATAATATAAAAGATAGGATATATTAAATAAATAAATGAAAGAAAGAAAGAAATATACATATATATATGACATCCTATAATACTTATAAGAATGTATGAAATATAATTTAAAATAAATTAATAAATGATACATTGTATGATAAAGTCTTTCATCATATATTGGTATTCGTTGCCATGTTTTTATATAAAATAAAAATTTTTTATTTTGTCATACAAGTTTAAATAATAAATGTTATAGTTATTGGTCAAATATGATAGAAACTTAAAAGCAACATTCCAACATTAATGTTATTTATAATTTTAATTTAACATTCTATATAATGAATCATCAAGATAAAACAGAATGTATAATAAAAGTTTTACATACAAACTTATTAAAGATAGAAAAAAGAATAAAGATAAGTAATGGAAAAATAAAATAAATGAAAAATAGTATATATTGTAGAATGTTTCTTAAATATAAAAAATAATTCATCTTACTTGTCAATTATTCACTCATGTAAATCAATATATATGAAAGAAAATTTAAAATAATAACTATATAATATTAAATAGTATATTAACAATTCAAATACATTTTCATCAATATTTTGGACTTGTGATAGTTTTAAAATACACATATATTTTTATACATATTATATTAATAATACATTATATTTAAAAGTTACCATTTTAAAATGGTATTAAAATAAAATATAATGAAAAAAAAAAATAACTGTTAGTATATGCAATAAAGTTAAAGATCAATTTGAGATAATATTTTAGAAGAATGAGTAATCAATATCACAGCATATATATTTTAATGTAAACGGGACTAGTTAATAGTAGTAGATGCGATTGAAAAATTTTCGTTATATATTTGGATGTCACAAATTAGTCTTTATCGATATATTGTAATCGAATTGTTGTAATGATGAAAATCTTAAAAATAATAAATCTAGTTTTTCTATATTTTTATTAAATAGATAACCAATATTTAAAATAGCCAAAGGATATATATTTATAATATATATTTAATCTGTTATTTATTTAATTTTATATAAAAATAGATTATATATATAATAGAAAGTTATTTTAAACAATAATATAATTTATCTATATAAAAATAAATAAATGAATGAATGAAACAAACAAATATATGTTTTTAATATAAAAACGAGAATTAATTAAATTAATAATTTATTTTATTAACTAAATTTTTAAAGTAGGTAGACAATAAGATGTTAAATTAATACCAGTATCCGTAAGTATATTATATACATAATGTTGATATATCTTTAACAAGATAAAATTACGTCCGTTCTTGTCATTTTATAACAATTATTTTAAAAAGAAATTAAATTTTTTAACACACCAGTATTAGTGGAAGGAACTTGAAAAAAAATTGTCATTTAAAATTTGTTTACTTTTGTGACTTATATTTTAATTTCTATTTATGAATGGTAAAAACCGTTTGATAGATACTTTGCAATTATTCTTACTTTCTCCAGACTCTGGTGTTTGTAATAATGCTAGTTGTGCTGGTGTTAAAAAACAAATTGATGATGCTACAGCTATTCCCGATGTACCGTGTGGGGTGTAATTTGTTGAACCTGTTGGTAGTCGTACAACACAACTAAATATTCCTGTTCTGTAATTAGCACTAGGTTCAATTGATATAGGAGTTGTTGTCTTAAAAATAATTAATTAATAATAAAAAAGTTTAATAAAAAAAAACTTACATTTTTTGTTCCATTAATTTCTAATTTAACAGAAGCAAATGGTCTTGATGACATTTGTTCAATTTCATCATATCTTCTTTGATTTTCCCTCCAATCTTGAAATCTTAATTTTATCATCCATAATAAACCAGCTACAACAAGAAGTACAATAAAACATGCAGCAAAAATAACAAAAAATAAAACCCAATTAATTGGTGGTGATTGAGCAAAAGAAATTTGTATTTTAATAGGTGTTTTAAAATTATCAACTTTGACAAGAAATGTTGTATTGGCATCTGTACCAAAAGCAAATCCTGGTTCTGCGGCACTATATGTTCTCCTAATTCCTTTATTATCACATTTATTTTTTAACATAAGTTGTTTTGTCTTAACTTCACCATCACTTTCAGTTGATGTTAAATTTAATGAAACTTCTGCTCCTGATAATCCATCACAAACAACTGTAAATTGAACATCTGTATCTTTTTTATATGGTACACTAAAGAAATTTATTTGTGTAACATATTTATCTTTTGATTCCTCATTATCTAGTTTAAAAGTAAAAATAAAATCTACTGCTAAATCATAATAACAGGGTTTATTATTTTTTGGATCACCATAATATTTAGGTTCACAACGATCACAACGGTCACCTGTAACACCTTTTGTTGTACAATAACAACTACCTGTTTTATGATTACATTTATCAGCTTGCCCATTACATTCACACTGTTGACATGAACCACCATTACGAGCATCACCAAAATAACCAGGAGCACATCTTTCACAATGATCACCTGTCGTTTGATTACTACATTCACCACAATTTCCTTGTAAAATTGTTGACAATGTTGAATGTTTTTTAGATACTGTTGGATTTGTTATACATTTACTATGACCATTACATTGACATTGTGGTCCACCAATATAATACCAATTTTCTGTTTTACATTCACTTGAATTTTGTGGACCTGATAAATTACCTGGTATACATTGTCCAAGACCAGTACCAGATCCATTATCACACCAACCACAATGTGGTCCTGATAATTGACATTCTTCAGGTGATTTTTGAACTTTACAATCAAATGTATCTGATTGACATACTTGAAAATTAACTGCTGTTACCCAACCTTTACATTGTCCATATGGAAAACTTATCATATATGTATCTGTATCAACACAACGTTGTGTCATTGGACACCACATACATTGAGAATTTAAACAACTACTACATGATGTTCTCATTGCACATGGAATTGGACATGTTTGATTTGATGGTGTTAAAGCTAAACTTGGTAATGAATTTATAAGATGACTTACACTCATTGCTCTAGAATTATGTGAATGTGTTGAACGAGAGAAGTCTGATGATAATGCTAATCTATCAATTTGTCTTTGACGTTGTTTTTTTAATATAATTTCTTCTTCTTGATGAGTAAGACATGTTTGGGTTGTTTCAATCATCATCCATGAACAATGTGATAATTGTTTACATGAATAACAACTTTTTGCAAGTCCACAATATCGAATATCTAATGAATCTACATCATTACATTTTACTTCATCATCAATATCACGTTTCATTATATTAAAACAATTTTCACCTTTTTTTAAACATTTTTTACTACTACTACACCATGAGCAATCTTTTCTATGATTACAATATTTACAATTTTTGTACAAAGAACATTTATTAAATGATTCATTTCTTAAACAATTATCCAAACGTCGATCATCACCTTCAAATTTGATTACATCCATAAAATTTTTACTATATGTTACATCATTACGTTTTTTTTTACATTTTCCTTTTTCAAATATACATTTTATACCACTTTTTATATTTGTACATTCATTAATATCTTTTATTTTTTCACATACTGGTGGTGTAAATTTTAATATTTGTGGTAACATTTGCCCATTAAAACCACCAATAATATACATTTCATTTTCATGTTTAACAGCAACATGTCCATACATTTCTGTATTTAATATATTTTCTCTATCTAATGTTATTGATAATGGAAACCATTCATTACATCTAACATCATATGAAAAAATTTTTTTAGATAAACATTGTGATTCTTTTTTTAAACTACTTTCATTATGTGCATTACCACCAACAATAATTAATGTATCATGTAAAAGTACAGAAGAATGTTTATATATTGGTCCTTGTGAATGATCTAATTCTATCCAACTATTATCTGATGGATCATATTCTAATAATTGATTACTTATTAAATATGAATATGAATCGTCAATTGGAGCATTATAACCACCATAAACAAGAATAATATTTTTTTTATCAGGAGAATTAATTAAAACTGATGAATGACCATATCTTCCTTCAATATTTGGATCAACTTCACTTCTTCTCCATTTTCCTTTTGTAAATGAATATATTTGTGTTTGATGGATAAATTCTTCATATGGATTATATCCAAAAAATATATACATTTCATCACCAATTATATGTGCTGTATGACCAGCAACAGCTAATGGTAATGATGAATATGAATCATTATGTGCATTTAATAATATAAATTCTTTTGTTATAAGATCAAAACTCCATAATTCATTTGTTATTAATTTTTTGTTTAAAACACCACCAAAAATATATAATTTATTTTTATATACAACCATACTATGATCATATCTATTTTCAGGAATTTTACCATCAATATTTGGTACAGAAAATTCATTTTTTTTAATATTATAAACTACAATATCTTGATTAGTAACACCTGATAGATATGTACCACCATATATCCATATATTGTCATCAACTGTCACAGCCGTATGTGATGCTCTACCCTCAAAATAACCTTTATAATTTAATTTATCAATTACTAAATCTGTTATCTCATTTTGACAATATTCTCCATGATATTTTTTACCACAATCACATTTACCATTTTTACATATACCTTCATTTAAACAGGGTCCTCTACTACCATTCATATCAATATCACAATATGGTATTTCACAGTAATCACCATGAAATCCTTTATCACAGATACAATGACTTTTAACACATTTTCCATGATATGAACAATTATTAAGACAAGAATCATAGTCATATGTTATATTAAAACCAGCCATATTAAAAGCAACATCACTTGTAAAATATATTAAAGCTGATCCAGATGGTGCTACATAATCAACTGTTGATAAAGATCCTGATAATGCTGCTAATTGTTTACCATAAACACCATCCCCATCATAAATATAAACATAATCCCAGGAACATTCTGTATCAAAATTTTCAATATGTAAACGTAATGGTGGAACAGGCATTGATTTATTTATTTTAGGATAATTAATTATCCATGTACATTTCATTGATGAATGATAATTATTAGGACCATCAAATATAAAACCTTTTTGATTATTAGATATGCTAAAAATAATTATTAATAATTATAATATATTTTTATATTACCTTATTCTACCATGACAATAATCACATTGCGCTCCAGACCATCCATGAGGGCAAACACAACTACCATTAATACAAGTACCATTATTAAAACATGGTTTATCACATTGTTTTTGAGTAACAAAATTATTATTTTTTTGTATTTGAAAACTACATTCTACTTTTGTATAACCAATAACTAATAAAAGAAATATAATAGAAAAATAATAATTTCTTCTTTTAAAATAAATATTAAAAATATGATTTTTTTTTTTAATTAATACCATAACCATATTAAGTAATTTCTTTGTTTTATCATTTTTAAAAATATCAAATTTTTTTTCTTTCCATATATTATTATGAGTAGTAAAATTTTTTTCTTTTAATATTTTTGAACAAATATCAAAAGACATAATACAAAACAAAACCAAAATAATATTTTTATGGATATATACTTTTTGATGCACTAATGGCTGGGATCATTTCAAATAATAAGTAGAAATAGAAAATATTATTTGATATTTGTATGATTGATAATAAAGAAAATTGATTTCTGTAAATATATATAATAATATATACGATTTGTAATAATAATAAAATTGTACTACACGATTTATAAATAGGAAAAATGAAATGTAAAATGATAAAAATGATAAGTACAAATAAATAATATATCTTATTAAATAATATAATCGAAAAAGTAGTAAAAAAAAAAACTTTTTTAAAAAATGTTTAATTTATTAAATATTAACATTTTTAAATAATTTAACAATAAATGATAAAAAAAAAATTTAACATAAATTTTTTTTTAAGAATATGTTAAAAATATATATTTGATATAATAAACTATTAAAATTAAAGGAAAAAATATTTCTGTAATTTGATATATTGCAAAAAAAAATAATGGTAAAGAATATTAAAATGGTAAATAAAATGAAAATTATACAATAAAAGATGAATTTGTTATGTAAAAAATATAATTGATAGTATAATAAAAACATTCACATTCTACATCTTATATTGTTTATAAAATAGAACAAGAACCTTGAAATAGTTTTAACGATGGGACAAATTATTCATAGAAATATAAATTAATAAAACATTTTGTCAATTATTTTAATATTATTTACATTTTTTTTTTGAATTGTTAAAAAAGTAAAAAAAGATTATTAAAATTATTTAAAAAAAATTTTTTAATTATTAGTTTTATTTTTTTATATATATATTTGAAATTGTTATAACCTATAATTTTTTAAAATAATTTCTATAACAGATGTCAAATTATAAAATTGAATATGTAATAAAATATCCTTTTAAATATCAAATAAATGCAAGAAAATTATTTATAAAATAAAAGGTCAATTATATTTAGATGGTACCAATTTAAGACAACAATTTTAAATACTTGGTTACAGTAATATTAAAAACTCTAATAAATACTATTAAATAAAGTATTTTTTTTTTGTAATATTTAAAAAACAAATTGTTAGGTTGTAAAATTTACTATTAATTTTTATACAAAAAAAATGATAAAATTAAACGTAAAATATTTTATATTTGATGTAAACTGTTTCTATGTGTTATAATTAAAAGAAAAAAAAATATCGTATAACAATATCCAAATTTCAATTAATTTGATCATATAAATGTTTTTAAAAGTGCCTAATAATTTTTTTGTCAATACAAAAAAACAATTTTTGATTATGGTAATTATAATCATAAGAAATAAAAAAATAGTATTATTGTAAAATGAAAAAGAATAAATTAATTATCTGTAAATATACATATATATATCGTTATTAAAAATATATGAGTAATATAAAGTAATAAAATTTTTTTTTATAAAATTGGACACATTTATATAGTTTACTTAAAATTTTATTTAAATAATAATTTTAATCATAATTATATTTTATATGGTATAAACAAACTTATTAAATTTAAAAAAAAAAAAACAATTAAATACAAAGTATTGATAGCCCGTTAAAAGCTAGTTACATTTTTATTATACATATTAAAAGACAAGTTTTAAATTATATTCATCAGGTATCTATCTTTATATAATTTCTTAAAATAAATTTTAAAATTTTTTTTTACATAACAAAATAAACTTTAAATAATTGATTGAAAAATTAGAAATTAATTAAATTTTAAAAAATGTTAATAGGCTGAAATAATTTATTTTAGTATGTAAAAATTTTTTATATTAATTAAAAAATGTAGAAAATAAAAAAAAAAATTTGTAAGTGAAAAATTTAGTTCATGAAAAAAAAATGATGTATTTAAACATAACAAAAAAAAATATAATTGAAAATAATGGTTTTTTTGTGTGATAATTAAATTCTTTTTTTAAATTACTTAAAATTTTAACTATAAAAAGATATCTATTGATATTTTATCATATAAAAACTATAATTGCTTAAAATAATATTTCTACAAAAGTGTATAAATCTGTGACCTGTTTTGGAATATAGAAAATAGATAGAATTTGTTAAAATAGATTTAAAGAAATATTTATCTTTATAAAATCAAAACAAATTAATAATTATTCTTTGATTTTTATTTATCCTTACTTTAAAGTTAATTAATTTAATATCAATATAACAAATAAATATATTACAATTAAATTAAAAAAAAAAGTATGAAAAAATATTTAATAAATTTTAGATGGAAAAAAATTTATCTGATTGTAATAAGAAGTATTTATAAATTTCATTAAAATTTACAATCACTGTATACAACATTAATAGTTGTAGAAGTATTGTGAGGTGACACGTTTAGAATTGAATGGGTGATGTTGACCATCATTTCGGCGATATATCTATATGTAGTGAGATGAATTATAAATTACAGCATCTAAATTTATTATTATAAAGAAGAAATATAAAGAGAATAATGCAAATATTATAAACGGTACATTTTTATTTAAGGGAGTTATTTAAGCTTAATTCAAAAAAAAAAATATTTCTTTAAAATATATCTATTTAATTTTTTTATTGAAGTGATAAAATTTCTAAGGATAAAGACAAGTTATTTATTTATATTAAGAAGAATACACCATAAAATGAAACTTGATTATGATATAATCAAGGTTAAATTTTTATAAGAAATGATTTACATTACTTTTAATGATACATTAATATATTTTTATATTATTCTAAAAATTTAATTTTTTATTAACATAATATATTACTTATTTTTTCAATAAATGATTATTGTTAATGAACCATTAATTTGATTTTTTTTAAGTAAAAGTTTTTTCTTAATAAATAAAATATGTCAAAAAAATTGAATTAGAAATTTAAATAACATATAATATTATGTTAAAGTAAATATTAATAAAGTAAAAAAAAATAACATTTATAAGTAATTAGAAAAAGAATTATTTAATATATTACATAAATATTTGAATAAAAGAAAAAAAAAGTTGGATATACTTTTTATTAAAATCAAGAACAGAAATAAATTACAACACACTACATATCTTGATAAAGATAGAATATATAAAAATGTATAAAAATTTTTTATACTTCGTTGTAAATGAATCACTTCAATGTATAAGATGAAATAAAAAGGTAGATTTATACATTTAATATATAATACAATATATTACATATTATCTTCTCAAAAATGGGCTGAACTAAAAAAAAAATAATTTTATATAATATTAAAAATAATTTCATGTTAGTTAAAATTGATTTTAACGATATTAATTTTTATGAAAATTTATTTTAAAAATATTAAATACATTTAACAATACATATTGGTAAAAAAAAAAGATTTTTTTTTTGAATTTTATATAAAACATAAAGACATAATTGTATTTAAAAATTGTATTATATGTCTTAGGAATTAAAATTTGCAATTTTTGAAGATTATCTTTTTTAAAGATATGAATATTTATTTCTAAGACATTGTAAAAAAAAAGTATCTACTTTACTTTCAATGTCTATAATCAACGTGATTAAAAATATTAATTCCGGTATAATTTTATAGTTTTTATCTTAGCCTTCTTGGTACTAGTAAAAAAATGTTGCTTAAATTTCTAAGTAACATGTTGTGTCAAAGTAAATATTAAGAGAACGATAAAATAAAAAAATTAAGGTAAAGTTAATCGTCTTTAACTACTTTACCTGACTATTGACCATTAAATTATCATAAGGAAACTTAATATTTGTTCATATACTCATAAAAGAATTTTTTAACTATATATTTGTTAATATATAAAAAAAAATGATTTTTTTCCATAATATCACATAAAATAGTTGTATAAAGAGAAAATAAAAGAGTCTAAATTTGTTAAAGTATTAGACATATGACAAATTTAGTTTTAAGTAGATAAATAATAAATTAGTTTTTTTTCATACATCATAGAATTGTTATTAATTGATACTTTTATAAATATATCAATTAATTTAAAGAAGAAAAATAATATTTATATTTTAAAGAAAAAAAATAAAGATTGTTAAATGAAACATAAAAGTATATTTATAATGTTATTTTTTAAAAATATTATAAATATAATATATACATTTTATAGTATAATTTTTTTAAACTATTCTATAAATTATATATAAGATTATTCTATAATATTAAACTTAAAAAAAAAAAGTTATACTTATAAAAATGCTAAAGAAATATGTTTTAAGAATACAATTATAGAATGTTGATGAAAGCATCATATTGTATTAGTTTACTTTTGTGGACAGGTATAAACTGCGCAATTGCCTAAAAGGTTATTCACAATTTGCCATCTTTTGTATTTGAAGTAAACGGTTTGATTAAATAAACATTTTATATACATGTATGTTAATTTTACTTTTGTATATTAATCAATGTTTTACCGTCTAATATATATATATATAACAAATATATAATATATATCTTTTAAATTTAATAACAGTATTAAAATTATCATAAAAAATAATAAAACTAACAAACTAAAATTTAATAAAAAATTTAATATTTAATGATATCATATGCATAATATTTTATTAAAATTTTATTTATAAAAAAAAAATTAATTATTTAATATTGAAGTTAAAAAAAACTTGTTTTTTTTTATATGTTATTTTTAAAAAAAAAGTTGTTATAGTATTAATATGATTTATGGTCCAAAATATTTTATTACCACTATTAATTAAATAAAATTATTTTTAAAAAAAATATTAAATAATAAACTTTAAATAAAAAATAACAAAAAAAAATTAGATTAAAATTTTGGTATTAATTTAAAAAGTAGTTTTTCTTTTTTATAAAATGATTGAAATAAGAATGTATAAAATATGTATTTTAAAATAAATAAAATATTTTGTAAAAATTCTTTAAATCTAAAAAAGATTATTAAAATATAATAAATGTAACACTTTACATTTTAATATAATTTTATAATTAATAAAAGAATCAATTTTTAATACATTTTAATTGTTTGCTCAAATGGCATAATTTTAGAAGTATACATTTAAAGTAAAAACGGTTCAATTGAAAAGTAAGGACAATTATAGTGTTAATAGCATATTACTTTTTGTTAATTCATCTCATAATTTATATTGCATCTTCATTATCTATGTCTTTATAAAATTTTAATATTAATCTTGGTTAAAAGACTTTTAAATTTAAAAAGAAAATTAATAAAGAGAATAAATATACTAATAAAACAAAATAAAATATATAGTTGGATTATGACAAAATATTATCTAGTTTAAGTGATATTTTAAAAAATTTAAAAAAATGTACTTTTTCTATAATATATTGTTTGAAGAATTTTATGACAAATTTGGAACAAATAAATAGATATCTTTTTATAGATAACAAAGTTCTTTTTCAAATAATTGAAACATTTTAAAAATCGAGGTCAAACTAAAAATAATTTCTATATACAACATTATTCTCATAAAAATATATCTTTTAATTTAAGATCAATAATTGTTTAAATGTTTTTTAATTAAAATGTGATAAATAAACATTACCTAATCATTGTTACAAAATTTTCATAACATGTTAAAGATTGATTAAACATTAAGATAAGTTTCTTTCTATGCTACTTAATGAATAATTATTAATTTTTAACCTTTTAAATCAATCAATTTTCATGTTATTTTATTTTGATATAATATAGTTATAAAAAAAAAGTATTTGATATACAATAAATATCATAATAATTTTATATTCAAAAAATTAAACATTAAATTATAATAGTCTTAAAATTACTAATAATTATTATAATATTATTATAAATTTAAAATGAATGTGTTAAAAATTAAATATATTTTAATTAATTAATTTTTAAATTATTATTAGACTTATTAGCTAAAATTAAATTTAATTAAAATAAAAAGTTTCAATAAATTAATAGTAAAACATACATTTTATTCCTTTTTCAATATCATTAATAATTTTAATTTTATTATAATTATATAAAATTAAACTTGTTAATAGAATGTCTTTCTCATAAAGTTATTACTATAAAAATATATAAGAATTATTAATATTTTTTAACTAATATAACAATATTAATCTTTTTTCTTGTATGAAAAATAAAAATTCAAAAAGATTTAAATAAACATAATTTTAAAAATATAAAACTTCTAAATATAAATAAATTCGTAATACAGATATATGTTTTTAAAATTTTCTGATCATATATGTTTATATTTCTAAAAGTTAAGTGTGTTTCAATGATGCTTTTACCTTCAATATAAAATTATTATTATAATAATGCAAAGAAAAGTAGGAGAAATATTTTTAAATGTAAAGTATTAACAAGAAGTCAAAATAATAATAAAAATTTCGCAACATTTTATCAATTTATTTTTTAAAAAATCTTTTATTTTAATAAAGTAAAAAAGATATTTCATTATCTATAAACAAGATATGTAAACTTATACCAGCTTTTTAAAATAACATATTTTAACTTATTTTTATTTTCTTTTAAAATGTTCTTTTATTTTTAAAGAATTTTGCAATAATTAATTAAGAAAATAAATAAGTATAAATTTAAAGATTTAATTGTCTAATAACAATGTAAAGCTTAAAATAAATTATCTTATTATAAAAAGTTAAAGTTAAATGTTTAACTTTTGATTTTGTACATTCCAACAATACTTAGTTTTTAAAAAAATGAAATTATAAAAAAATACATTGATAGATTAATATTTTGAAATAAGATTTATAAGGTTAATAAATAAATAACTTAATTAATTCATTATCTAAAAGTAATTACTTTAATAATTAAGTCATTGTAACCTTTGATATTTTAAAATTTTATTTATCTTTCTTTATATATTTTATCAAATATTTATAGTTTAATCAGTTATAAAATTGAATCGAATAATCTTTTAAATATGATTTATACAAATAAAAAAATGTTAATAATATAGAAGTTAGAATAAAAAACTAGTTTACATCAAACAATTTTAGATAAAAATAGTTATGATTATTTTCTTATTATTTTATCCATACCAATATTAAATGAAAACTAATTTATAAACTTATTAAAAATAAAAAAAAGTACAATTTTGAATGTAAACTAATTTTTTTTAGTTTGACTATAAAAATGTTTCCATTGTTTGCGAACTTTTATACTATACTTTTTACTTTCATTCAATTCAATTAAAATAAAATTTTTTTTTTGAAATTTTGAAAAATTGAAAATTTTTAAGTATTAGTTTGTCCAAAATGAAATGTATATTTTTTTAATATAACATTAAAGATACATATCTCAACAAAAAAATAAAATTTTTATTAAAAATAAAAATTATTAAAAACTACATATGTTACATATGCAATCCGAAAACAGAACGTTTTTACCACTTACTAGAAGAAAAGACAAAACTTTAAAATAAAAATTTTTGGTTTCCGAGTAACTAAAAAGGTGCCTATTTGTCTAGCTTATTTATTTTTCTAAACTGCTTCAAATGATTGGAATGTTAAATTTTGAAACTCTACAGACTTTTAATAGTCTTCTAACAGTTTATTTTGGATTTAATTCAATAATGCTTTATAACTTTTCATTATCAATAATCAAACTTGATTACTCACAATCCTCGTTTTCAAAACATTTATTATCTTTTTAAAATTTTTTGAACTATTATTGAACACTAGTAGCATTTTTAAAGTTCATCGTTACAAATATTTTTAATACTTTTTTGTAGTTCAAAAGGCATTTGTCCTTCTTTTGTACTCATAAAGGAAATAATATGAGTGTCGCGTTTAAAAAGTATTATAAAAAAATTTTAAAAAAAAGTGACAAATTTTTTTTAGCATAATTTATGTTATTTTGTCTATGAGATTCATAAGAATCCAAGAAAATGGTTTACTTTAATAAAGCATATCTAGTTATTAAAAAAAACCAGCTTCAGGTGGTGGGAATTTAAAAATATACATTTTATTTTGGACAATCTTATAGAATAAAAAATATTGTTAACTAATAAGATTAAAAAAATTGTTTTTACTAAAAAATAAAATCTAATAATTTAAATCTAAATTTAAATCAACATTAAATGCATTTTAAGTTTAATTATTTTAAATATGAAATAATGCATATTTTTAAATATACTAGCTTAAAATAAAAAATTCATCTATACATAATAATAGTTTACCTTAATTGTAAATTTCAAATACATCATTATAAATAATTTGGTAAAAAAAATTAGTCATTATTTTAGTAAAACCAGTAGACATATCGTGAAAATATATTTTGTTATTGTTTTTTTTTTCTATAAAGAATATTTTTAACAATAAACTTTTCTGTATTAATAAATAATTTTAGTATGATATCTTAGATTATTATTAATTTATAGAAATAAAGTAAATAAATAAATATTGATGAAAAAGAACTTTTGTTATGTACAATTTAGTCATATATAAAGTTTTAAAAAATACTAAGTAAAAAAGTTTTAATCATTTTTTATTTTAAAAATATTTTATTTATAGCATTTAATCAAAATACTGTTCTTTTTTTAAAAAAAAAAACTTTAATAAATACAAAATAATGTTTACTTTTATAAAATTAAACTAAAATACAAATAAACTATCATTTTTGAGAAAAAATAATAAAGTTTTGTTATTTAGATTTAATATGATTCTTTCACGATTATTCTTTTTTTTTTAAAGACAATTATCAATAAATTTTAATTAAAAAAAATCATAAAAATGCTTTTTTAAATTGTTAATAATAAAATTTCCTATAAATTATATTAAAAATAAATTAAATAATTAATATTATACTTCCTTGATAATTTTAAAGAACACTACATATCTCAAAATATCTCATTAAATATTTAAAGTTTTACTTTCATGGTTAAAAAAAAATAAAATTTTAGATAATAATAACTATAATTATATAAGTATATTACATCACAAATAATTTAAAGTTGATAACATTTTTAAAACACTAAAATAGAACTTTTATAAACTCAATAATAATACATAAATTGAAAATAAAAAGAAAATTGATTTAAATATATTTAAAAAAAAAATAAGTTAATGGAAATATGTATGAATGATTGCTTTTTTGATAAATGAAACAAACTATATAAATCAAAAGTTATTATTTATATATAAATATAATAAAAGATTTAAAAATTTAAAATGTTAGATAGGATTATTAACATATAAATTACCCATAATTAAAATATATTGTTAAAATATACACTGTCTTTAAAAAATGTAACTATTATCTGTAATAGAAATTTTTCATTCATTTTTAAAATTATTACAAAGATAAATCACGTTACTAAATATCCATAGTTAAAATACTAGTAAATATTTTTAATTTCTATAATTTTATTAAAATTTTACTAATGTACTAATAAAAAATGGTTTTATATTTTATTTAACCAATCAACAAAATATTATAAGAAAAAAATAATGACCACCTTTTAAACATTTATTCTTGTGTTTACTTTAAATAGGTAATTTAATTTTAATCATATTTTAATAACTTTCAAAGTTCAATAATTACACTTTTTTAATTTAATAAGAACATTATTACTACAGTAAACTAGGTAGCATAAAAAATTTGAAATATTATTTTTATTTTTTTTTATTATTTTTATTAAAATAAAATATAACTAATTTATAAGTATAACAATTTTTAAAAAATAACTATTTTTGCAATATAAATATTTATAGTGTAAAAGTATTTTTAATAATTTTATTTTTATAACTTACTTTTACCTAAAATATCAGTAACATTTATATAATCAAATTAAGAAAGATATACTAACTTTTAAATTTATATATTTTTTTTAAAAAATATTATTTCTACTGATGACAAAATTTAGCATCAATAAATATTATTTGTTACTCAATTACTTACAATATGTAGTTTATATTTAAAACAAATCATATATTGCTTATAAAGCATTTAATAATTATTAAATTTTTTTTTTTAAATACGATATAAAATATCTACAATACATTATCTAGAATTATTTATACCCAATTCTTTTAATAACTATTCAATTTATTGGAATTTTTTTTATTAAAATTTAGCAATACTTTTTAATACATATTAAAAAATAATATTATAATCGATCATGATAAAATAGATTAAGTTTGAATGTTTCAGAGGTTAATCTAAACTCAAAGTACAAGTGTATAATCAATTTTTAAATTATAAATGTCATATTATATACTTTATGATTTATATAAACTAAATATACATTGTAATTATGGATATAATAAAAAAGTAAAATTTATTAATAAAAGGTAGTATTATAGTCTATTTAAAAATTTATTTGTTATCCTAACTATAATGTTTATTTTAAAAATTTTCTTTATAAAAAAATAGTCAACTTTTACATATAAAAATTTAAAAACAATAAAAACTTTATGAAATTTAACTTTATCTTATGTACTTTAAGTATGTTTAACTTTTTTAAATAAATCAATTTTCTTTAGTAAAATTTAATGTATCAACTTTTTCCTTTAAATATATATTTATTTGTCTTTTTAAAAATGTTTTTTTCTTATAAAATTATAATTATATATTTATTATCATAATTATTTTATGATTTATATAATTTAACATGATAATAATATTTAAGACTTTATTTTTTTTTGTAAATATTTAAATATTGTATTGTATTTTGTAGTCAATTCAATTCAATTTATTTTATTTATTTTTCTATATCATATCAACTATATGTAAAAAAATTTACAAAATATTTTATTTATATTTTATTAAAAATTTATTTAAAATTATTAAAAAAGAAAAAAAACATTCTTTTTAATTATTTTAAAATTCATAGAAACAAAATGCTTAATATATGTTAATAAATATTATTAACATGTTTTAATTCATTTTATATAGATGAAATAATTAATTCACCAATTAATTAAAGATTAATGTGATCTTGTTAATATTGTACATTTATTTGAAATAATTTTTCATGATGTCATAATAGAATTTTTAATTTAAAATGAAGAAATTATATTAAAATGACGAAATTGATCTTTGATTGTTTGAAATATCATATTATTTGTACACAAAAATTTTATTAATTAACAACTGCTGAATTTATAATTATCATTGTTTTCATTTAATATTTTTTTTAACATTGTATAAAATTTTTCTTTTTAAATTTCAAAAAAAAAATATGAAGGTTCATGTTAAAAGATAATATTTTTTCCAATTAATTAGTAGCTTGTTTGTCTATAACATTTAAATATTTTGTAATTTGATTAATATAAATAATTCTAAAAATAGATATAAATTTATTGATATAAAAATAAAAATATTTGTAACATTGAAAACAATACATGTTCACATATTTTAAAAATATTTTCACTGTTGTAATTTATAAAATTATTTTTTTTTATTTTATTGAAACACAATAATTTAAGACTATTCTTATAAAAATATAAAATGAATGATTAAATTATAGAAAATTCAAAATTATGAAAAACATGAATGATCGTTTTGCTTATAAATAACAAATGTTTTCATAATGAAGGACAAAGATTATAAAACATTTTTTTCCTAGAAAAATGAAAGATCTAAACATGACAATCAAAATGACAAAATTTAGAATTTTTTTTTAAAAGAATTCACAATCAAAAAAATTTCTTCTTTTTTAAATTATTTTTTTTTTGCCATAAGATAAAATAAATATAATCTTAATACATATTTACAATATATTCAATTAAATCATCATTCATTCTTATATATTTTTTTTCCTCATTAAAAATATATAATTCATGTTGTATTAATACTTTTTAACAAACCATTAAATATTAAATAAAATTGTTAATATATTAGTTTTTTAAATAAAAAAAAATACAACAATACATATTTAACTTTTTTAATTTATCAATTCATAAATTCACACTAAAATAAACTTGCCAATGTTACAATTATAAATTATTTATATCTTTTATTTTAACAGATCTACTACATTGTATAAAGTAACATAACAAATATTCATTATAAATTATATTTAATAATGTAAATTTTTTATGTGAAATAGTTCTTTCAATAGTTTAACAAAGATTATCTTGTATTAATTAAAAATATTTTAAATTAATTAACTTTGTATGTATTATTATAGTTTATAAAACAATTTTAAATAATATTATAAAAAGAATTCTATTACTTTTTGTGTAGGAGTGTTTTTATAAATTTTTATTATATTATCCAACAAAAGAAGTGTTTGTTTATATTATAAGATAGATAAATTAAAATTTTCAAAAGTAAATTTCTCTTAACATAAAAAAAATTAAAAGTTTCTAATTTTAAGGAAATAACAAAAATTTGCTTTTTGAAAATAAAATGTCTTTCAATGAATGAGAAATCAAATAAGACTATAAATAAACACAGGAAAAAAATTTTTAATGTATAAAAATAATAAAACTATTTTAAATAAATTTTTATTAATATGAAAAATTCTTTGTTTATTTCTTCAATTTTCATTTCTTTCAAATGATTAATAATATAAAATAAAAGAAAAATTTTTTTACAGATCATTTAAATATATATTTTTAACTTAATATATTATACTATTTATTTACTATGTTTTTTTTAGAAATATACCTTAAAAAGTATTAATTTATTAAAACAAACTATATGTTGGAAATAAATAATTATTTGTTGTTAAAAATAATGCTTTTTATTTGTATGCTTATTTTTTTTTCTACTTATGCTTTTTGTGCTATATATAGAGAAAGAAAAAAAAGAGATGTTAAGAGAATGTCAAACACAATAAAGGAAGAAAAAAAAGAAAATAATACAACAACAGAAAAAATTGACAAAGAACAAAATGATTGGTGTGATATTTCATTGACTTGATTTTATAAAATTAATTCATTTCTTTATAAATATTTAGATTTTTATTCTTTTGATTTTATAATAATTTTATATATACAATTTAATTATTTTCATATTTCTTAATTGTTTTATGATATTTTATTATATTATTTAAATTTTTAATATCTAGTTATCTTATAAACCAACTATTATATGAAATAAAACATTATTTTAAGAATAGTCTTTTCTTTGATTGCATAAATAAGTGTAGACAAAAGTTGATATTATTATAATTTTAAAAATTAAATTAAATATTAAAATAAGTATAAAGTAGTACATGCATTTTTAATATCAATAATTAATTACATAACAAATTTAATTCATGTATCAGGAAAAAAAATTTTTTTTTATTTATTTATTAAAATAATACTTTATAATATAATTTTTTTTTTAATATTTTAATTCTGTCATTACAAATTTGATTAAAAGTTAAAAAAAAATAAATGACATTTATATTGCCTTTTTTATTTTTTTTTTGTATGTATGTTTCTAATATAGTAATGATTGCAAAATTTTATAAACAATAATTTTTTAAAATTTTTTACGATTATTGTTTAACAGAAGTGAAATGAGAAAATATTTGATAACAAAGAAATATTGAACATATGTTTTAAAAAAGGATAAATTTTTATAAATTATAAAAATGCCAGAAATAATTTTTATTTTTAGAAAAGAAGCATATTATCAAATAATTCAATTTTTATAATCTTCAACAAAACATCGATCTTATTTGAACAATTCTTTTGATTGTAAATATATTATCTTAATAATAGATCTTTTTAATGTTTATTGTTATAGTAATAAAAATTACAATAGAAAAATGGCAAACATTAGGGAATTGAGAAACTCTGGTAATAAAGAAATGTAAAATAATATGATGAAATGAGCTATATTATTAATGATAAATTATTATATATTTTTAAATAATATTTTTCCCTCCATTTGCACAAAATTATTCAATAAACATTATATTCATTCATTAAAATCAACAATTTTTTTTAAACATTTCTTTTTCTATAAAAATATTTCTTTTTTTTTACAAGTTTTTAAAACCACGTCAATATGCCATTCAGTTATTTATTCATTAATTCAATTATTTTTGAATTACTATATATTAATTATATTATTACAAGTATAATAGTTTTTATAATATTATGTCTTTTGTTCAAATTTTCTTATAATTATTACAATTACCGTAAAAATAATTCATAGTAGTATTACAAATTTACAATCATTTTATACAAGTTAGTTATTAAATAATTTTTATATTTAATTTTCTTTTTATAATTTGAACTTTAGTTAAAATTTCCTTTTTATACTATTTTTAGTACATTATCACATTTATTTTTCTTTTTATATTCTTTATTATTATTATTGTTTTTTTATATTTTTATATAATTTAAAATTTTACAGAAAAAAAAATTATGGGAGTTTATTTTTATAATGATACCAATCCATCATCAAAACCCAATGATTTATCATTTATTGATAGTACTAAAGCTCTTACAGGAAAAGATGCTGAAAATTGTTTGACTACTAAAGCTAATAATGATGGAAGTGTTACTTGCAGATTATATAAAACAACTAATAGTGGACATGTATTTTTTAATATTAATAGTTCACGTTTTGTAGCAAAAATGAAAAATTCTGATAATGGAGATACTAAGCATGTTATATCCGATTGTATTTTGGCAAAAATATATTCAAAAAATAATTAATTTCTATTCTATTGATATATTAAATAATTGTGATGAGTATTGTTAAATTGAATATATTGGAAACAATGTAATAATTTAAATAATACATTTATAGAAAATGTATTTCATCAAACAATTTATAATATATTTATACAATTTTTCTAATTATCTTGCCATTAAGTTAAGATTTTATATAATAATATTAATGTGTAGATCATTTTCAATCATTCTTCAATAAATAAATTTGTATATATTTATATTACTAATATTTGATGTAAAATATTTAAATATATTAAAAATAGTTATAAAATGTTATACAATCCATGACTTCTAGATATAATAGATTTTTATTAACATATATATTGTTTTAATTTGTAAATATATATATATTTTAATTTGACTTGATAAAAAGTTGTGAATTCTTATTTAATACTAATAATATATTTAATATTATAAAACATTTTTTAAATAGTTGTATTATTATACTCACTTTCATAAATATTAAATTTATTTAATCAAAAAAAAGTTTTAAAATAAATTTATAAATATTTATAATTTATTAATTAAAAAAAAAAGAAAAAATTTTCTTATAATTCTTTTACTAAAATAGTTTTAAAGCTTATCATTTATTTTTATTACTACTATTAATATATTATTGCTGCAAAAATTTATATTGTAGCGTCATGGCAAAGTCGCTTTATTATTAAAATTAATAGTAACATTAAATGTATTTAAAATTTATTTCTTATTGATTTATTGAAAAATATTATAAAACAAATTTATTCTATTATTTATTTTTATATTATTTTTTTGTTTTATTTAAATAATTTTTTTTTTATAGACACAAATAATATCAATGAAATTTGTTTTGCCATGAATAATTATGATATGGTAACAGACTATAGATCTTTTGAAATGGAAGATCTTATAGCTATAGAAACAAGTAATAAACCAACTGATCCTCATTTTTCAATGGCTTTATGTTTAGCAAATTCAGTATTAATAAAGAATAACGTAGAAAATAAAGATTTAAAAAATATTGATATGATTGAATCAATGCCTTGTTATAATACTTTTACTAATTTAGTTGATCACGTACCTCATAAAAAAATTATTTTTCAAGAATTAGGAACACATCAATCATCTTTAATTGAATATAATAATAGCAACATTACTAATCAACAAGAAGCTAATAAAAAAATGCATTATTTAAGTAATGTAAAGAATTTTGATAATGTTGAAACAAAAATAGAAGACGATGAAACTTGTTACATATTTCGTCCCTATGGTAAAGATAAATTATACCATAGAAATGATAATAACTATCTTGAAACAATAAATGAAAGGGATAACAAAAATTATTATTCTTCTGAAAAATTTGAATCATATTATACACCATGTTATCATCGATGTACTTCAATTAATTGCTTTTCAATGACCGATGATAAATAACAATACAATGATAATGAAATTGAACAAGAAAGTTGATAAAAATAATAAATATTACTCTTACTCACTTTAAATATATTTTAACGCTTTATGTGTATTTACTAAAGTGAAATGGAAAAAAAAAAATTTTTATTTATAAGTATTAAAGTTTTTAAAAAATAAATGATATTAATTTATCCATTTTAATTAAAATTCTATCATTATATATAATATACATTTTTTTTATTATTATAAATATTTTACTTTCTATATGAAGAAATAATTTTCTTTTTTCATTTTTAATTGAAACCCCTGATACTTACTAGATATATTTTCAGTATTTAATTTTTATTTAATAAATGAAACATTTAATGCTTTTTAATAGTTATTATACAATATATTGGTAAATATTCTGTTAACGTACTCTTTTTTTTTTGTCTATCATTTATTTATCTATCCATCTTTAATAGAAAATAATACAATTAAATGATGTCTTCAATTAAATTTCTCAAGTAATTTAAAAAAGTGCATGTCCATATATAATTTATATCAAAAAAAAAAAATTTGTGTTCTGGTTATAATTTTGTGTTTTAATTTATAGTTTGTTTCGTTAGAATAGCAAAAATTAGTTTCTGTCTGAACTCTAATTTGTAATTAAATGGAAAAACTCATTATATGTTTTTTTAAACATATAACTACACATCATTTAGATTAATTTATTTTATTTTATTACACATAATCAAAATAGATATTAACGGCATTAAATGTACCAGACAAAATATAAATTTTTTAAAAAGTACAAGCAAAAAGAAGATGATATCTAGAAAAATATACTTTAATACATTCTAGACATGTCTAGTAGCTTTTATATTTTAACTACTTAAAAGTACGTTTACATAAGATAAAAATAATAATTTTCAGTTTATCAGCATATAAAAGTTTCCAAATATATAACAAGTAATAAATATATTTACTATCTTTTATATCTAAAATTATTTTTATTATGATATCATAAAATATTTTAATATATTATTTATAATTTTTGATTATTAATAATAAATTAATTTTTTTTAAAATTAATTAATTCGATATATATAAAATTATAAAGTTAATTAAAAAATATTTTTGATCAATTAAATATTTATATTATAGGTAAATTACCTTAATATCAATTTATATATAAATCTTTTTTGTTAATTTTGTATGTAATCTTATATAATATAAGTGATTTTATTATTCGTAAAAAAAAATGATACTTTAAAATTTAATGAGTAAAAAAAATTATATCCTGTATTTAAACATTTGTTTTTAGGTGTTTCATACTAAAAACGTCAATGTCATGTCTCATGAGTATAATTAATACTTAATATGTATGTTTATCAGTAGGATATTCTATTACCGAGAAAGTTGAATACCCATTGAAAAATGACATAGAAAAGAAGAGCTTTAAGATACCATTTTTTTTTTTATTTTCATAAAATATTTTATTCGAACTAAAAATCATACCGACAGAGAATGTATATCCTAAGTGCGCACTAAAGTACATTATAAAAAAACAGTTGTATAAAGAGAGGATGTAAGGAAATTGCAAGGTCTTAATGCACTTTCTAACATTTTTCTTTTAAAACTATTCTTTAATAAATATATTATTTTCAACTAAAAAGAATTTTAAAAACATACTTTTATTTTCCTTTTTACAATTATTATATAATTTTAAATTTAAAAAAGTAGTATTTTACGTATTATACTATTATATTTTCATGATATATTATTACTTTTCATAAAAAAAAGTTTATATAATTTCTTTTATTCTTTAAAATTCTTTTGAGTAAAATATACATTTTATGTAAATTAAAACACTTTTATCATTCTATTTTATATAATCACCATATTTTAATTTTTAAGCCATACATATTTTAATATATTTAAGTACATATACCATACATTTTGTCATATTTCTTATCCTTCTTGAGAATAATAAAATTCTGTCTGGTGTCTGGTTAAAACTTTATTTAAAAAAATCAGAAATAAAATTATTGCATATAAAATGATTATTCTATAAAATATATTTAAAATAGATTAGAAAATTTTATTATCTTGATATATAATTCTAATCAAAAATTCAATTAAATCTTCTTCATTTTTAATACTACTTGAAATAAAAAAACAAAACGTTTTTGATAAGTTTTTTGATAGTATAAAAATTTGATAAAGAAATATAATATATTTAATAAGTTATAGACACTCTTATAAATTAATATAAATTTTATTTTTTTAATATATTTTTGATTTAAGAAAATTTTATCATCTTATATTAAAAGTTTTTTTTTTTAAATATATTCCTGTATTTAAGTTTTATTCATATATAATTACCATAGTTAAATAGTTATTATAAATTTAAGTTAAAAAAATTAAACTGTTATAAATTTTTAGTATTACAATTTAAAATGTCAAGTTAAAATAAATATATTATGATCACATTATTGATAAATAGTCATGAATTTTTAATGATACAATTATAAACTTAATATTATAACATTTTATATAGGTAATCTATATATTGTTTGCATTCATTTTTTTATCTGTACTTTTAAAAAAGAATATATTTATATATATTTCTTTACATCTTTATGCTAATTCTTTTTTCTTTTTATTTTTTTTTATAGAATTTAATAGTATCTACTAAATATAGGCATTATGTAAAATTGTTATTTTTTGTTAAATTTATTATACAACAAATATTATATTAAATTATAACTACCATTATGCTTATTATTACATATAACATATTTTCTTCTCTTTATTTTTATTGTATATAGTATGTAATTTAATTTTTATCTATCTTATAATATTTTATGTTTTTTGTATGCAATTATTTAACCAATTATTTTTTAGCATATTTAAAACGTTATATACATATATATAAAAAAATAACGTAATATATTGATATTAAATTATGTCAGATAAGACAGGTGATATCAAAGAAAATCTTAATTCTAAAATTAAAATGAAAGAAGAAAATAAAAATGTTAAAAGTGCTCAAAAAAAAGGAAATGATAAATGTTATCAAAAAAATAATACTTATTTAGCGATAAGACATCATATGCAGTTGTTTTCAACAAAATGTAGTAAGATTAATGATAATAAAAAATCATTTACATCTACAAATTCTACATCTAATTGTCATCCAATAGAAGATAATAACACTCATTCATTTTCTAAAAATGTTTCATCTTTTTCAAATATTGAAACAATTGACTCAAATAATGTACTTCATTTTAATGAAGATTTTAATTTAACACATTTATCATCTCATAATGAAATATTAAATAAAAATGAAAGTAACTCTTTATCTCCTGAGAATATTCAAAATAGTTTATCATCAAGTAAACCATACTTTATTAACAATTTTAATACTGTAAGTTCATCTAATTGTAATAAAAATGAGGACACAAATGATAATGAAGAATTTAAATCTAAAAATAATTCTACTTTGTCACAAAATTGGAATAATATAGATGAATCAAATTGTATGATTGGAATGGAAAGCGCAAGTAATAAATTATCTTCATCAATACCAAATTATATTTCAAAAATGTATAATAAAAATAAAAATGAAGATTGTATTATAAAAAATACTAGTCAAGAATGTCATATAAGTTCTTGTTTAAGTGATAGACTTAGTAATTCTAGTGAAGATGGTATAACATTTTCTGAAGATGAAGATGATTCATCAGATAGTTATGTTAGATTAATGTATAATAGAGAATTATCTGCAACTAGAATTGGAATGATTTTATCTTATTTAGATTCACCACAATGTATACCACCTAATGTTGAATTAAATCCTAATACTGGTAAGCCATTACCACAAAGAAAAATGCGTAAAATTAATCATATTATAAATGATAATATAAATCAAAATAAATGTCTTAAGAAGAATATTTCTTTAAGTGGTTCATTTCAACATTATCATTATCCAATGAAATTAGGACCTAATTCTCAATATAGTTTTTCAAAAAATTGTAAAATGAATCTTGATAATCCAAAAACACCAGAAGAAGAAAAAGAAATATTTGAGATATTAATTGTTGATGGAAGAGGTGTTGCTAGAGAAAGATTTAATGTTATTTATGCTGAACTTCCATTTAAAACAATATGTCTTGGACCATCAGAATCATTTAATCCATTTCAAAAACAAGCTATTGAAACTGAAAACGGAGAAAGATATTACATTGATTCAATGGATGATTCAATGTTTTCTAATGATGTAGATATTTCAATTGATAAAAATCTTAATGTTAATATTAAAAAAGCATGTAATTGTATATGTCGTTTTCGATGCCCAATATATGATAGCAGAATTGAATCAGAAAACTATTTTTATTTCTTAGAAAGAAGTAATGTTAGAATTTTTAATAAAGAACGTTTTGATAAAATACTTCCTGGAGTTTTAGAAGATGCTAAATTAAATAATTGGAATGTTTCAATGTTAAAAAAATATGCTACAGTTACAATTTCTTTTGTTGATTCTCGTGAACCTGATTGTAAAGACATCTCACGTATTGGTGTAGTTAAAGATTCTTTACCATGTTGTCATAAAGGAAGTTATATGGAAATAACAATATTACCTATTATTAATATAATAAATGAAAAATATAAAAATATTAATTCTCAGTCAGTATATTGTTAAAAAAAATATTATTACATTTAAAACAAACCATTAATATTACATTTCTATTACCATATAATTCGTTTCATTTGTTTATTTTTTTTTAAATATAGTATATATACATATTTTTATATAATATTTTGATTATTTTTGTATAATTTCAATTAAACTTAAAAAAATTTTAATTCTTAATTTAAAGTAAAATATTTTAAATAACATTTAAAAAAGCAATTTTTTTTTTCATAAAATATTTTAATATAAATGCATAAAAAATGGGTTCTTCTATAGAAAAAAAAAATTAAGTAATACTTCATAATATTATTGTTATGAACCCGTAATTAAATTATTTTTTTCTTTCTTATATTTATTTAATATTATTATTTTTGAAAAATAATTTCAAATTTTTAGTTACTGTTTCTAATCATTTTTGGTTGTGTATACTTCAGCTTTTGTTCTTATTATGATATCTTCTAATATTAACGGAATTGACTCTGGTACATTTTCTTGATAACCGTTTTGATAAAGTTTATTACTTACATTATTTTTTTTGATGTCATTGCAATTAATGGTATCTGATATATTGTCTAATCTAACAATGTCTGTATTAGAATTTTTTTTTGTAGTAATACTATTATTTGAAATACACAAATTACAATTAGATGATCGTAAATTATTAGCATTACTTTCTTCAGATAAATCATTATTTGAAGCATAATTAGAAAGTATATCAATTTTTCTTAATTTTTGTTTATTATTATCTTTACAATTAACTCTTATTAATGCTGGTTGGCAATCAGTAATTACTCTTGCTCTATGATTATTTTTAGCATTTAATTGAAAATGTTTTTGTAAGAAAGGTATTGCATGTATAAATTCTTTTCTAAAAGATTCATTCATCCATGCATAAACAATTGGATTCCAACAAGTTGCTGTCATACTTAAAACATGAGATGTTAAAAATAATGGTGGAAAATATTGTTTAATACCATCGTCTAGACGAAGATCTCTTATAATATTTAATAGATTGAATGGAAACCAACATATTGCAAAAACAACAACCATAATAATAAGCATTCGTAATAAGTGCTTTTTACGTTGTGTTTCAATTTCTGATTCTCTTTCAGTAACTAAACTTTTTCGATTATTTAAAAATTTCCATATTTTAATATATGATTGTCCAATAATAATAAATGGTACAATAAATTGTAAAATCATTACAATTAACCCATATGCACTTTTTAAATCTTCCATTGCCCATGCTTCTAAACAAACCCAAAATTCACATGGTTTTTTAATATATGTTAATCTCATATGTAAAGCATATGGCATTACAAGAAGAAGAGAAAATGCCCATATTACCGTAATTATTCCAATACACATCTATAAAAATAAAATTATATATTTTTATTTATTTTTTAAATTTTAAATTTTTTATTTTTTGGTAATTTATACTTACATGCATAGATATATGATCATTAGCATTAATTTTTACAGCTCCATGACGACATATAACAAAATATCTATCCAAAGCTATAGCCATTAAAGTAAGTGTAGATATAAAAATACTTGTTCCTTGAAATAAAGGTAAACCATAACAAAGCCAACCTCCCCATATCCAACGACCAAGAAATGTATAAAGTGGTGTTAACCATAAAGATGTAAAATTTACAAGAAGATCAGAAATGGCAAGATTTGTAATAAAAATATTTGTGACTGTTTGCATTGATTTTTTTGTCATCACCACATACACAACAAGAGAATTTCCAGTGACTGCGACAATAAAAATTAATAAGTATATAAAAAGATAAATAACTCGAACCATTAATATATCTGAAAAACCCTAAAATATAATATTAAAATTTATTAAAAAATAAATAATATAATTTAAAACATACTTTTGGAAAACCTCTACAATTAGTAGCATTCATATAAGCCGTAACATTATCTGCATAAAATGTTTCTGATGATTGAGTTGACAATTCTTCTCCTTCATTCATAATACTATACTTTTTGACACTTGTTATAAGAATATTTTAAAAAAAAAAATTATAAAGAGAAAAATTCTAATATTTAAATTAACTTTAGTAGGGCTTTTATAAAGATATTAATAACGCTAAATTTATATAAATATATATATATATATATTATATAACAGTATATAAAAAAATATATTTATATGATTATTAACCAATATTATTAGATAGATAAAAATTCATTGGTTAAATAAAATTGCAAGAAAAAAAAAATTGAACCTAAAAATAATTATATATAAAGTACGATAATTTATAATTAAAAAAAAGGATATAAATAATGTATATTAAATAAAAGCGAAAGATCAAAATTAATGTATTATTATAATTATTTTAAATGTTTTGATACAGGTGGTTTATATGTATATAAATATAAATTATTTTATACTTTTATATAAAATATATATACTAAATATATATTAAAGATTTATGTTTAAATTTTACCATATCTTTTCAATTAAAATTCTCTTAACTTTTTACAAAATTTTTATTAATAATATGTCAGTAAATAAATAATTAAAAAGTTAATGATATTTATAATTTCTTTCTTTTTTTTTTAAATAAATACAGATTTTTATATAAAGTGTCATTTAAAATTATAAAAAGATTTGTAAAATATAAGTAAGTTGTTGTTGTCAAGAGTTTCACAAGATATTTCTTAACTAAAAAGTGCGATATTTAAGTATTGTACATTAAAAGATAATGTTAGTTGATTGTAATGTATAATAACATTTACATATATAATGCTGACTTAGATAAACGAAATAAAAATAATAATATTTGTTAAAAATTAAATTTTTGTTTTTTTAATCAAAAATTTAGTTAAAAATTGTTGAAATTTAAATTATTAGATATAATAACGAATAGCTTGTAACGAGTGTTTTGAAAATACAATTATGAACATTAACAAAAAAAAAAAAAGTTTTTAAATTTTTATTTGATAAAAAAAATGTATATATATATATATAATAGATACATATTTAATAAAGTTATACTTTCAATTAAAATTTAACAAATAATTAAAAAAATATTTAATTAAAATAATATCTTAATTAACTTTTTCTTTTTTTTTTTATTATAAATTAGTATAGAATAGTTTATATTTATAATGTTATAAAAATTTTTTTGTAATAATAATATAAAAGCGGAATTATTATCAATCAACTATAAAATGCATTCTCCTATAAAGTGAGAACAAATATTTGATCACTGAAAAAAAAGTGATGTCTCATGAGAATAGATGAATATATTATAAAATTTCTCATAATTTTAAAATTATCTTTTTTCAAGAATCTTTTAAATTAATTAATAAAGTTATGTATAAATATTGATAAAAGATTTATATTTATTTATATAATAGTATTTCTAATCAAATTTTTAAAATGTAAATAGTATTCTTTTTAGATAATGATTAATAAAAAAATTTTTATTAAAACATGGTATACTATTAAACCAATTCAAAATTATAAAAAAGAATCTATACTGTATTATTATATGTTAAAATAATAAAAATTTTACTTTTATTTTAAAAAAAAATGTTTTAATATATAACTATGGCTAAAATGGATATAGGAAATAGTTTAAAAATGTGAGAAAAATCAGTTAAGTAGAAATTATTTTTAGTAAATTATATTATATTAATATAAATATAAATTATTGTTTTTAGTTATAGAGTCTTTTAATAAAGACAATGATGAGAAAAAAAATTAATGAAGTGATATAAGAAAAAAAAAATTTCTTTTGGTATATTTGCTTTGTTTTCCTCATTAAAATATGCATATATATATATTTTTTTTTTGTAAAATTTCGAGTCAATAACGCAAATGGTAAGATTACATAATGAAAATTAGGTACATTTAAATTTAATCAAAATATTATTAAAGAATATAAATATATCTTTTAATTACTTTTACTCTATCTGTTTACCATTTATATTTGACATAATAGGATATAAAAAAATAAAAAAAGAAATTTTTTTTTTTGTTACAATGACAAAATATAATGGTAAGCAAATATAATATATATATAAATATGTACTTGAAAATAAGTTATTAAAAAAATATGATAAATAATAAAAAAAATAAAAAAAAATAAGTATTGTTTAAAATTTTTTTATTATAACTGAATAAAAAAACTTGTCATATTAAATTTCCTAATTTTTATTTTTTTTTTTTTTTTGACCAAATATACTTTACTTATATTTTTTTATGAAAAGGATAAATATAAAAATAAATGCTTTTTATTTTTAAGTATTCTTATTTTTCTTTTTGTGAAATTTAAGAAATGGGTAGAAAAATTTAATTGAAAAAAAATAGAAATAAATGATCAAATGAATGTGTGGAATAGAAATTAATAATTTTTGTGGGTGTCAATTTTAAAAGATAAAGACAGTACAATTTTTACTTTTTCATTAATTATTTATCATTGTCCATGCTCTTTTGAATGGGTTTTTAGATGATATTGTTTAACTAAAAATATAATATTCCGACCTTTGGTGTACTGTGATAATGGAGTAATATTTATATTTTTAAAGATTGAAAAATAAGAAATTTCAAATTATGTAACATGGTATGTTAGCAAACAAAAGAAACTTAGGATTTGTTGTAGATAAACAAATACAACAACTATGAAGGTTCCTCATAATAAATAGACTCTTTAAAAAAAGTAAACTCAATTTGATTTTTCTATAAATTTACTAACTTTATTAGACAATATATTTTAAAAGTTATTGTTATTTAAATAAAAAAAAAGAAAATATATACATATATATTTTAAACCTTTTAACATATTTAAACATGGTTTGTTTAAATAAACAAGATATAATGATAAAAAAGAAATGTATAAAAATATAGTTAGTAATTTGTTAAATCGAGAATTCTTACGCAATTGAGAATTGTAAATTATGCGAGAAGATATTTTTAAAAGTATTTCAATATACTATCGTTATTTAAAAGTTTATATGTACCTTATCTAATAATGTAGAATTTTATACCTAAATATAAATATTTCTTTATCATGAAAAAAAAAATAGTAATTGTATAGGTTCGAGTAATAGTTAGAAATAACATCCTATACATCTTAATTAGGAAAACATTTATATATATTATTTTCTTTTATTTTTTTATTATAATCTATATATTTTATAAAAACATTGAAAAAAAAAATAGTAAATAGATATATTCTTTTTAAAAATTATTTTTACATATTTAATAATTTTGTATTTGATTAGAACGATAACATACACCTGTTTAATTATTATAGCATATTAAAATATTCTTTTATTAAAAAGTGATATAAATTAAAAAGCTTTTATCTTTTATTTAAAATTATATTGTATTTTAATAAACTAAATAATATTTAAAAAAATGATAAGATGATTTAATAAATGTCTAATATACAAGATGAAACATTAATAGAATTTGAAGAACCCAATATTTGAAAATGATTATAACGACTATAATGTCAAGAATTTATATAATAACAATATATGATATCTAAACAATAAAGAAGTAGAAAAAAATTAAAAGAATACATCTTATGTCGCTTTTTCTTCATTCATCAAAGTTCCCAATTTATTAAGAATAAATTTCACAATATGTAGTATACAAAATGACATAAAATGTTATTAATATAATTAAAGAAGGGAAACCCAAACATTAAAGAGGTATTTAATATTAAATAATGTTTATATAAAATTCGTAGAATAGAAATTTAAAGTTAATAATAATAAAATAAAATGATGGTTATGAAAATGTAAGTTGAAACTATAATATTCTTTCACCTACAGATAGCACATTATTTTACAACACCAAAGAGTAGAAAACAATTATATTTTATGAAATAATAGAATTAAGTTAAGAGTAGTTTAAATTTATTCTTAGTAACTATTATTTTTTTTAATATTCAAAACAACATTAATATTTTAAAATCATTAACATTTTTCAAGTAAAAAAAAGATGTATTATGTGAGAATAAGTTTAATATTTAAAAAAAAAATTTTTTTTATTGACATACATTTTTATAATTATATTATTTTAAAATAGAAAAATTGTTTAAAATGCAAAAATAAACAATTAAAAAAGTAATTATTTAATATGTTATCATAAAGATAAATAGATAATCGCTGATCTAGTAATACATTAAATATAAATATTGCAAAGAATTTTAAAAAGTGACAAACATACATAAAAAAGTAATTAAGAGATCAAAAAAAGTTTAGTCAATAACATAAGTACATATATATTGGAAAAAAATTAAAACTTTACTCTTTAAATATTTTTTTTTTTTAAAATTGTTATTATTATTTTTATGATTCTTTTTTATTTTTTTAAAATATAGTTTTTCATAATAAAATTTTATACAAATATATTTACCAAAAAATTTAATTGTGGTAACTAAGAAGTTATAGTCATTAATTTTCTTGTCATAAAATAAAAAAAAAAAAGTTTTGTCAAAAATTATAAAAATAAGTGTTAAATTTTTTAGTTTACAGTTTATCAAAGATTAGATAAAAATAACAATCCTATATGTTGAAATAAATGTTTAATTAAGATGAATAAAAATAATGTTTTATTAATTATAGTAAAAAAAAGCTAAAACATTATTATTATAAAATGTTTATAATTATTAAAGATGAAAAAAAACTTTAAAATATTTTAAAGGATATTTCATTAGAATTTTGTTATTTTGACAAATATTTCTTAGGAGTACAGATGTCCTTTGTCTACGTATTATCAAAAAATCAACTATTTTCAATTATACATATTACTTACTTAAACACCATAAAAAAACATTTAAAATGTAAAATATTTAAAATATGGAAAATATTTTTTTTTTATAAAAATCTTTATTCCGTTATCATTGGGGATTATAAAAAAAAAATATAATGAAGAAATTAAAAGTCTGTCAATATAAATTAACTACAATAATTTAAAAAAAAAAAGTTAATAATATTTTATAATGTGAAGAAAATTTTATTGAAATACTATTGAAGTATCTCATGATAGATGAATTTATAAATTTTTTTTACACTAATAAACTATTAAATTAAAACTATACAATGGTATGAAATATGATAACAAAATAAGTATTTTAAAAATTTTATCTATAAAATTTAATGAATATTATGCTATAGTTTTAAATGATATTTGACCTAATAGATTTTAACAAAGTTAAATCCAACAAAATTGTTTTCTTTTTATTTATCAAAAGAATTCAGATTCATAGAGGTGGATTAAAATAGCTAACAAAAATTTTAAATGAGGAGAAAATTACCATGCATTTAACAATTGGATAGTTTAAATATTTTAAAATAAATCTTTCTTTTTTAAATGATATTGAAAGATGTCAAATGGCACAAGCAAATAAATTATAAATACTCTTTTTTTTATTTTAAGTTATTCATTCAAAAAATTTTTTACACATTTCTTTTATTTTATGTATTTTTAAATATATATATTTATCTAACAAATTATAATATTGACAAGGTAATAATTATTTCTATATATTTATTGTTTAATATCTTATAATTTTTATTTTAAAATTATCTGTTATTTTTTTATATTATATTTAAAAAATTTAATAAAATAATTTATTATAAGAAAATACAAAAAAACATATATGTTTGATGCATTTTAATGTAACATATTGTATATGATTTACATATATTTTTTTTTGGTATAATAATACTTTCATTCTAATTTTTATTACTCTCTTGATATTTAAAATAGTTCATATATAGCTTTTTATAATATTTGCTACCATTTTTGATTAAGACAATTCAAAAGAAAGTTAATTGAAGATATTGTAATGTTGACTATAATGAAATCTTGTAACAAACTACACGGCTTTAAAAAAACACTGAAATTTTGGGAGCACACCAATTTATTTTAAAAAAAAGAATAATTATTCTATTGTAAAAAATTCTTTAATTTAATTTTGTTAAAAAAAATATATATTGTCAACTGTGCTGATAATTACTTATATTGAAATATTGCCGTTAATTTACACTTAAAAGTTAATAGCAATTTTTAATTGTGCTTATTAATAAATTTAATTACAGTGATATGTAAGACACAACCTCATTCTAAAAATAAAATTTGTTTTGAAAACATATTGAATAAATATTCCTTACATTTACATAATTATACTCATTCTGAACTGTTGATACAGAATTAGCTTGAATATCATCATCATCTTCATCATTACTTTCATCCTTTTCAATAAAGTTTTTTTGATAATCAGATAAACATATGATTTTGCCGTCTTTCTCAAAATATTTATCACCAACACAAAATTTCTGATTACAAACTGAACAACAGAAACATTCCAAATGATAAACATTATTTTTTGACCACATGACATAATCATATGCATTGATATGCTTTTTACAAGAAGTACATGTTCCTGATACACCAAATAATCTCATGTAGTCCCGTTGGCATAATGTCATTTCTTTTTTAAAATAAAAAGTATTACCAACTTCTCCCAAACGACAACGACAACAAACACACTATAAAATATGTAAAAAAATTTAAAATATATATAATATATGAATATAAAAAAAAACATACTTGTAAACAATCTTCATGCCAATATTGGTTGTTACCTTCAAGCATGTACTTATCTTTAATGACATTTTTACAACCTCCACAAACAAAATTTTCTGGTGGGGTCTTAGATGGTGACAATGATGATGTTGGTAATGCTGGTGATGCTTGAGAAACTTTGGCAGGAGATAATGAATTATACAAATCCATTTGGTTGTCAAATGAAATATTATTAAATGTTGAATTCATTACTAATTATTGATAATGGAATAAAATAAAAAAAAAAAAAAAAAAGTAAATATAAAAAATGCTGAAAATAAAATTTTTTAAAATTTGAACTTTTTGATAAATAAAGTATAAAATAATTACATGTAAAGAAAAAGTAAATATTAAAAAAAAAAATTAAATGAGTAAAAAAGTAGCATAATTAAAAAAAAATTATAAACAATTTCAAAGCTCATTTTTAGCATTTACTAAGAGTAATCATTAAATAGGGACATATAAAAAAGAATATAATAATATATGTTTAAATTTTTAATTTTATTAACTAAAAATATATCATTAAATGTATTCAAAGTTTACATCATTTCAAGTGCATACTAATCAAGTAACCTCTTTTATATTAATTAATGATTCTATTTAATATTTTACTTGATTTCTAAAATAAGGATTAATTAGTAAAATTAGTTTTTACCACTAGAATGATAAAATTATAAAATATGCCTTTATATATATATATATCTTAAGAAAGATTAATATACTAACAATTGTGAAAGTTAAGAAAAAGCATAAATTGTGAAAAAAAATTACAATTAATAAAATTTACAAGGTTATAATAAAATTACAGTATGTAAATTTTAATTAAAAGTTTTTTTCTTTTACTTCCACCTCAATAGCATGTTTAAATTGAATTTGTATAAAACAGATGAAAAAAGTCACGAATAAAAAATAATATGAAATTAATATAAAATTATTTTACAATTACTAAAAATTGCTTCACCAATAAGTTTCTATATTTTTTTAATTTTGATAAATTTGCTAAATAAAATTTATGAAGATTAGATTAAATGTAAATTAATTGTAAAAAAAAAAGACATTACACTAGCAATTAAAAAAAATTATATATAATATAAAAATATAAATATATACATTATATATTTTGTAAAAAAAAATATATATATTAAAAATTTATTTAAAAAAGTATTTTTGTATAAAATAAAATAAGAAATAAAATTTTATTAAAAAAAAAGATTTTAAATTAATAATAAATTGTGATTCAAACATAAAAATTAAAATAGTGTAATTTATATTTCAATGTCAGAAATATTGTTATTTATAAATATAAATATCACAGTGCTTCAAGACATTATAGTTATATAATCTGATAATATTTATTGTGTATATTTTTATTATAATTATAAAATAATTTATTTTGTGTGAGCAAATCATAATTTTATGGGAAAAATTTTAATAACAAATTAAAAATAATGTGTATCAGAATTTTAAGTGTTAATTTGTATATATTTTATGAAGATTGTCCTTCACATAAATATTATTAAACATTTGAAAAGCTTTTGATTTAATGAAAATTATAAAGCAATATATCTTAATTACAGATATCTTTTTTTTTAATAAATTATTTCTATAATACAGTATTACAAATAAACAAAATAATTTTTTAATTTAACAATTTTTTATTATTGATTAGTATTCTAATTTTTTTTTCGTTAATCATTGTTATTAAAAATTCATAACTATATTTTACAATATCAATATATTTTTAAATAACATATAATTTTAATAATAAAAAAAATTATTTTAAAGATAAGGTATAATTAATGAATATAAATAGTGTTTTGAATGATAATTTATTTATCATTTATTGATATATTCATATAAAAATTTACCATTAAAATATGTCAATTAATTTTTTTCAAATAAAATAAAAAATTTATAAAATTATGATAAGAGCTTCTTAACATTTGTCATAAAAATTATATTTAATAAAGCTAATGTATTTTACGTTAATTTTAATATATTATTAAATATTAATAAAGCGGATAATAATTATTATAAAATATTATAATATAACTTAAAAATATAAAAGATAAAAAAAAGGAACATATTAATATAACAAGTAAAAATGTTTCATTAAAAATTTTTTTATATTTGTTTTGTAATAATATTAAAAAAAATTATTTTAACTGCTCTTTCTTTTTTTTTTAAAAAACAACATTTAATGTAATATTAAATATTTATTCTTTATAAACAATATTTCTACCATAACTTTTAAAATATCCAATTTAATGAACATTTTATATTAAATAAAAATTTATTGATAAATAAAAAGAGGAAACTTAATGAAAAAATTTTTTATTTAGATCATATTATTGTTATCAAACAAATAATTATCAAAAGATAATAAAATTTATTAAATAATTAGTAAGTAATATGTTAACATTATAAATCAAAGCTTAATAAGGAAATATGTATACAGGTGAAAATAATAATTTAAAAATTAATAAGTATTTAATATTTATTAATTTTTTTAAATATTTTATTAAATGTATAAAATAATAATATACAGGATTACAAAAAGTAAATTAAGAAATCGTCATATAATTTTATCCCTGTTAATACATTACCATTTTATTATATAATATTCAAAAAAAAAAAAATCTTAAAAGTAATGAGTATTAAAATAATTTATTTAAAATTAAAAGCTAATAAATATAAAATGCATTATCTGATTGAATGTTATTTTTAAAAGAACATCTTTAGCATTAAATACATTTATAAATCCTCATGGGTATAATTAATATATATAAAAATTACCCAAATAAATTAAATAGAAAAGATTGAATTTACTTAATGATGAAAAAAAAAATACATATATAATGATTGTGTAGAATAATAATATATATTTTTAAAATCATACAAAAGTTTAAAATATATTTTCTAATTAAAATCATTCTATATGTCATATTATGGTACATTTACATTTATATGTGACAGCTTTTGGCAAAAAGACACATATATATATATAAATATATTCTTAGTAATATAATATTATAAAAAGAAAGCTAATTAAAATCTCTATAGATAATGAAATTTCTTTTATTATTTTTAAAAATTACTTTTTTTTTATTTTAATAAAAGAAGACTTGATTTTGATTAAAGATTATAAAAATAAGATTTATTTGGTAGATTAAATATTTTAAAATTTTATTATAAATATTTATATATATAAAATAAACGTATTGTGAAACATTTTGAAACTTTTATTAAACATCTTTTAAACTATTTGTTCTCAATACATTAAAAAAAAATGTATACATAAATAATAATAATAATAATGATGATGATGATAATAATTATAATATTATAAATATAATATCTTTGTTAATAACTGTAAATAATATCAGTAAACATATTATATATAAATATATATATAAATGTAATGAATATAGCAAATGAAATCTTACAATATTTTTAAATAGAAATAAATAAAGTATAAGTGATTTTATTACTTTAAAATATTTTTAGAAATAATAGTTTATGTGTTTTGGCAAGATAGAAAAAAAAAATTTAAAAGAAAATTCTAAAAATTTTAAAAGTATTTAATATATATAAAAAACAAAATCTAAACATTAAAATAAATGCACCAAACTCAATGATATTTAGTTAATAGCTTGACACAAAAGCTATTATTTTAAATAATATTGAATGGGAAAAGTTAACAATACGAGGATGGTATTGTTAATTATATGAAAAAAAAAACTCAACAAAAATGTATTTATTGTTTAAAGATAATTTTGGTGAGAGCCATTTTAATGGAAAAAGACAAAAATCAAACTGAAAAGTTTTTAAAGTGAAAATAAAAAATTATGGAAGATAAAATAAATTTTTATAGCTTTTTATGTTGAAAATAATCTATTCATTTTTGTTAATCAACAAAGAAGAACCAATTAAAATATTTTTCATTTTATAACGATTTGAGAATGTTAATACATATGATCTTATTGAAATGTCAACACGTTATACTTCATAAATATCCCTGATTATAATTCTTTTTTTTTTTTGTTATAAACAATCATAAAAGTAGTTAGGTAACACAAAAGCAATTAAGCAGTTTAATATTTAATCGTAAAATAAACTAACCAGAGTATATTTTTACACTTGGATTAATAAAAGGAAAGTAAAGAAATTTGTAAAAGAAACTTTGATAAATATGTGGTAATATTATTTAGTGAAATATGTAAATATACAGAAAAAAAAATAATAATAACAAACACGGTTTATTTAATTCATATAATTACTTTTTTTATACAACTTTTTCTCATATTACAAAAATTGTATGGAAAAAAAAAGATAAAATATAGAAAAGAAGATAAACTTAAAATAAGATTTTTGTTTGAAGAAAAAAAATATTTATACAGGAACAAAATTAATAATAAAATTTTAAATTTAAAGAGCACTTTTCTCAAAGATATATAATATCTTAATATATTACTAAATAAAAATTCTTTTAAACATCTTAGAGAGGTTTTCTCATACATTATCATAAAATAACTATGTAATGCTCTATCCATTTAGGAACATATTTATATATAACTTATAAAAAATATAAACATAAATTTTACAAAAACTAAAAGTGTATTAGAAAAGTTATAATATTAAATTATTATTTAGTATTAGAAATAGAAAATTTCTCATTTTACAATTTAGATAAAAAATATTTTTAAAAATTAATTCATTTCTTATTTGTCATTAAAATAATAAAAATAAATAAAAAAAAAATTTTTTTTTTTAATTTAAAATGTTTTTTTGTTATATTTTATATTTAGAACAAAAAAATTTTATTACTTTTTTAATTTCAATAATAATATTTTTTGATTATAATAATCAAACATTAAAATAAAATATTAAATTTATTTTTTTATTCAATTAGTGAAGTATTTAAATTATTTTTTTTTTATTTATTTCCTTCTTTGAGATCAGGATTATTTATTTGTATATATATATATATATATTTGTACTACTTTTTAAAAAGTATTGTTGTACCATTGTGACAAAAACTTTTTTTAACGAATATTCTTAGTGATTAGAAGATTTGATAGAAATTTATAAGAGGATTCTACATACTTATACTCTTACTGATCATGAATAAAACGTATAAAAGTTAGGGATTGCTTTATATTTGCCTTGATTAATCTTGAAAAGTCCCGTGGATGTATGATTATAGAGAAATGTGAATTTTTAGGAAGCTTGTCAATTCTACGATACAAATGATCATCTGATGTAGCAAACATATTAGTAGGTTTATCATTCAATTCTGTTATTACAGGTGATGTTGAATCTTGTGTTGTTAATGTTTCATAAATCATTTCATTTTTTGAATTAATATTATTTTCATTTGTACAATTTTCCGATTTTAAAAATATTTCTCTATTATCATTTACAATAACATTTTTTTTTCTTTTTAATATTAATCCTAATAATTCTTCTGGTGATGTTTTTGGAATTTTTTTAATAAAAAATACTTTACCAAATGGTATTGAACGTATCCTTAATGAAATAGGATTTCCAGATAAATCATGTTGACATAATATATTATGAAAATGTTCAAGATCTTTAATAATTTTATTATCACATTCAATAATTTCATCACCAACATGTATAAGACCAATTAATTTAGGATGCATTTGTATTGTCCATCCACCAACAAATACTCTACCTGATATTTCAACAAATACAATATGTTCAGCAATAACAGTATATACTAATGATAAGTTTCTAACACGATGTTCATTTAATAAATCAGCTGAATCAATAGGTAAAGTATCATAAATTGTATCAGATGTTGTAAGTGATTGTGGTACATTTAATAATACAGGTAAAGTATCATAAAAATCTGTTGAATGAACTTCATTTAAATTTGTTTTATATCTACCAGTTTTTAATGGTAATAAATTATTAAGTGTCATTGAAGCAATACTATCAGCTAATGATGAACATGTATCATTATCAGAGGATGTTGTTGATGGTGCTGATTGTTTAAATGGTTTATATAATTTATCATATATAAGATTTGATGTATAACTTATTGGTTCAGGACTTGGTGGATTGAAATTTTTACAAATATTTTCTTCCTTAATCATATTTTTTATCAATAAATTATTTGATGATATATCATTAAAATCATTATCATCAAAATTTCTTGGTGGTAAATTTGGTATTGGTGATTTTGGAATATTTAATTTATTATTTTTTGAACGTATTCCATGTCGATAATTATTATGCATTTTTTTATTATTTATTTCAGGACTTGAAGAATTTGTTATTTTATTAGTTGGTGAAGATTTATCTAATAAATTTGAATTATTAATATTTGGTGTAGAAGAAGATGATGACATAGAAGTCAAAGAGCGATTATTTGTTATATGTGGAGCTTCTACTTCCGGAACAACTACTATAAAAAAAATAATATAAAATTAAGTTAAAAACAAAACAAAACTTACAAATTAGTGGTTGTTGAAGATTACTATAACTTCCATTAATTTCCTTCATTTCTTCATAATCATTCTTATTAGTTACTTCATTTTTTGATAAAGAATTTATATTTTTCGATAAGGGTGATTCAATTAAGATTTTTCTATCTTTTTCTTCTTCTTTTCCTAATTCTTTAGAAAAAGGCATTATTTCATTTTTAGAATTTGAAGAACATGATAAGGTGGAAGTATTATCATTATTTGATTGAAAATTATTTGGATATTCACTACTACTTCTTTTATTATTATCTTCTACACCATTTTGAGATGAGTTATCTTCTGGTATTATTGTATACATATTTTCTAAAGTTTGTGATAAACAATTTAATGATGATAAAGTTTCTCTTATCTGTTCAATCCAAAAATTACATTCATCTCTATAATATATAAAAATTTAAGTTATATTCATTGGTTAAATAGAAATTTATAATATATTGCTTAAAATATAAATATTATGGGATGTAGACACACTTACAATGATAATGATACTAATTCTAAAGGCTCCCGTTGAGGGTCATCAAAACCAATTATGAAAGCTCTATCTTCACCAACAGTTTGTGTTATGTAAGAAACATTCAACAAGTCAGCAACTTGGGCTGGTTTATGGTTTTCAACAGCCAAACTTGAGGGATACCATTCAAGAAGAGGAATTTTATCATCATGTTTACAAAGTACAACCCAACAATTTTCTTTTTCATACAATATTTTCTAAAATAAACTTCATAAATAATAAAAAAAATAATTAACAAACTTTTTTTTTAAACATTAATGCTCCCTTATATTTAATAAGTTTAGTTTGTAAACAACCTTCTTTAATTATTTGACGTGTAGGCATTTAGAAAAAAAAAATCTATTCTAAAAAAAAAAAAAAAAAAATTAAGAAATTCAAATAAAAAAATATAAAAAAAGAATAATATAATTTTTTTTTAAAATAAATTTTATTTTCACTCAGTAATCAAAGAAATAATTTGTTGTACTATGTATAAAAAAAACTTGGTTATTGAAGAAATTAACAAATAAAATATATCTGTATATATATGCCTAAATTTTAAGTATATTTATGCAACAACAGACATTACTTTAAGAATTATCACAAATGGTATTAAAAAGTAGTAAACAAATGATAAATAGACATTATCAAGAAACGTAGGGTTTTTAAAGTAAATGTGCATCAATTTCCGGCAAACCAAATTTAACTATTAAAAAGGTTGTAATAAGGACAAAAATAAGTAAAAGAAAAAGGTAATAGACGTATAATAGTATAACAATTAATAGTATTAAATCTCATATTAATTTAGAATGTTTTTATGTTATATAATTCAAGGTATTCTCAATGATATGTTTAACAAATTTTAGATATAAATATATATAATTTTTATGAGAATATAAAGTTTTTATATATAGATTTATATCATCTAAAAATTTAATAATAAAATAATTTCCTTTATATATATATATATATATTATACTACCTATATTTGTAGAAAATACAAATAGATAAATGAATTAATATAATTATATATAGAAATCACCGCATATTTATTGAATTGATTAGAATAAATTTTATTTACATTATCAGTTGATCATTATCTCAGCTTACCTTATCCCAAAAAAAAAAAAAATTTTTGTGTACATAATAACATTGATATAAAGCATACAATATATAAAATTAGTATATAAAAACAGCTCTTTAAAGATAACATACTTATTTTATTATTTATTAAATGAATAAGAAAATAAGAAAAAGTGAATTTATAAAGGTTACAACGAATGAGGATGTATTGAGAAGAAGAACAGATAAAACTTTTTAAGATGATTGAATGTGTTAGTTAAAGATATTATTAGTAATAAAAAGTAATATAACTAAATATATATGTGCAAATTTAAAGCTATTCAATTATTTTAATATTTAAAATATATATATAGTTCTAATTTATATATTCAATTGTCATATATTTATCATTTTTAAAAAGTTTATAATGTATTTGAAACAAATATTTTATATAAAATTTTTAAATAATTAAACATAAACCAATTATTATTGATATGATAGAAAAATATTTTTAAATAAAAAAATATATATATAACATAATTTAAATAATGTTTTATGAATAAATAGTTGAAAGATAAAATTAATGAATTACTTAAAATAAAAATAATAAAATATATAATTTCTATTATTTCATTTAAAATAAAATTAACAATATTTGTAAATAAACAATTACTATACACATTTTAAAATATATTGAATCACAAAAATAAATTTTAAATAGTAAAATGTAACAATAAATTGATAATACAAATTTGATGATTCATCATATGTATAAAAATATTCAAAATAACTTTTTTTGTATTCTATTAAAAAAATATAATATTATATATATAACATTACAATATTAATTATTAATCAAATATTTTCATATAAATAAAAAAAAATATATTAAAAGGTATAATTTTTTTAAACTACTTTTATTATATAAACCATATTGGACTATATCAATTTTTGATCAGTACTATTTGGAAAGATGTAAATATTTGTCTATATTATTTTTCATGTATTTTTACGTAGACTATAATGATTGCATATATTACAATCATATTCATTTCTAAAATGTTATTTTATTTTATATTTTAAAAATTTATATTTTCTATTATTTTATTTGAATATTGAATATTTTAAAAAAAATTTTCTTTTTCTTTTATTGTTTTTAATAATCCTATTAATAGGAAATTGTAAAATCTATTCAAATTATTTTATAATTTTGATACATTATACATTATCATAATACATTTTTTGAAATATTTATTTATTATCTGTTTTAATATAAAAAGTTAATACTTAAATAGGAATTTAAAATATTTTAATCATTATTAATAATATAAAAAGAAAAATTACACATAATTATATTTTATCAATTTTTTCAAATAATTTTTATCATATTTAGTCTGTTTATATAGAAATTAAACAATATAATGAAAAAGAATTTAATATTGTTAGTTGATTGATTATAAAAAAAAATATATATATATATATGTATTTTCAAGGGTCTTGTTAAATAAAAATTTTTATGTTTATAAAATATTTGAAAACGAAATTATCTTTATACAATTTGATGTAACATATTATACATTTACACCTTTATATTTTCTACTTTCAAACATTTTGAAAAATCTATTCATTTCATCAAAAAGAGTAATTATATAATTTTTGCTGTCTGTTTGATAAGAAAATCAAAACAGTCATCTTCTCCACATATGAATACATATATTTATTTAATCTATTCGATTTCTATATATTGTTAAGTAAAATAATTGAAAGAATATTATATATACATATTATTATAAACATGTTTTAGTTGCTGTAAATTGTATAAAAGTACCATTATAAGCACATGAATTTTTGAGTGTATTACAAGGTAAATTGGAAGAGGTTTCTCTTCTTTACATTTTATTATATTTATTAATAAATATAAATTAATTAAAGAATTAAATTTTTTATTATATATATATATATATATTTCTATATCTAGTAGAAATTATTTATTATTAAAATTATATTTATACATGTATTTACGTGTTATTTTTTTTATAATATTAAAAAAAAATAAAAAAAAAGTTTATTTTTTTATAACCTTTAAATAAATATATTTAAATATATTTATTTTTCAAGGATATTGTAATACAATTACTTTATCACTCATATAACTATAAAAATTAATTTTATCTTACATTTTAATATATACATACAAATAGGAGTAGACATAAAATGTTGTTTGTTATATCACCAATGTATTTCTTTGTACTTTTTTTTTTTATACAATTCAATTTATTACTTTAAGCATCATTTAATTTATTTATATTGAATTTAAATTTGTATAAATAAATAATAATAAAAAAATTTTTTTATTATTATCATTAGCATATCTTTCTAATAAATTATATTTTTAAATAATTATCTTAAAAAAAAAAATTTTTTTTTATTTTCAACTTGTATAGATAGATATTTATTTTAAAATACTTTTAAAAAAAAATATAGAATATTGGTTTGTGAAAATTAAATTTACATCATTGAAAATAAATTAATAGAAATAAAATATATAGAAAAGTATAATTTTTATTTACAAAATTAATTTTTAATTATATTATTTTGATTTAAAGTTTTTAGATAAAATATATACAATATAAATAAATATATATAAATGTAAAACTTTAATGTTTCGTCTTTATAAATTACACTTTGTATAAAAGTATACAATATCATTTTTTCTTTACTTCTTTATGTAAACATATTTTAAGTACATATAAACCATATTAAAATATTAAACTTGATCAAGAACTAAATTGAACATTTTATTTTAATATATTAATATTTAATACCTATTTATTTACATATATTATCAAAATAAATTTTTTTTTTTTAAATTAAATATAAAATTTTTTCCATTTTTTCGTGATATTGCCACATGACCAAATATGTATAATATTAATATATAAAATACTATGATTCATCATTTAATTTTATATTAGTTTTGTCAAAGACAAAAGGCGTCAATATACATATTTAAATAATTTCGAGACAAATATTTACCACTCATATATGCAATCACTTCATTTAATTGTTGATTTAAATGATTTTATTTTTTTTTTCTAATTTTATTGTATTAAATTGTAAAAAAATTGTATTGTAACTTGTTCTTCCTATCAATTTAAATATATTTTACTCCCTCTCATTTTTGATTTAGTTAAAATAACAAAAAAAAAAATTTTTTTTTTTTTTACTTATACAAATATGTATGTAAATTTGTATCATTTATATTTCTCTACTTTATAGTTTATAGAGACAAAACTAAACTTTTATTTTTCTTTAAATAACATCTATATTTATATATGTATTTTTTTTTTCACATAAAAATATGTTATTTTATCTGAATTTCTTTGTATTGTTGACTTTTCTCAATTTTTCTTATGTAGTTAATGTGTAAATTTTTTTTTAAAAATATTTTATAACAATTTTATAAATAAAAAAAAATAAATTAATTAAAGTGACAAAGAAATGTGTATTTATTTCTACTTTTATATAAATATGTATATATGAACACCTTGATAATATTTATTAATAATTTTATGTGCACCAGATGTTACTGTGTAATGAGAATAAGATAAGCAATAGTCAATAGATGGTATATTATATTGAATTATACTTTAACTATATATTTTATATATCTTCTATTAATATGTATAAAAAAATCCTTAATATTGATAAAAAAAATTGTAATAAAATAATAAAAGATTATTAAAAAAATAGTATATAATATTATATGTTATCATTGTTACCAAATATTTTTTATCATTATATAATAGCTTTGTAAATAATGTTAAAAGTATAACAATTACATGAATATAAGTCATTTTTATATTTTAAAATTATTTATTTTTTTGACAATACAAAAAAAAAGATTGATAAGAGAATTTTTGACTTAATATTATTTGTTTACGTCATATAAATTGGTACTATGTATATTATTTTTAGACACCAGTTCATTATTTTTATGACAAATTTATATAAAAATATTTTTTCTTATAAATATATTAAAAAAAAATATGTGTAAAAATATTTATATAATAATATAATTATTATATATATATATATATATATATATTATATATTATATTTAATATTAAATTATTTTAAAATTCTATAAGATATTGAAAATGTTACAGGTAGATAATAAGAATGTCATTGCAAATAATCTTAAAAATTTTTCTTCTTTTCACTTATAGTGTTATTATTTATAACTTTATTATTACTAGTTGGCCACAAGACTAAAAGTTTTATGAGATAGAAATATGTTACTAATACCATTATCGACTTCAATTTTTATGTTCTTTCATCTATTTATCAGTACTTTTATTTATATATATTTTGTGTCAAAAAGTTCAAATTATTTTTCAATTTTCTTTTTAATCCATATAAAAATATAAGATTGTATATTTTCATTTTAAAACTAAAATATAATTAAGAAAAAAAAAAATTTTTATTTTATGTAATATTTAAACAAGGAAATTTATTCTTTTTTTTTTGTTTTAGTTAAAATTTATATAAATCTTAAGTATAATAATGCTTTTTATTTTAAAATAAAGTAAAAATTTAAGAATGATTAATTTTAATACGACCTTTCCATGTATATTTGTAAATCAGTTCTTTTTAATAAACTATATACTTTATGGCTGAAATAAATTTAATGTCACTTACATTACATTTGAGAAGATGTGTTGTTGTACTATAATAGCTACTATGAGAAAATACTTATTTTCCATTTTATATTAACTTAAACTTTTAATATCTTCACCCTTTTTCTTCACTATAAAATGTAGATAGAATATTAATTCATGTTTATTAATAAATTATCATATTGATAATAATACATTTTGTTATTTTTTTTTAAACTAATTATATAGCATCAATACATTTATTATCTTCTTTACTATACTTTAATTGGTATTCTATTTTTTTTTTCTTCTCTCATAAAAAAAAGTATATCAATATTTATATTATTTTTTTATATTATAATTAATCATTAACAAATAAAGATAATTTATTTAAAAGTTAACTTTTTTTTATAAATTAAAATTAATTAATCCTTTTAAATATAAATTATATACCTATTAAATTTTTTTTTTTTCAATTTAATATTTATTTGACGCGTAATTTAAAATACAAACTTTTTATAATTAAATTTAATATATTTTAAATTATTTATTTTTAGGTTTAATTCTGAAATAAATTTATAAAAATTAGAAAAAAAAATCTATATTTGATTAAAACCTCATCATTTATTTGAATATATAATAAAAATGGATCGACTTAAAGATAGTATGAATAATAGTGTTCAGAGAATTCGAAGTTTAGCTGGACCAAAATCATCTCAATCAACATCAGCAAGCAACCAATTATCGTAAGTTTTTATTTTTAATTAAATTGAACAAACTTTTCAAGCTTTACTTATTATTTTATTATTGAAAAAAAATATTAGTAAAAAAAAATTTGAATATAAATATATTTCATAATATTATTAAATATATATAGATGAGAAAAAAAGATATCAAAATAGTCTAGTTAATTATAAATTTTTTAATCAAATAAGTAGTGTTCTCTTTATTATAATGATGCGTATCAATAAAAGAAAATCATCGAAATATATTTTCATCAGTTTTATATGATATTAGGTTTTATTTTAATGTGAAATATTAGGATAATGATATCAATTAACCTTTTTGTTGAAATATATCTTTACTAATAATATATTTATATATATATATATATATATATATATATATATATATATATATATTATTGGAAAGACAAATGTGAATAAGCATTCAATAAAAAGTAAACAAAAAAGGATGATTTTCGTTTTTTGACTATCTTTTATATTATATTACATTTGTAATTCTTTTTCATTTTTAGCTTATTTTATTTAAATAATATTTATATATTAAAAAAAAAATGGGTATACCAGGGGGTTTTTTATTTTCACCACAAAAAATAATGCGCAAAAATAGACGAAGTTATACGTTTTATCCATTGTAAGTTCTAAGTATTATATACAAATTAATTTATTATTAAAAAAAAAAAGGAAAAAAATTTATAAATTTTTATACATATTATTAAATTTTTTAGTTCTTCAAATAAGAAAGAATTTCTTTTGACAAATTCTGTTTTGGATATACATAATATAAGAATTGGAGATTCATTAAAGTCAATTCGTGATGCAATGACAAAAACAATAAGAAGTAATGTTAAAGAAGAAAATGTAGAGAAAAAAAAGGTAATAAATATAATAATTTGATTTAAAAAAAAATTATTAATATTTATATAATTAAATTTATATTTTTAGAAAAAATTAGATTTGTATCAATTAGCACATCAATTTTTTTCTGAAGCACGTTTTATTCAACAATATAGTGTAGGATTAGAAAGAATATTTAAAGAAGCTGGTAATAGTTATAGTGATATTGTGGATAATCAAGTTACAATGGATACATATATAGAAGAACAAATTATTGAAAAATTAACAAAAAATATGGAATTAGCAAAAGAAATTAGTAAAAATCAAAATGAATTAAAGAAAGTTGTTAGTAATAGAGATAATATTGAAAAAAAAATGAAAACAGTGACCGATGAAGGGAAAGCAGTAGAATATCAAACAGATTTTGATTCATTAGTTAATAAAGTTGATTCAATAAGAGAATCAACACTTGCACTAATGTTTACATTAAAAGGTCGTGAATATCAGAATGCCATGGTTATACGGGATTTTATGCAACAACATTTAGATTTTTATGAAAAATCAGCTAAAATTTTAAAAAGTCGTATTGAAAATATTGATAAAGACATATCAGATTTTATAAGGCAACCTATATTTGGTGTTGATATTGAAAAACATTGTCAAAAAGAGGGAAGAAAAATTGCAGGACCAATACAAATATGTGCTGAAGCATTATTTGAAAATGGAATGAAAGAACAAGGATTATTTAGGGTTCCTGGAAATCAAAATAAAGTTAAAAGACTTCGTGCAGCTTTAGATTCTGGTGCAGAAAAAGAAATTGATGATTTTATTCACGACCCACATACAATATGTGCAGTTTTAAAATTATATTTAAGAGAGCTTCCATCAAAATTGTTCCCAAAAAATTTAAATAGTGGTTATTTAAAAGCAGTTGATATGATTAATGAAGGAAAAGATGAACAGTTAAAATTTGTATATTATTTACTTAATCAGATGCCTGAAGTTAATAGAGATAATATTGCATATCTTATGAAATTTTTACGTAATGTTACTGAATATGAAAGTGTTATTAATATGAATGCTTCTAATTTAGCATTAATGTTAGCACCAAATTTATTTGATGAAAATTGTATTGATAAAAATTATAATCCAAATGTAGGAGCAAAATTTTGTGAAATATTGATTTCAAATGCAAATGTATTATTTACAAATTATGATTTTGATTATTCTCGAAGAAAAGTTACTAAAACAAAGGCTATAGGTGGACATTATGGTGGTTCAGTAACATCTTTTGATAGTGATTATACCTTTACAGATAGTAGGTTATCAAGTGGTAATGGTAATTATAATGATCGTATTTCAAATAATTATTCAATTTATAAAGAAAATAAATCAAAAAGAGTACCTGTATATCATGAGTATGATGATAATTTAGATAATAATTCAGAAAAAGTTTCTCAAGGTAGTAGTATTTGTTCACTTTCTAATGATAATTCAAATAGTCGTTATCATCATGATAAACCTTGTAGACCAACATATCCACCACCTCAAAGACATTTTAAAAATAGTAGTAGTGATAGTGATAAAATAACATTTTCTACATCAACTGGAGAAACTGCATCGCCTCAATTGTCACAAAAATCAAATTTTTCAAAATATGATACAAAGGCAAATGTTGGTGATGTATATGAAAATTATGCTAATACATATCCCCAAAGTCCACCACTTACCAAAAGAATTGACTCATCATCATCAATATTATCAGGTGATGAAGGATTAACATTTTCAAAAAGTGAACCAATACCTGAAGGAGCAATATTTTTACCAAAAAATTTAATTGAAATAAATAATACACCTGTTAAAAACACAACGCATTTTTCAAATCTTTATCCACCATTAAATGTTATAAATTCTCATGGAGGAAGTTTACTTATTAATACTGGAGAAGGAACTAAACCAACAATTAGTCCTAAACCAAGGAAAGCACCATCACCACCAAAAGATAAAGAAGCAGATGATGGTAAAAGATTAAGCGAGGTTACTGTTACAAAACTTTAAAATTTATGCTTATCTTTTCCAGAAAAAAAAAATTTTTGTTTGAAAAATTTTGTGTTATATCCTTTACAATATATATATAAATATATATATTGTTTTTTTTCCTTTGTATCAATTTGTATTTTAAACAATAATTTATTTTTTTTTTCTTTATAGATGTGCTTCATCGATTTACTAACAAAACAATAATCGCAAAAAATTTATTATTCAATTTCTTTTTATTCTAATATTATTTCAACAAGTCATATGTTAAAATTATATTGTTTGTTTACCAGCCATATAAAATGTCCTTGGAAGGGTAGAGTAGCAAAAATTTGATAACGAAAAAATTATATATATATATACATATTATATATATATATTCTTCATTTTAAAAAATATTCATTAACTTCTACCATTTCTTTAAAAATTTCACTTAGTCAATGTAATGTTAAAACGTGTCATTTAGTGAATATTTATAATTTAATTTTGCATTATTAGTTACTATTATCACATAGATTATCAATTCTTTGTGGATACGAAATATTTTCCTACTTTTTCCCTTTTTAAAGTCACTAATAATAAGCGACTTGACAACAACGTGATCCACATAGATTGGCAATCAAAATAAAATTCTATTTCTACACAAAATAAAGTTTTTGGTATTATTATTTAACAAAATTCAACTAAAAAAAAATGATGTATTTTTTATATTCATTAAAGAAAAAAAGAATAATTAACTTAACTTACCTTGTGCTTAATATATTTGCAGAACATTAATATTGTTACTTTGTGTAATTTTTGTTACCAAAATAAAAATTTTTATAACTCTAAGGCTAATTATATTACATAAATTAATTTTTTTTTTATAAATCACCTTTAAGTTATTTAATAATAAAAAAAAAATAGTCAAAATAATAATGCCTTTTGCTTATACCTTATGTTTAAAATAAATAATTTTTGGAGTAAAATAATTTTTTAATAAATTTCTTTTAGAGATTAATCATCTAAGATATGTTGTCAAAAATAAGAAAGAAGTTGAAAACTGATTCAATAAAAAAATATTCAATTTATGGGGATTACTAATTGCAAAGAATATATTTAAATCATTCATTTTTCAAATAAAATGTTTACAAAAAAAAAAACATTATATTAAAAATAAATATTAATATTATTATGATCTTTAGGATAACATTTTTTTATATATAAAGGAAAAAAAGTTTTAACAAATTAACGTATAGGTTGTTATTGTATTTTGAAAAAGGAAAACATTATACAGTAAAATGTTTGGAACTTTTTATATAAAGATTGTTGTGTTATGATAAAATGTTGATCTTTAAATGAATAATGGTATTCATTTATCAAAACAATAACTAAAAGGAGGAGATGTTCATTGAAATTTTTAATTAAAAAGAGAAAAAGTACATTTGATCAGAAATTTCGAGTATTTTTCACTTCTCATTATGTCTTTGTTATAATAATCGCACCTACTTGAGGTTCCTGTCAAAATGTTTTTAAGGGAAGATAGCTTCTTATAAAAGCAAATATTAAAAGATATAAAGTTTTAGTAATAATCGAATTGTCTGAAAGGTAAATTTAGATTGTAAGATATGTCTAATTATATCTTAAATTCTCCATATCATTTTATATTATAATTATTTTTAATTATAAATTATTTTTTTGATTTAATATATTGTAAAATAATATACTAAATGATATTATGTTATATTAAAAATTTTAAATTATTTTGATGTGTACAATTTAAATTTAAATTATTATTATTATTTGGTTCTTGAAATAATAATAATATCTTTTAAAATCTTTCATTTTGCATTTATAACATCTCACAATAATTTTATCAATATTAGTTAGAATAATGCTGTGTTCTTTACGACAAATTAATAAAATCACGGCACTCTATTTTACACTGATTTTAGCTAGTTTATATATGTTGTATAAATTGGTAACGTTAACAAAACTATATAATAATAGTTACCTCATAACTTTATTTCATATCAGTTAAGCAGGTGATTTATTAACATTTTTAACATATATATAATTATAAATGAAATGAATTATTTATTAGTTTCACAACTCCAATTTATTTAAATACAAAATATCTTTTAAATGATATTTCTAAAATGTTAAAATCATCTTAGTTTTTTTTAGTGATAAGATAAATATATAAAAATATTTTCACTTTTCAAGATATTATAAAGTTTTTTGTTACTTTCATAAAAGTTTAATAATCTATACTTTTATATTATATCTTTTAGTATTTATAATTTAAAAAAAAAGTATTATGTTACATTTATCATTTCTTAAATATTTCATAATTTTTCTAAATATTATAAAAATAATTTTATAATAAGTATAAAACATTTTTATATTTATAATTTAAAAAATTATTATTCATAAAATATTAATGTATCCTTATTATTTTTTATTAAATAATACAAAAATTTAAAGTAAAAAAAAACCTTATTTAAAAAGGACTTTAATAACTTTTTTTATTATTTAAAATCGTATAATTTATATACCAATTGTAAAATTTTAGAAATAGAAGTGCATTCAAATATTACATTAGAACTATGTAAATTTTAGTAAGCGATCTCGTTTTTCAAGTACAAAACACATATTATCACTATTAATAGTTGATTTATCTTTCTCCTATTCTCTATTAATTTATGAAGTAATTGTATATTAAAAATAATATATATCTTTTATATATCTTTGCATATTTTTATAATAAAAAGAATAAATTGCAAGAAATAAGCTTAAAATATATTACTAATAGATTGTGTACATACACAAAAAAAGGAAGAATTTTAAGTAAAACTACTTCAATAAAACGTCTATTTAATTTTATATGATATAATTTTAACTAGAAAACAATAAAAAAAATATAATAAATTTTTATATTTTCACTTATTATTATTTTTTATTGAAAAAAAATATTTTTTTAATCTTTTAAATTATACATTGATCATAAAATTATAGTATTTTATATATATATAAAAAAAAATGTTTGATGGGGTTTTATGGTATCTTTTCCAATGGATTTTTCTTATTGCTTTGGGATATTTTGGCTTTTATCAGTTGGCATATATAACTGCAGATGATGAATCAACAAATCCAGAGGGAAGGAAACTATTTGATAATAAAGAAGGCAATATAAGTAACGAAAATACGCAAAATAATGAATCATTAAATACTACAAAAGAAAAAAAACAATTTTTATTTAATTTAACATCTTCAAATGATAATCATAATCATAACAATAAAACGACTATACAAAATTCAAATGGTTCTAATTTATCAACATCGAGGTATGTTAAAAATAAAAATTAAATTTTACTATTTTCATTTTGTCTTTAAGTAGAAATATATCAGATAGTAGTTGGACGAACGAATTAATAAATTGGTTTTTTTATAATACTCATCGTGTTCCAAAACCATTAGACTGCTGGATTAATGGATTAAATGAAGCTGCAAGAAAAATTAATAATCCTAATAAAACAGAAATACTATTTGAAGGCTATGGTGACCATTCAAATATTTATGAATCACCATCTCTTAATAATATTCGTGTTGAAAGTGGGCCTCGTGAACAATTGGTAAGTTAAAAATATATTAAATTAAAAAAAAAAATTTTTTTTAGACATTTAAAGCAAATATTTATGTACCAGGTGTAATAATAAAAATTGTAACTTCTCAAAATTTGAATGATAAACTTTTAGTTGCTAGTTATGATTCACATATACTTCATTTATCAGGTGAAATTGAAGGAAGACTTGCAAGTATTGCAAATCAACTTTATTTTATGGGATGTTTTAATGGGAGACCAGAATTTAAGATTGATTTAGTTAATCGTGATAATACTTTGCAGGTAAATTTTTTTATAAATAATTAAATTTTTTTATCTTTAATTATTTTTATCATAGAATACATCAATTGATAAACATAATATTGAAGATGCTGTAAGAAGGTGCATTATTTTAGCTGTAACAAATATTAATTTGAGTGATTTAAATGTATCTGATAATAGTGAACATTTTAATGACACTGCAACAAATATTTCTAGTATGCCAGTACATGAAGTGGTAAAACGATTATACAAATCTCAGGTTAATTTATAAAAATATAATTTATTAATCTTTTTATTTAATTTAAGATTCCAACATCTATTGATAATGATAATTTTCAATCTAATAAACTTAGAGTTAAAATTATTAGAGCTCAAAAACTTGGTTACAATAAAACAGTTTTACAACCATATGTTATTGTTGAAATGGATGAACCATCTAGAAGATACAAAACAAGTAATGGTATAAATGTAAATCCATATTGGGAAGAATCATTTGATTTTATAGTTACTCCATGTAGTGAAGAAATACTTTTTGAAGTTTATGAAGGTGATCCATCATTATGTAAAACAAACCAACCAAATAATTCAACAATTTTACCAAATAAAGATAACCAACAAGAAGATGATCAATTATTTTTAGGATTAGCTATTGTAGGATTAGATGAGTTAAGAAAATCAAATGAATCACTTCATTGTTTACGTCTTCAAGGACGACCTTATAAAAATGATAATGTTTCAGGAACATTAACAGTTGAATGTCAATTTTACCATGATCCAACAGTTAAAGAAATTGGAGAATATCATGATGAGTTTATTGCAACTGATAATAATAGTGGAGTTACTGTAAAAGAAACAGTAATAGTTACAAAAACACCATTATCTCAGAATGACGGTATTGTAAAAAAATTTATTAATAAAGAATTATTATTTTTAGATATGAATAATCAACAAATTGATATAACACCAACACGAACAACAACATTAACTGTTAAAACAATATCACAACAATTAAAGGAAAAACCATTAATTAAATCTGTTCATGGATCTCTGGAAAATGCTATGGATCCTGTAACAAGTAAAGCATTAGAAGATCATTTGAGAAATCTAAATATTGATGAAATAAAAAGAAGAATGACACCACCAGCAGATCATGTAATTATTTCAGAATCTGATGAATATGATATTGTACATCATCATCATCAAAATAATCTTACTTATATAGATAATTATAAACCAACAAATAAAGTTAAAACTATATATTCTTCAGACACAATGTCAAGAACAATGGGTAAACAAATAAAAGATAATGAGATTTTTAATCGAGCAGAAAGTTTAGATAATATAATGACAAATATATCTACTGATAAAACACGTTCATCAAGAGGTCGTGAGAAATCTGGAAATGTTAAAGAAAAACGTGATAACTCATTTTTTGGTCAATTACGTGATCGTCTTAGTGGACGTAGAAGTAAATCAAAACTTCGTGCAAAAAGTGTAGATTATGAAAAAAATCAGGAACTTGAAGAAGATATATCATTACCACCATCACGTGAACAATCACGTACTAGATATGGTAGTGAATTTACAAGAAGTTTTGTTGAAACAAAATCAATTGGAAATGAATCAAATATTTCTATGGAAGGTAATCATGAAAGTACTATTATATTGGAATTGTCCCAAGGAAATAATCATAAACAATACTTCCTTATACCACAAAAAATTGTTAATGAAACAGCTATACAACGATTATTAAAAAGAGGAAAAAAATTACACGTATCTAATGATCATATATTTGTTGCCGTTAAAATTCGTGGAGGAACTGTTTGTAATGTTTGTAAAAATAAAATAGCAGGTAGTTTCTCTAAACAAGCTTATCAATGTCGAGACTGTCGTTTGGTTTGCCATAAAAAATGTCACACAAAAACAATTTCCCCATGTCAACAAACAAATTATCACAATCTTTCAATGTAAGTTAAATAATAAAAATGAATTTATAAAAAATTTAATATTTTTTTTAGTATCAAAGATGTTGATTGGGGACATTTTTTTACAACTCATCATTTAGAAGAATTTATTTCTCCTCCTGGAGTTTAATAAAAAACATTAATAAAAAGCATTAATTTTTTAATTTTTATATTGTTTAATTTTTTTAATAATTTCATTACAAATCTATTTAAAGTATCATAAAAAATAAAGTTTTCATTTTAGATACATATAGATGAAAGATAAATCGTGATAAATGTTTTCAATTTTTAATTTTTTTAAAACTTTTCTTAGAAAAATAAAGAACGTTAATAATTAAAAAAGTTATTATTTTTTAAATTACGCTTATATTTACAAGTGTGGTAAAAATAAAAAAAATTAGTATTTTTTGAAAAATGTTAATTTCAAAATGGAATTTAATTATGTTTTAAAAATGGATAAAACAGACATTTTTGATGTTAGAATTTAAAAAAAATTATTTAAAGTAAATGTAAAATTTTTAATTTTATTAAAAAGCACTTATAAATAAAAAAACATGTATTAAAAAGGATCTTGTTTTTTACACTTTAAATACTATATTATTTCATACCTTTTTTGTTCTTGAAATATTTTAGAAAAACAAAAATTTTTTTAGTATTTTAAACAGATTGTAATTTTTCATAAAGTAATTAATTTAATTTAATAATAAAAAAATAGTTTATTTAAAATAATATTTCGTAAATATATTGCTTTTTAAATATATTGTAATGAAAAGTTTTAAGATTTTATATTACTTTTAAAATTACAGTTGTTTTAATAAAAAATAAAAAAAATTACAAACTTTGAATATAGATAATTAAAAAAATTTGGTAAAACATTTTTTTAATAAGTAGTAGTATTTATAATATGAGTTATCCATGTGTTTTTTTACGTTTTTTATTTTGATTTTATTGAATTAGTGAAACATATTTGTTATTATTAATACTTTTGTTATCATTTACAAATTAAACAATTAGTTGGAAAAATCTTTAGAAATTAAATAGAAATAAAAAATTACAAAACATTGAAGTATAAAAAAATAATTTATCTATACATAATAATTTTTAAATTTGTAGTTTTCTTCAAACATTACTAATTTTTTTTTAGAAAAATTTAACAAACATTTAAAAATGGAATTTACTTGCAGAATCGTGGTATATATTAGATAGAAATTTTCTTTTAAATTAAAGCTGAAAATGTTACTTTATAAGCACTTTCTAAATTTTCCAATGATTAAATCCTAAAGTAATTATCTCAAACTTAGAATTGACAAAATTAGTAAATGACAATAAATATTTTTAGTTTATACCATGAGAATAAAATAGCTGTCTATGATTTTTTTTTATTTCATTTGAAAAAACTTAAAAAACTGTAAAGTTAACACCTTATCATTAAAAAAACAAATTACATTACAGACAGTTATGATCAATTAAATATATAAAATACAGTATATTTAAAAATTTTAAGTTTTTTTTTAAATATTTCTAGAAAAAAGAAACATAAAAATATTATAGTACTTAAAATATGGAGAACAAAAATTTTCTCTGAAACAATTTTGAATTTGAAAAAAAAACGCTGTTTAAAAAGTATAAATTTTTTAATCTTTGAAAATATTATATCAGGCTTAAAAATTAGTATTTATTCTCAAAACGCTAATATTATAAATGTAGTTTTAATCTATTTTTAACTCTTAAACTAGTTGTCATTTAAAAAAGGCTATTTTAAAAAAATGTTAATTTCACACAATTTTTGCTGCATCTCTTTTAAACCAGTTAATTGTTGTAAAAACATTTGTTTTTTTTTTGTTATCAACGCAGTTATTTATAAAAAAAATAATTTTTTAGGCTCAATTTTCGACAAAATCTATTTAGAATTAAATTTCACATTATTTCTTTAATGTAAATATTTCATTTTATTGAAAAATAATTTTTTATAATATTTATTTATTTTAAATTATACTTATTTAAATTTTTAATATAATACAAAATTAATAATCAATTAAATTATTATAGATATTAAAAAAGTTTGAGATTTAAATGTTTTTCATATAGTTGAAATAGCATATTTCAAGCAATAAGCGTCATTTTATAAAAAAAAGATATATATATAATAAAGTCAATAGGGGGAGACCACTTTTTAATTTTATAAAAATTTTAACTATATCTTATAGAGTTATACTGAGATAAAAGAAAAAAAATTACTTTGGTATACTTCTTAACTATAGTACAGTGAATAAAAAAATACATTTAAAGTGCTAAATTATTTGGGAGAAAAAAGTTATAAACTGTTTTATTAGACATAATTTAAAATTCTTGCTATTACAAAATCTGAAAAAGTTATTTTTTTGAGAAAATAAACGTAAGAAGCATTTTTTTTGTTCATTAAAATATTTATATTATTTTTCATTTAATAAATAAAATGGCTTAAATAAACTTTATTACGGTATAAAATTTAAAATGTATATCTTTTATTAATGACTAGTAAGATGTGCAGGCTTATCATCTTACAAAGATTACCATTTTAGAAGTTTTTTGGAAGGGTGGAAATAAGATTTTTTTAATTAGAATGATTATATAAGTTTTTTATCATTATATAACCCGAAAACCAAAAAACTTGTGGCCACAAGTGTTATAGTTTAATAAAGTTAAATAAAATAGAAAGTTTGTTATCTTGAGATTGTTGTACGCTTCTAGTGATAGAGACGTCAAATACAAGAAATTTAAATATTCTTAGAAGATTTATATTTAAATATTTTTACTGACTTTTTAATTATAATTTTTATATAAAACTCATAGAAAATAAATAGAAAATCTCTATAATATTTCATTAATGTTATGTACTAGAATGCTTATCTTAAAAAAAGTTACTTTTTAATATTTTTTAGAATTAATCAAAAAAATATAATTTATATTAAGTTAAGATGTTTCACACAATAAGAATATATAGAAATTGTATTGTGATATCTGATAAACATTAATTGATTTTCGTTGCTTTGTTTTTAATATATACTTTTTATTTTTATAAGTAAAAAAAATTTTAATAAATTAAACATGAAGCTGTATATTGTTAAAGCAAATTTATTTATTCTTTATTAACCATGCTTTATTTATTAAAAGTATGCTGAAACAAAGGTTTGTGATATAATTAAAACATCTACTAGTGTAAAAAAATGATAATTTAAAAAACATTTTTTTCTAATATACATACCTGATAAAAGTTTATTAATTTCAAATAACAAAGTTAATTTTTATGCCTAGTTTTACAATGTTTCATACAAAAAAAATTATTACAATAATAAAAACAGCTTTAGAATATCTATTAAAAATTATAAATAGTTAGTTTTAAACAATAAAAAATAATAGAATTATATTTTTTGACGTTTCATAAAAAAACTATTATTTTAACAAAAAAATGACAATGAAATTGAATAATAACAATATTATTCAGTAACGTTTATTAATATTTTTATTACAATAAAATTATTTGTATAATATTTTATTAGAAAAATATGCATTTATAAAATTATTTATTTTAAACAATGATTAAATTAATTTGAATATATAAATACACAAATTTTTGTCATATATTTTTCTACTTATAAAAGCATTTTTATACATAAAATTCATATTCTAATTATGTCTTTATATATTATATCGTTTAAGTATGTTATTATAATCTTACTATACATAACTTTTATTTTATGTCAAGATAAAAATCTTTTTAAAAGTATTTCAATGTTAGAAAATCCATCACAAAAGTTTCCACTACAATACAGTGTTTCATCAAACAAATCAGACATAGTTTTGGTAAAATGCCCAAATAATGAATATAAACACAATGAAACTGATGATATATTTGAATCAGAAGTAAGTAATAGTTTTATGTCAAATAGTGCAGTATTTAAAACTTTAAAAACTGAATGGTTTGCTATTTCAATTAATTATTTATTTTCCAACATATCTTTGATTAATTGTGGTAAATTGAAACTTAAAAAGTTTCCTCAACTATCTATTTCTTGGAATGCATTAATAACTTGGCCAAAAATTTTAAATCCACCAAACAATAGTAGTATTTTAGATATAAGAAAAAAAATAAATGATGAATGGTATAATAAAAGTGAAATTTTTGTAAAAAAAATAAATAGAACAATATTAAATGTTAAAATTAATAAAGAAATTGAATTTTATAAAGGTGATCGTATTTGTGTATTCAATAAACCAGGTAATGATCAAGAAATATTGGAACCTGAAAAATGTTTTGTTACTGCTCATGATCTTCCACATATTGATATTGAAGTTAGCAAAGAGAGAAAAATAATTTTAAAGAATAATATATTTACAAAAATTATCACAAATAATGCAATTGAAACATTTAATATCAAACTTTTTATAAAAGAAAATAATCACAAAAATTTACAATTTTATATGTATGAGAAAGTAGAAATAAGTACTATTAATATACATTATAATGGAACTTATATTTATTCTCCTTATGTATTATCCTTAGACAATACTGTTAATATACATTTTTTTGGAATTATTAGTGTAAAATATTATTGTGATACATGTTTTCATAATACCACTTCTGCTAAAAAAGAAATAGTTATTAAAAATTTTTATTTTGGTCCTAAAGAAAAAAATTATATCAAAAATTTACCTGATATAATATATAGTAAAGAAAACATTACTTTTATTAAACCAAATTGCAGTTTAAATCAATATAATTTTTTAAATCTACATGAAATAAGATTTGGAAAATATAATATTTTAATGGAACAACTTATGAATAATAAAAAAGGTATGGAAGAAAAGTTTTCATTATCCAATAATAAAGTTTTTTTTACCAATGAATCTTATAATGGAATATTTGAATGTATCTATTCCACTTTTGGCGATGAAACATATACAGTTATGATGAAATTCATAACACCAACTATGACAGAACAAAAAGCAGCTAAACCTTTTACTACATTGAATTTAATTATTTTAATTATTTCAATTATAGTAATTATTATTATAGTTGTCGTTTTGGTTGTTTTAATTTTAAAATATAAAAAGAAAAAAAGATTGATAAGAGAAAAAGAGAAATTGGAAAAAGAAAGAAGAAGAGAAGAATATAGGAAAACTTGTAAAATAAAAGTTACAGTAGATAATTGTGAGTTAGATCTTGATACTTGTTTAAGAGAAAAATATCTGAAAGCTAAAGCTGCAATGCCAAAAAAATAAATGTATCTAATTTCTTGAAAACTATTTATAATAAGTATATTTGTATTTATAATTTCTAAAATTCTTCATTTTTTTTAATTATGTTGTAATAGTGTAAAATTATATTTATTATAAAAGCATAATATATATTTTTTATTTACTTTAAAAATTAAATGTTTTTTTTTAACAACTAATTTTTATAACAGATTGTAATATTGGAACTTCTATATTATTAATTTGAAAAAAAAGTTATTACGGATATAAAAAATTATATTTTTTGTAATTAAATTATAAATTAAAATAAAATATGAGACATATCAATTTTAAAATTTATTTTGAATAATACATTATGTTCTTTTTTTAGAATCTTCTTATAAATTTAAAATATTTTTATTATTAAAATAATTTAGTTTTTATGTGTTAAAATTGTAAAATTTAATTTGTCTAAAACAATTTTAGTATTAGTTAAAGATTTTTTTTAGTGTTAAGCAACATATAATTTTAAAAACTAAAAAAAATTTTACAAAGTTTATTTTCTAATTTTAATTAGATTTTTTAATATTATTTAAAAAAATTTATGAATAAATATTTTTACTTTTTATGTATATTGAATAAAAGATTTTTTTTACTTTAATTAAACATGATATATGCTATCCTTATTAAATTTATGTTAAATAAAGAAATCACAAATTCAGCTTACATTTTTTTAAACAATATGTTGTTTTCTTTAATATATAGAACAACGTAGTATATAATATTTTCTTATTAAATTTAAAAAATTCATAAATGAATATTTTAAAGCATTTAAATTTAAAAAAAAAAGATATAATATTTTAGGTAATGGTAATATAAAAACAAAAATAATTAGCTACTAAAACTTTATTAATTATTCAAATAAATTTTTTTTGACATATTTAAAGTTATCTTATAAAAATAATAAATATATTTATTGTTACTATTTTAAATTATCGCGGTGAAATAAATAATGATAAATAATATTTATATTCATCATTTGTTACAAAGAAGTCAAAAACATACAATAACATGACATAAACTTTTTATTGCCTTTCAAACAATAATATAAATACAAAAAGTGCTACGTTTTATATATAATTAAAAAAATGGAAATTTAACCTTACTATTTATGTTTTTTATTATATTTTAATTTATAAAATAAAAATTATTTTGAAATTATTTTCTTTTTATTTTATGTATTATTTTGATCATATCAATAAATTTTCATTTTTAAATAAAGATGATAATAATGAAATGTTTTTTTTTAATTTTAGTTAATTTGTATTTTATATAATACAAATACAAACGATTAATATACACATTATTTTAAAATTAAAAATGAATATTTTAAATAAAAAAAAATCATACTTTGTAGTAATTGTTTAAATTTGTATTGTTTTGTTGTTTTAATTCCTTTTTAAGAACAGCTTTAAAAAAATGAAAAAATAACCTTTGTAACTTTTGTAACTTTTAAAATTGTCAAATCTAACTTTTATAGTAGTTAACTATTATCATAGTATCAAATTAAAATAGACATACATATTTTTTAAATAAAACATTGAAAATCTATTTTGTATTAGATTATATTCTTTAATAAAACATTTCTTAATTCAAAATGGACCAAAATTTGACAAAAACAAAAGCAGAATTTAACTATGAACGATTGTTTGAAGATTTCAATAAATAAATAATTTACTATAATATTAATTATTTATCTTTATTTACCTATAAATAGTATTTCAACATATAATAATAGTTTTATTTTGATTTACTATTTTTAAAAGATAAAGCTTTTAAAAATAAAATAAATATAAAAACATTTTTTTTATTCTTTGATTACTTTATTTTATACTTACTTAAAAAAATTAAAAATATCTACAATAAAATGTTAATAAAATGAAATTAATATTTAACTATTATTCCTTAAAGTTTTATAAAACAAAAAAATATATATATAGATATGATAATTTAAATTAAATAATTTATATAAATTCTAATTGGCTTAAAAATGACTTATGTAAGAAAATTTTAATTTTGGAAACAATAAATTTATACAAAACAAAACTTATCCAATAACAAATAATTATTAGATTTTTACTTTATAAAAAAATAAAATATTCATTAATTTGAAAGTCACTAGTTTACAATCATTTTACTCTTTTAAGTACTTATATTTATTTTTTATTTAACTTTATTATTATTTTTTCAATCTTTTAAGATTCTTTAAACTATCTCTAAATCTAGATATAACTAAGAAAAAATTTTCCATTAATGAATTATTTTTTTTTTGATTAATATAAAAAATTATTAAATGTTTCATTCCAAAATTTTAAAAACTGAAAAATATACTTTAAAATACAAAGAAAAAAATTTTTATATATTAAACAAATTTCTAACTTAGATGACATTCATTAACCAAAAAATGTTAATATAACAAGATGATATATTTAAATGATTTATCTTAAAACAATAAAATAAAAATTTAGTAATATTTCAATTAGTTGTAAATAAATTAATAAGATAATGAATATAATCATTTTTTATTCTAACAGTAATAAAGTAATAAGTAGATTGTTTTTAAAAACTTAAGCATTGTTGTAGATTTATTAAAATATTTATGAAATTCAGTTAACTAATTTTATGAAATATTTGCTTATTGTTTTAAATGTTTTATTTTGATATAATAGCCTTTTTTATGTATAAATTTTCCAGTTGAGAATTTACTAACGCACTACGTTAGTTTATGAGATATATCCAACAATTAAATAAATCTGTTTCAAAGGCTTTGATTAATTCTTCCATTTCACCAAAGTTTCCAAATGTTAGTAGTTTGAAAACGACTTAATTTATACTATTTTTTGAAAACAATAATAAAAAAAAATTTTTCAAGAAGATTTTCCTAAGATATTTAATGTTCTGATTCACTATTTATAGTACAATGTTTTTTTTTAATTTTTTTTTATTGTAGTAGTAGTAAAAGTATCACTTTACTTTTGTAAAAATTAATTGTTTTTTGTTTTAAACTATTGAATCTGATATTAAATGGTAAATTGTTTTACCATTTATATAGTTTGATTGATTCACACTTTTTTATGCTCATTGATATAACAATTTATTTTTGTTTTTCACATAAAAAAAAATTTTTTAGTAATTAAAAACTTTATTATGTCTAATTTTTATTTTTTATTAATTTTTTTAATGTTACTGTCCTCAATTATATTTTTACTATTATCTCTTTAATTACAATAAAAAATTGGAATTAAAGATTTTTTAACAAGATTTTATTTATACCAGAAATAGCTTAGTACATTGAAACTTTGCAAAAAATTTAGTTTTATGAATTAATGTTTCAATGTGTAATGATAGTTACATAATTATCATTTTATTAATTTTTTTGTTGTCTGTCAATCTGGACGATCTAGTTAAATAATAAAAAAAATAAATTTCTTGAATTTTTATACAATTAAAATTATTAATAAATAAAATTTAAAAAGATTGTGGTTTAAAAATGATAAAATATCATTGTTAATTAGTGAATGATAAAAAAATGTTTAAAATTTTATAGCTTAACTATTTTAATTAATTTAGAATCTCTTCAATCTTTATTTTCTTTAACACTACATATTGAAATAAGCAAGTGACTTTTTTTAAGTGAATATTAGAAGCTAAAAAATAGCTTCGTTCCAAAATTTTGAAAGCTGAAGATTATACTTCAGAATTCAATAATTACCTCAAACTGGGTTTTATATATATATTTTATTACACGTATAAGAAGTTTTTAAAACAATAAAACGTGGAGGACGCAGCCTCAATGTAATAATTCATCACAAGTATAAATACAATAAATTAATTTACCAATATTGGTAATATTATGCTACATAATGTTGCAAGTGTTATCTGTAAAATAAATAATTAATTAACAATAAATTAATTAATTGACAATAGTAAAGAGAGTTTTGGACAAGATGAGATACAATAAATGTTACAATTATAATAATTTTTTAGTTATAATAATCGTAATTTTAATAATTATAAATAGATACAATAGTTATTATGGTTAAATATAACAAACAATAAAAATATATTAAAAATTAGATATTTCTAAAGACGTTGTTTTAGACATTAGAGGTTTTGAAGAAATTAATTTTAAGATTTAGAATTGTTTTTCTTCACAATTTTATGTTTCTGTAGACATATCGACATCCATTACTTGTCTTTTATCTTCTTGTGTTTGTGGAGAAGGTTGGGCGTCTAAAGTGATTGTTTGTTGGGATGTTTTTTGTTTATAGTTAACATATTTGAAAGCCATGAATTCACTTTCTAAAGCTACACGACGTGATATTTTTTCAAGGCTTTTTTTGCAATCCATATTTAGAGCTTCGAATATTGTATACCAGTTATTTTTGTTTTTTTTATTTATTTCACCAAAGTTAGCAAAGCATAGTGGTATAAAACAAACTGGTTTTTCTTGGGAATTACGTAGATGTTTACAAAAATTTGGTTTGTTAGCATGACCGATTTCTTGATTGTGGGGTATCGGTTTTGTTAATTCTTTTGTACCATCTAAGTCATAACGTTGTCTTTTTAATGTTGCAGCATCATCAAGATTCGAGATGTTGCAAATAGTTATATCACAAACAAAAATTATGTTAGGAGTATGAATGATTAGATCAGGGCGATTATGATGTAGTGTGGTGAGTATTTTATGGGGTTGATCAACTTCTAATTTTATATCTTTAAAAATATGCGTTTTCTTAAGATCACTAAAATCTAAAAATTTACGAGCTTTAGATATTGAGATTAAGTTAACTAGCTCATATAATGTTTTATCATGACGGATAATTTTATTTGGGTTATTGTTGGGACAGTCAGATAAAATGTGATTAATGTTATCAAAACGATTACATCGTTTGTTATCATTATCTACTAATACGCATCTACTATTTTTATCAGGATTTGTGGCATTGTTAAGAGCTGGGTGTAGATTTTCCTGGAATATCACTATTTTTTTAAACTGATTAGGTTTGAAATCAGTACTAGCACTCCATGGAGTAATTAATTCTTTCTCAATGTATGTGATGGGGAATTGTCGTGTTTTTTTATAGTGATTAAGCCAGTAAATTTCACTAAATTTATCAAGATAGTGAGTAATTCTATATTTAGCTGTTTTTTCATTATAGATATCCTCATTATTTATTTGGATCGAGGAATCATTTAAAATTATATCTAATTGATATTTTTGTGCTAAATATTTAAATTGCTCGTGCATTGTAGTGAATCTATTTTTAAGGTCTTGGAACAATTTTGTAAAATGAATATGGATATAATTTTTTAAGTTTATCTTATCTAATTCTAGTTCCATGTTTTTTAGACCAAGTCCAAGATTATCTCTAGATAAATATAATCTTGAATTTGTTAGTGAGGTTAATTTTATTTTATGATTGTTAAATTTAGCTCTTATAAGGCAATCAAATTGCGTTGCAACTTTTCTACGGATATTTTCATCACCTATATGGGAAAAACAATATAAAATTTTAGGTGTAATACATGTATTGATACATTTCACCATTTCTCCTACTGATAATGGTGATGATAAAGTTATGTCTAAAGCTTTATCTATGACTTCTTTAAGCTTATCTAAATTTTCTCTAGTATCTGCACCAAATTGGTTTTCTAGTATTCCTAAATGTTTATATGTAGTTTTTAGTTCAGTATAATCTAAAAGTATGCTAGGGTTATTTATATCAATAGGTATAGGATCATCAGTTGTGTATGCACATTTCTTTTTGTTGGTTTTTAGACCAACTTCTAAACCGTAAGTTTCTACTAAGTTAGTGATTTCTGTTAATGTGTTAATATCAGAAGCAAACAATTTTATATCATCATAAAAAAGGATATGGTTTAATTTAAGGTTATTAGTTAATTCTATCTTAGTTTTTTTATTTAGATGATATGAAAGTGGTATTAATGTCATACAGAAGAGGGTGGGTGCAACTGAATCTCCTTGGAATATACCTTTTTGTAGTTTTATAGTTTGTAATTTTTTAGTTTTTACATTATTTTTAGTATTATTTTTATCATTAAAACTATTTCCTAAACTTAAACTATAGTATTTCATACTATCTGTTAATAATTTTATTAGTCTATCATCAAAATTGAGATGTTTTAAAATTAGTTTAAGACTTTCATGGTTAATAGAATCAAAGGCTTTTGAAAAGTCTATCCAAGATTGTTTTACTTGAGTAGAGTTTTCAAAGGTTGCTTTTTGTAGAACTCTGTTTATTAATGTTGCATCTAGTAAACCATCTCTACCTGCTTTATTAGCAAATTGTTCTAATGGTAGTATTTTATATAGATGAGACGATATTAAATTATTTATATACTTTGTTAAAAGTTTATAATGTGAATTTAATATATTTATAAATCTGTAATTTTCAGGTTTATTTTGATCACCTGATTTAAAAATGCTAAAACATTTTCCTGTGATATCTGTTTTTGTTAGTGGTATTCTATTGTCTAATACACCTTTTATCCAGGAGATCAAAAAATTTTTAGCGCTTTTAAGTTTTTTAAAAATTACAACATAAACAGAGTTTAGACCTGCAGCTTTAAATGGTCTTGAATATTTTAAAATTTCGTCAAAAAGTACCTCATCGAAAAGTTCATCAATTATGTTTTGTTTTTCAAATTTAGTTGATTCTATCCATTCACCTATTAATTTTTGTTCAGTGGGTTTCTCATAACTAAATAATCCTTCTAAGTATGTTGTAATTGTATCGTTACTAATAGGATATTTTTTAGGTTCCTGATCAATTATACTTTTTAATGAAGGTTTTATTTGGAATCTTTTGCGAATTTTAAATTTGTTATAGCTATTAACTACGGTTGTTAGTCTTTTTTTAAGTATTGAAATTTTATCGTTATTAAATTTCAATATTTGTTCTACATTGTGAAACTTTTTTTTGTTTGTATTCACTATTTTTCTCAATTTTGCATTAGCAGCATTTTTAGTTTTTTTGTCATATGAAGATTTTGTTACTTTTACTAAAGCTGAAGTTTGTTCTATAAACCTATTAGTCTTATTTATTGACCTTTTTATTCTTATTTGGTTTTCTACTCTTAGTCCTTCTAAATCTATTTTTTGGTAATGATAGCTTTTTAATACTTTATGTATTGTTCTCAAGATCTTATTAGCTTTTTGCCATGTTTTCATGGATTCTTTCTCATCTATTTTATCTTTTAACCAAATTTTATTTAAGTCTTTTAATTTGTTTTCTAAGAATATGTTAGCTTCTACTAGAGGTGTTTTTTTGGTTATTTCAAAACGGAAAAGAGGACCTTTTGTGTTTTCAAATGTTTTATATCTTTCTTCAAATGACATATCTTTTAGTAATTTTTTTTCCTTTAGCGTGGTTAAGGAATTATCTTGTTTGCTAATTGTATTTTTAAATTTAAAATTATTTTTATTTTTAAAATTTTGTTTAAATTTATTTTTAAATTTATCTTTATAGTTTATTATATCATTATTTTTTGATATATTTTTTTTAACTATATTAGCAAAAGTTATTTTAGGTTTTTCATTAATGGTTTCTAAAATCTTGTCTATAAATGTTAGGTTACTTGAATCATTAAATGATTCATTTTCATTGTTTAATCTTTTAATAGGGGATTGTTCAGTAATAGAGTTGAGATCATTACTACATCTTTTACGAGGGTTTCTACTTGGTGTTTGTGTTATATTGCTTTGGTTTTGTGTCAAGCATGTTTTAAATTGGTCTGCACTAAGTGATTTTGATAATGTATTCTCACTAACAGATCCTTGTTTAATAGATTTGGGTATATCTTTATGTTTAATGTTAAATCTATTTTGTATTTTTAGTCTTTGTGAATTTAATTCACTTGGCGGAATTGGCAAGCTAGTGATTGGTAGCTGCAAAAATAATCTATTCTTAAATTCAAAATCTAAATATTCTAATATTTGTTCTTCAGTTTTATTAACTGAATTAACTAATTGTTTAAATTGTTTTGTACTAATGTCTAATAATATTTTATGGTTCTCATCTAATCTACATTTTGTCAGTACTTTTAGAACTGTGGATATTTGGTTGCTTGTCCAAGGTATCTTAATATTGTCATTAGTTATGTTTTTAGTAATGTTTTTATTGTTAATGGTAAAATTTTTTATACTCATGATGGGAATGTGATGATTATGTTAATGGTGATAATGTAAATGATGATAATAATAATGTAAATGGTTATAAAATAGATAAAATTTATAACTTATAAAGTTGATAAATCTAAGTTAAGTTAACTAATCAAAGATTCCTACACAGTTAGAAGTGAAGCCTCCTTGGAGGTGACTCCAAAAGGAGTTAAAAAAATAAATTTTTAACTGATTTTTATTGAAATTTTTATTTAAAACTTGCAATGATATTACCTCTATTGAGTGTTTATGGGATATTTGATGACTCCTGACAACAATAGGCATAAGTTTAGCAAAAAAGGTGGTTTTATAAACCGGTTTTTTAAACCGGTTTTTTAAACCGGTTTTATAAACCGAAGAATCTATTAAAGTTTCTGAGTATATCATTTTTCTTTCACTCATTTGTATACAATTTACACATTTATTTATGTAAACAGACATACAAACATCATCTAATTAAAAAGTCAACTTTTTTTTAACATACTTTTTACAATGCCTTTAATTGCATGTGCATAGTCATTTTTAATTCTAGAATAAATTAATTCATTAAAGTAATTAAATCTCAAATATTTTGCCCAATTTTGTATCATTAAGATTTATAAAAAAAATTAAGTATTATTATGTTGAATTATTTTTATTATGCCAAATTATCATCAGATTTTTTAATAATTTTATTGTTGTTCAATTTAAAAGAAAATATTCTTTTAAGAAATATTTATTATATTTCTTTTTATTAAAATATTAAAGTTTTAACGATTTTTCTACAAGAATAGTTAATATTTTGACTAAATCAATAAAATTTTATATTTCTTATTATTAACATTAGAAGCTAAATAATAGATTTGTTCCAAAATTTTGAAAAATGAAGATAATACTTCAGAATTCAATAATTACCTCAAACTGGGTTTTTTAAACCAAAGAATCTATAAAAGTTGATGAGTATATTAATTTTCTTTCATTTACTTATTTATTATATTCTCTATAATTGTGTAAATAGACATACAAACATCATATAAATGAATAGTCAACTTTTTCAGTATGATCTCTTATGACTTTTAATTGTACATATTATAAATATTTAATACATATGAAAAAAATAATTAACTGTTGAAATTAAATTACAAACAATTTGCCAAGTTTTGAATTTTTTATTTTGTAAAATAATTAAAGATCATTTAAGAGTTTTAAATTAAATTTGTCAAATTATCAATAAAAATTTTACCACTGCTTTTGTTATATATGTTAAAAAAATAAATATTTTTAATTTAAAAATAAAAGCATTTTTTTTTCTTTTTATAAAATATATTTTTTAAATATTTTGAAAAAAATGTTTCTCATCCAATCTGTTTAAAATTGATCAAAATGTTTTTAAATTCAATTTCTTTTGTTAACATTAGAAGCTAAATAATAGCTTCGTTCCAAAATTTTGAAAGCTGAAGAATATACTTCAGAATTCAATAATTACCTCAAACTGGGTTTTATAAACCAAAGAGAATATGAAAATTTCCGAGTATATCATTTTTCTTTCATTCACTTGTTTACAATATACATATATATTTGTGTAAACAGACATACAAACATAACCTTAATGAATAGTCAACTCATTTTTTTAATATACTTCGTATAAAACTGTTTTTTTTTATATAAAATAATGGAAAAATTTACTTATTATTGTAATTAAACCACAAGTATTTTGCTAAATTTTGAATTTATAAAAATAATTAATTATCATTATGCTGAATTAAATAAAAATTAATATCAAAGTTGTTGTTCTTTTTAAAATTAGAGTATTTTCTAAGTAAAATGTATAAATTAGTTCATATCTTAATATTGGAATAAATTTTCAAAGAAAATTTTTAACAAAAATGTATTTTAAATTGATCAAAATGCCATTAAAAATATGTTTTTTCAGTTAACATTAGAAGCTAATCAAAGCTTCGTTCCAAAATTTTGAAAGCTGAAGAATATACTTCAGAATTCAATAATTACCTCAAACTGGGTTTTATAAACCGAAGAGAATATGAAAATTTCTGAGTATATCATTTTTCTTTTACTCACTTGTTTATTATATACACGTATATTTATGTAAACAGACATACAAACATCATCTAATTAAACAGTCAACTTTTTTCTACATATTTTGTAAAAAAAATTTTATTTTATATATAGTTTTTAACTTTTAAAGAAAAGAAAAAAAATTAACATTGTTATTACTTAATGATTACCAACAGCTTGTTCATGATGTAGCAATTATATTAGAAAACCTTTTTCTTCAAAAAGTTTTATTTTTATGTTAATCATTTTAGTTGAATATCACTTAAAGGTTTGTTATTATAATAATTGATAAATAATTAATGATAACAAAATATATAAATTATTAATTTTATATGACATTGATTAATATTTGTTATATCATAAATGTTTATTAAAATACATTTTTTAAGTTTTAAACTTCTTTTTATCTTCTTGATTTTTCTACTTTATTATTATCTTCTTGTACTTTATTTCTATGGCATTTAAATTTTTTAAACTTATCTTTTAAAAATATTAACTTTTAATTTTTTTACAAATTTCTTTTAAACTATTATATTTTAATTGAAATATCACATGTTATCGTGTCATATTTATGGATTAGATAAAACTTTTTATTTAAATTTATTTTTCATTAATTTGTTATAATAATATTTTTTATCATTGAAAAAATTTTTTAGAAAATGGTTAGCAGTCATATTTCATAGTCAAAACTTTTTAATTAACAGATATAGATAAAAAAATTTTAATGTTATTAGTTTTAAAAGCTAAAAAATACTTTATTTAGAAATTTTAAAAATCTTAAGAATATGATTCAGAATTTAACAATAACATTGAGCTAGATTTTAAATAATGATTTTACTATGTATATTTCATTTTATATGTATTATCTTAAATTCTAAAAACAAATTTAAAGAAATAATGAAAAAAAGGTTTTTTAGATTTCTTAAAAAGATTAAATATTTTGTTAGAANNNACAAAAACATTTAACTATCAGAATCTTAAAAATTGATCAAAATGTTTTGAAAATTGTTTTCCTTTTGTTAATATTAGAAGCTAAATAATAGCTTCGTTCCAAAATTTTGAAAGCTGAAGATTACACTTTAGAATTCAATAATTACCTCAAACTGGGTTTTTTAAACCAAAGAATCTATAAAAGTTGATGAGTATATTAATTTTCTTTCATTTACTTATTTATTATATACTCTATAATTGTGTAAATAGACATACAAACATCATATAAATGAGTAGTCAACTTTTTCAGTATGATCTCTTATTATTTTTAATTGTACATACCTAAACATATCTTATAATGGAAAATTAATTTTTGATCGTAATTAAATAACAAAAATGTTGTCAAATTTTTAATTCTTTTAATTTATAAAAATAGTTAAATATCAATAAAGAAAGTTACATCAAATTTATCAATTATCATTAGAATTTCTAACCTATTATTATCGTTATCATTTAAAAATATTTTTATTTTGTTAGTATTAGAAGCTAAATAATAGCCTCATTCCAAAATTTTGAAAAATTAAGATAATACTTCAGAATTCAATAATTACCTCAAACTGGGTTTTTTAAATCAAAGAATCTAACAAAGTTTCTGAGTATATTAATTTTCTTTCATTTACATGTATACTAAGTACATATATATTTATGTAAACAGACACAAAAACAATATCTAAATGAACAGTCAACTTTTTTTTAGTATGCTTCATAGAAAACTTTCAAATGTATATCTATAATCATTTTTAACTCTAGGATAATTTTATTCATAATTGTAATAGAATCATAAAAATCTTGTTAAATTTTATTTATATTTTTTAAAAATAATTAAATATCATTATAGCAAGTTACATAAAATTTGCTAATTTTTTATTTTAATTTTAATTAAAGTTATTGCTATTCTTTTTAAAATAAAATTTTTAAAGTAAATTTTGTTTTATTCCCGAATATTAGAGTTAAACATTGAAAAAAATCTTTACTTAAAAGGCGTTTAAAAATGATAAAAGGGCACAAAAAATTTTATTTCTATCGTAATATTAGAAGCTAAAAAATAGCTTCATTCCAAAATTTTGAAAGCTGAAGATTATACTTCAGAATTCAATAATTACCTCAAACTGGGTTTTATAAACCGAAGATTCTGTAAAAGTTTCTGAGTATATTATTTTTCTTTCACTCATTTATTAAATATATACTGCATATAATTGTGTAAACAGACATACAAACAATATCTAAATGAATAGTCAACTTTTTTAAATTATCTCTATAAAACCTTTAATTGTCTATTCATAATGACTGTCAAAACAAGATTATATGATAAATAAATTATATTTGTCATTTGATTAAAATCATTTATTTAAGATACTTCTTAAATTTTGATTTTTTTAATCAAATTCTCGTTTAAACTATTAACAGATACTTCAAAAAGAAATAATCAAATATTATGTTCTTTTGTAGTGGGTTAAATCAAATTTATTATTTGTAGTTAGATTAAATTTATTGCTTTACAATTAGTAATGTGAATATTTCTAAACGTTTAAAAAAGATTTGTTTGAAAACGTTTAATAGTCGTATCTTACAATCAAAACATAATGATCTTCAAATATGTTAATGTAATATTTTATATAAAAAAATAGAATGCATTGAATGAACAATACATTAAGAATTTAATATTTAATTTAAATTTGTTTTAAGATGATTATTTTGTCATTTTTATTTCATTTGCTTTCTTTCTATATGCTATTTTAATTATATTTATTGTGTATATGTTAATTGTCTGTTTCCATATTCTAATGTTTTATTTATATTATTGAAATATCATGTAAAAATGTAAAAACCAATTCATGAAAGTTTTTTTATTATATACGTAAATGTATATATTTTATCATATAGAACTGCCTAAAAAATTATTATTACAAAGTATTTAAGTTAACTGTTGTTTGTCAATATAAAATTTAATCAAAACATACTAAAAATTGTAAGTTTGTTTTTTAAAATAAAATATATATTTAATTTTGTAGTTTTTACAGTATTCAAGTGATAATGTGATAGAAATTTTTTCCTTAAAGTATAAATTCTTGCTTTAAAATAAAAATAATGCTTTTTTTAATAAAATAGGATTTTTTATCATTTTAAAACGTTATGAAATAATTTTTTCTAGTTTCTTTAAATTGTTTCTGATTAAATTTATTTTAATTAACTAGCGTTAACTGATTTATTAATATATATATTGTTGATACTTTAGTCGTTTCATATTTAAGGTATCAATATGTATACATATTTATTAAGAAAACATTCATAGAATCGTCCTGTTTATTTTTACCATATATTTTATTGTACGAATAAAAATGAAAATACAGAAAAATGTCAGATTTTTAATCAAAAAAACTATAAATGAAATATGGGAATTGAGCAAATTGAATAAAAATGACTAATTCAACATCTAAAACCAAGTTTAAAGTATTTTTTAATTTTAATATTGTGAAATAAAAATTGGAATATATTTTAATTTTAGTTGTAAGATATATTAATTTTTTATTTGTAAATTGTAATGTTTCTTATTATAAGATCTTACTATTAAACGTTTTTAAAATAGTTTTTGGAATTTAAAAAATTGTACGAGAAATTTACAATAGTAATTGATTTTGTTTGTTTATGACTCAAGAACAATGTGTCTATTTTTTGCAATATTTATGTCATTCATAGACCATTTGCAAACTACATGATTTATCTCTACATTATTAAAGTATAATAAATACATTTAAAAATTCATTACTTATTATGTGTATAAAAATACATTAAAATAAAAAAATTTTAATTTCCTAAAATATCTTAAATACAAAAAAGATATAAAAGGGAAATAAGATTCAAAATATAAGCAATCAAACTTTCCTCCTCGCATTTTTTATATTTTATTAATATCTAATCTTTTAAAAAAAGTTAGCATCAGAAATGTTTATTTTATTTATTTTTAAACCTTAAACTAAATTTTATTTCATTCAAGCTATATTGAAACAAATTTTTATTTTAAATTTTCTTCTGCATTTCTATAAAAAAAAAACTGTAGTTTTCTGGGAATATGATAGCTTATTTTGTTTTCACTCATGTTTGCTCTGCAAAAAAAATTTAAAAAAATATTATTTTAAACTGAATTCTTAATAATATTTATCCATGTCTATTGAATAATGGTTTCGATTAAACATTTAAATAATTTTTTACAATAATTTTAAAATATATTATTTAACATAAACGGAAAATTTTATAAAGAAAATTATTTAAAACAATTGAATTCATTATGCATATATCAATGATGTAATTGATTAAGTATAATATTAAATTGTTATCTATTTTTTTTTTGTAATTTGTATTTCACTTCTAACATTAGTCATAGTTTCTTTCGTAAAAATAAACTCAAATTTTCATACAGAAAAAGTTTTCCTTTATCTTTCTTCTTTTCTGTTCAAATACTGTGTCTAATATACAGACCTTTTAAAGAAGCAAAATTCAAATTAGAATTGTCAACTGTCTTTGAAATAATTATTTCATTAGTTTTACATTTACTTTCAGAGTCATTGTGAAAAATTGGAGACACTTGAAAAAAATATATTGCTAAATGTATTTTTTATTTTTAAATATTAAGATAGAAACGACAGCTTAAATATTAATATATAATGTATTTTTTGATATTACATTATAGTAAAATTTTAATAATTTTTTTTTAAAAATATCTTTAATTGATTAATAATTAGTTAATTTAATTGGAGCTGTTTAATAAAAATTAAAAATTTGAACTTATATTTAAAAGTAAAACTTTTTATTTTTATTTTTATAACATATCTTTTAAAAAAGATGAATTTTTAAAAGCACATAAATTAATCAAAATGTAAATTATTATGTGATAAGTAAAATTTTTTTGATTAAAAAAAATTATAAATATTTTAAATAAGTAATAAATTAACATTTTAAAATTAATTTTTACAAAAAATGTTTAGGTGCATTTAGTAGAAATTGGCATTTTAATTTTAGTGTTATATATTACAAATATAATATGGTATAAAAAAGAAAAAATTATTACTGAATAAGAAATTTATTAAACACTATATCAAAATTTTAAAAAAGAGTGCTGTTATATTTAAAGTATAATATAAGATAAAATTATTTTCTTCTTTTTTTTCCTAAATATTTTTTAAATTTCTTATCAATTTGTTAAAATTTACAAATTTTTTTATGACAAAGTGAAAAAATTTAGTAAATATTTTTACCCTAAATATTTTTATAAAAGAACTAAATTTTCATTGATAAGATACTTTTTTATTGATAAAATTTATTATATAATTGTTTTATATTTAAAATATTATATCAATTGATTAACCTTAAGAGTTGATTATAATAAAAAAAAATTATTTAATATCTTTATAATTTATGTTTTATGATGTAGATAGAAAAAGTTTAAATATGGTTTATGATTTGCTGAAAAAAGTTAATTGACTGATTTTTTCAATTTTCAATAGTAAATGTGTGAAAATTTTTATTTGATAGAATATTTAAAAAATTATATTAAACCAATAATTTAATTTATAAAATTTTTATTATAAATATTTAAAATTTATACACATTCAATAAAATCATCTTTAATATTTTGTAGAAAAATGTTTAATTATCATTGCAAATAAATGTCTTATTAGTATCAACGTAATAATTCACTTTTGTGATACTTTTTATTAGAAGATAAAAAACATTTTTTTACTTTTATAGAAGTACATTAAAATAATCATTATAATACCTTAAAAAATTATCATTATATTTAAAATAGTAGATAATTCAATTGAATTTAATTATTATAAATATTTGTTTTAAGTAAAAAACTATTTAATTATAAAAATTAAAAAACAATAATATTTTAAAAAAAAATTTTACAAAAGTATAAATAATTAATATATTTTAATAATTTAACAATTCATTATAATAATCATTGTATTTGGATAAATTTATTCTTTAAAGTAGAAAATTATTATATAAAAATTATGTTTCATTTTTTTCTTAATACATAATTTGATAATTACTTAATATCCAATAAATTTTTTTTAGCTTTTTTGATTTCTCAAAGAAAAAATTTATTTAATTTTTGATAAAAATTCAAATATAGATAATCATAAAAACAATTAAAAGTTAATCTTCTTTATATTTGTCATTGAAAGAATATTTTTTTTTCTATTCTATTCATATTAAGTACATCATTGTAATGCTATATCTAAACTAAATTTTATAAATTTGGACATAATCAGGACACTTTGATACTACTGATATTAACTAGCTTAAATCATTTAATTGATAAAATGTCCTTCATTAGGAATATTGCATGATATTTTATTTTAAAAGGTAAATTATTTTTAATAATAATAAAAGAAATTCACAAATTAAAAGAATTTTAAAACTTTTAAATATTATAAATTTTTTGTATTATTTTTTATATATTGTCTTTTTTTAATTATAATAAAACAATTTCAATTTTTCAGTTTATATTTTATTATTAATATTTTTTTATTTAATTCCTAAGAAAAAAATTTTTTTTTTGCATTATTTTAATCAAAAAAAGTTATATAAGATTTTAATTTTAATCATTATTTTGATTAGTTAAAATCAAAATATATCAAAAAATATTATCTTTATATTGATATTTCTTACATATTTATATGAAAAGGTTAGAAGTTGAAATTAATTATTTATAGTACGTTTACAACTTTATAGTACACTCATAAAAAATTACTATCAAAATTTTATAATAGATATTTTTACAACAATTATGTCTATTACTTTTTAAGAAGTCATAAAATATTATTTTATGTTATGATTACATTACATAATATATCTAGTAATCAGTAATCGTTAATTATTTTATAAAGTACCTTATCACAAGTTTATGACATTATGACTGATAAATTTATTCATTTCAATTCTATGGGATTTTTCCATTAGGAGTTATTCTAACGGTTAAATATTTTATGAAAGTAATAAAATAGGCTAAATACTTGATAAGAATAGTACCATATTTATATATAAAGAATATTGTTTACGTTCCTTATGATATAATCATTTTAACAAAAATTTTCATATTTTAAATTTTTTATTATTATCTTTATTGTTTTATTTTTTGTTTAATATTAATAAAAAATTTACTATTTATTATAGGTTTACTTGTAATTTAACTATGGCTTCTCATGGAAGATTTCTTTTTACTTCTGAATCAGTTTCAGAAGGACATCCTGATAAGATGTGTGATCAAATTTCAGATGCTGTACTTGATGCTCATCTTGCACAAGATCCAAATGCTAAAGTCGCATGTGAAACTGTTACTAAAACTGGTATGATAATGCTTTGTGGTGAAATAACATCAAAAGCTTTGGTTGATTATCAAGGTTTGGTACGTGGTGTAGTTAAAGATATTGGATATACTCACTGTGAATCTGGATTTGATCACAAAACATGTAATGTTCTTGTAGCTCTTGAACAACAATCTCCAGAAATTGCTGCCGGTGTACATGTTAATAAAGCTGATGAGGATATTGGTGCTGGTGACCAAGGAATCATGTTTGGATATGCTACATCCGAAACTGAAAATAAAATGCCTTTGACTTTAGAACTTTCTCACAATCTTAATGCCAAACTTCATGAATTACGCCGCAACGGAACTCTTAAATGGGTTCGACCTGATTCAAAAACTCAGGTTACTATTGAGTATGAACAAACATCTGAAGATTTAGTTCCACTTTATGTTCATACAATTGTTATTTCTACACAACATTCAGAATGTGTATCACAAGACAAAATTAAAGAAGATCTAATGGAACATGTAATAAAAGCTGTTATTCCATCAAAATATATTAATGAAAAAACAATTTATCATTTAAATCCATCAGGATCATTTATTGTTGGAGGACCAATGGGTGATGCTGGACTTACTGGAAGAAAAATTATCGTAGATACTTATGGAGGTTGGGGTGCTCATGGAGGTGGAGCATTTTCAGGAAAAGATCCAACAAAAGTTGATAGATCAGGAGCATATGCAGCACGTTGGGTTGCAAAATCTCTTGTTAATGCTAATCTTGTCAAAAGATGTCTTGTTCAACTTTCATATGCTATTGGTGTTGCTAAACCATTATCTACTTATGTTACATCTTATGGTACATCAAAACTTACTGAAAGTGAACTTCTTGAAATTGTTGAATTAAACTTTGATCTTAGACCTGGATGTATTATGAATGAACTTAATCTTAGAAGACCAATATATCGTGAAACATCTAAAAATGGTCATTTTGGGCATAGTAACTTTCCATGGGAAAAATGTAAAGCACTTATCATTCCAGAACATCTTAAATCTAAACTTGGACATTAGTTTAAGATTTAATTTGTGTATGGTAATGTAAAATAAAAAATTTTTTAATTTTTTTTGCAAATTACAGTTGCCTCTTGTTTTGTTATAACGATGCAATTTATTATGATTTTGTTTTTGTCATACTAGATAAAACTTTTTTAATGAAAAACTTTTTTAGTTTTATATAAATTTTTTATAAAACATTTTATTGAATTTTAAAATTAAACTAAGTTTTACATTTTTAATTAAAAAATTTTATTAAAAAGTAGTAAAATTTATTAAATTGTTTGGTTAAGATATATATTAGCATTAATTAACTTAATTTCACCCTCTAATTACCCAATAAATCAACTGTTATTAAATTTATTTTACACTTCCCACGTTAAATTAGTAAAAAGTAACAACAATAAAAAAAGATGGTGTAATTGAATAATTTCATTCATTAGCATGAAATAATTTACACAAAAACTGAAAATATAAATATATGCAAATTAAGGAAAAAAAAATTATAAGGAAAATTTTATATTTCTGCGACAATTTCCAGCAATTTTGCATTCTTTGTCACTTTCCATTCATCTCCTAAAAATATTATGTTTGCAAATTTTTACATTGTTTTATTTTTGAAAAATTTAAAATTGTTGCTTATTATTTAAATGAGTATTCTTTTTTAAGCAACAGGCTGAATAAAAAATTTATATATTTCATAATAAACACATTATTTTTATGTTTATTTCAATGGCCTATTATGCTTTTCCTTCTTCTAGATTCGTTGACGATACTTGACAAAATAGGAAATGCTTCATTGACTGTTTGAATAAGAGCAAAGCATAAAACTAACAATCTTGTCTCATTGTCAGTTGTGTGATGCCAATTTACGCGAATTGTATTTTCTTTCAAAATTGTCATACATGGGATGATCTAAAAATTTTTTATTATAAATATATGTAATTTCCTATTTAAGATATTATCACTTACTGTAGCTTTTATTTTCTTATCATTTTTTAATTCCCACCATTTTGCTTCAAAAAGAAGACCACACATTTTTAATAGTTCTCTCCAATGTGAATATTTTACCTCAAATTTATATTTCATTTCTTTATCACTAACATTAAATATTTTCCAACAATGTTTTTCGTCAGATGTTTCAACTTGAAAAATTTTAACTTCTAAAAATTTATTTTTTTACGTCATTATTATATATATATATATTTTTTTTTAACTTACTATAATGAGGGTTACAAATTTTTGCTTCAAGACATCCTTCAATGCCTGCTTTTTTATCAGGAAAAGAAATGTTAACTATTGGTTTATTTATACTTTCATACAAAACCATTTCATTAGCTTCAAGTAAAGCAAAAAGTACAACATTCTTTTTATCGTCCACTATATTAAATTTTATAGCCTCTGGAGAAATATTGTTATGTAAAGTAAATTGTTCAATACTTCTAATGTACTAAACAATATTTTTTAATTAGTTAATTATTTTATATATTTTAATAACTTACTGTTACTATGTCTCCAATTTTTATCTCAAGATTAAGATGATTTTGGAGACAATGAACAAAACCAACTTTTGCTATTTGTGGAGCAATTATTGTTGATAGGTGACGACAAGCTTGTGAAAATTGTTCTTGAACAGATACTTTTCTCATTTTTTTTTTCTAAAATTTTATTTATAACAATTTTATTTTTTTTTTATTTACTTTGCTTTTTTAAAAAAAAACTACTTTATTTAAAAAAAAATATTTATTAAAAAATAAGTGGAAAAGATAACTAATAAACATTTAAAAAGTTTTTTTTTTATTATTAAAATATTAGTAAAAATATGAATTGTTATATGATTTGTTGTAAATAAATCAACAAAATTTTATTAAAATTATAGAATAGTTATAACATAATTCTTCTCTACATCAATTTAACATAAGTAAAGCTAAATAGATTTTTATATATAAATATTTTATATATTTATCAAAAAATAAAAATTATGATTATATTATTAAATATAAATGTATTAATAAAAAAAAATTAGAAGTAGTAGAATTATCATATTAATAGAGAAATTATAAAAGATTAGTTTTTATGCTTTTGAATGGCTTGTTTAAAAAAGTATATCATTAAATGTTTAACATTGTTTAAATTTGATACTATATATCATTAAGGGTAAAAGAAATATTGAAAGAGCTTAAAATTTAACTTTCTAGTAAAATTTGACCAAATAGATACAGTTTAGAAAAATTAAAATTAATGTAAAAATTTTATACCAATTTCAAAACAAAAAAGGAGTATTTAATTTAATAAAATATGCTTGAATTATTAAACTTACTATTTTTCTTAAATATATTTATATATATATATTCATTTATATTTTTAATATAACTAAAAAAAGAAAGTAACATATTATAAATTTTGTAGATATAAATTAATATCAGTAATTTATATAATAAGTTAAGTTAACATTATATATATATTTATTTTTGTACATTATGTTACATCTGTAACAATGATAATTATCAAATATTTTTAAAACATTTGTTAAAAGAAAAATTTTTCTATTTTTACCTTATGTAAACTAAATAATATATTTATAAAAGTTATTATTTAAAAAATAAGGAAAAAATTATAAAAATTAAATATAATTTTTATATATAAAAATTTTTAAATTAATATAATGATTATATATTAACTATATAGTCCAAATTAATTATTGATAATAAAAAATTTTTATAAAATATAACTATATTTATAAAAATTATGTATGACATAAGTCAACATCATTTTAAAATTCTCATTTTTAATTTTTGAGAATCTTTAATTATAAGGGGAATTGTTAATGAAATATGATATCTTTAAATTGGAAACAATTTATAAAATAAATTAATGGTAAGATAACTTACTGATTAAATCATTTAATAATTATAAAATATGAGCTATAATAAATGTAATATTGTTTTATCAAAAAAAAAAAATAAAATAAAATATCATATATACATAAATATTATAACTGATGATGAAATTATTTGTAAATAAATAATAATATTATTAATTTTTATTCTATCAAATAACTTCAAAAATTTTTTTCCCCTAAAATTATGTTTATAACCATTTATTAACACATAAAATTAAATCATTCAAAATTTTATTAATAACAATAAAAATATTTTAGAATAAATTAAAAAATATCTTAAAAAATTATATATTTCTAATATCAATTTATATATTATTATAAATAAAATTAAAAAAGAAATATAGTTTTAAAGTATAATATAATTTAAATATTTTAATAAGTAAAAGTTTCAAATAACTTTATATATTTATATATAATAAAATTAGAAGAAAAATTGAATTTCTTTCCACGTAGATACAAATGTTTTTACATGTATATCTTAAATATACAAAAATTTGTTATTAATATGTTAATAAACATTTAAAATATTTATAAAATATGTACTTTATATTGTTTCTCAAAATACAGGCACGTGCTTAAAATGTTAAATAAAAATAAATTAAATATTTAGTTCTTACAAAAAAAGATATACTTTTATGATCTAAAATAATTATATTTAAAAAAAAAAGTTTATTTTTTATCTTCAAAATATGTTATATTAGTATTAAAAATGTTATATATAAAAAATTTATTAATAAACTTTTACATATGTTTTAAATAATCTTATATAAATTTGTTAATTAATAATTAACAATATATTATTGTTGTTAAAATTATATAATAAATATTTAGTATAATATATATATATATATGCATGTTAACAATTTTATTTTATAGAAATGAAAAGAGAATCATTGGACCATATTAATAAGTCGTTAACTAGTTCTAACGATATTGAAAATGATACTTTAATTGAAGGGAATGAGGAATATGATGAATTTGATAAATTATTATATTTTCATTATATAACTATGCAAAATAATTTTTCTAATTACTTTTCTATCTCATCCAAAGATAAATCATTTTGTCTTTCTAATTTTTACAATAATACAAAAAAACACTCAGTTTGTTGTGATTGTGAATACACAAGAAAGTCAAATAATTTACAATCTTATTATAAATATGTAAGATTATTTACATTAAATATAACATTTATATGAATGATACTATTAACTAATTTTATTACAATTACATGTGTATATATATAAATGTATTTTTAATATTTTTTAGATATCAAAGTCAATTGATTTTGAAAATAAAAATTCAAGTCCACAACGTTTATCATTATACAACAAATATTCAACATCATGTTCTATACTTCAACGTTTATCAAAACCAAAAAAAAGAAGTATTTCATTGCATCAACTTCTAACAAATTACAGTGCTGAGAAACAACTTGAGGTTTGTTTTGATAAAATTTTATTTATATTATTATTAGATTCCCAAATAAAGTATTTAAATTATTCTTTAAAAAAAAATGTTTATACAAAATTATAGTTAATAAGCTACTTATTGTTGAAATAAAAAAAAATAAAAAAGAGAGTATAACTAATTCAAAAATACCAATTATTGTTATAATCAAATTATTAAATGTAAAATTATCAAAATAATCTTATAAAACTATTTATTAAAAAAAATTCTTTTATATTTCTTTTAAAAAATAATTTTTTTTTTTACATTTTATCTTGTGTTATTTAAATACATAATAAGAAATTATTTTTACCAAAAAAAAAACTTTCAATTATTTAGAAAATAACCATTTATAAAGATAAATAATATATTAAAAATTTGTTGTTATAAAATTTTTATACTATTTTATATTTAATTTAATTTTCCATAAACATTATAATTATATTTTTAAATTGCTTTTTCTTAGAAAAATATTGAAGTATATTATTTGTTTTAACTAATAATTATCATTTTATTTTTTTAAATTTATATAGATTAGAAAGATTATATATATATATCATATTATTTTTTTTTTATTTTAATTTAACATTTTTTGTCAAACTATATTTGATCTTATATCTAAAAAAAAAATTTTTTTTTTTGTATTTACAATATGATTTAAAATTATTTGGTAAATGACATCTGTCAATAGCTTATTTTAAGTTTAACTTATATTTATAACCTGAAATCTTTTTTATTTTATATTAATATAAAAGTATATACTTTTTAACGTTGAATAAGAATTAACTTTAGAATGATGAAAGAAAATCTTTTATATATTTATACAAAGTCATTTATATTGTACATTCATTTATTTCATTCTATAATAATGATAATAATAATAAATAATAATAATAACCTATAATATAGTTGAAAATACAATATTTGATTAAGCATATTTAAATACAATTCCTATTTCCATAAACATATTTATCATACCTTATTTAAGTGATCACAAAATGAAATAATATAAAAGTAAAGATCTAAATATAAAATCTTTTATACTAATTTTAAATAAACATTTACAGTTTATATAACCCTCTTATTATAATAACATATTTTCTTCTCATCACCAAATCATCTTATTGATAAAGAATTGAAATAAATATAACTTTAAAGAGTACTTTAAATATCATTAAAATATTATTTATATTTTAAATAAAAATATATTTATATCTATTAATTAGAGCTTTCTTTTTATCCTTTTTTTTTAATTAAAAATGTTTTAATTATTTTTTTTTTATTATTAAAGATATATATATATATATATTCTTTTATAAAAATTTTTTTTTTCTTTTTTGTTTTAGTATAATATATTAAATTTAAAAATAAAATTTTATAAAAATGTGAATATACCAAACGTAAAAGTATTTGCTTGACATTTAATACATTAACTAATCTTCCATTTTCTTCTTTTTTTTTGCAACTACTCTATTAAGTAATATTAAATCTTTGTTCAAAAGAAGAATTCTATCGACTATATATACTTATATAATTTCAATTACTATTAGACATATAGTATTTAAAAGTTAGGTTCCTGCTTCGTGTACCATACAATAATAACAATTATCTTAATTTGTCTAATGCACTAAAAATAACCCAAAAAAGGTTTTAATTTAGTTTATAAAATAGTTTCAAAAAAAAAATTGAATAAAAGTAATTATCTATACTTAATAACTAACTTCCATTTATTACAATAAATGTTAACTTTATTATTATTTTTTTTAATTAAATTTTTTAATGTTTTAACTATTAAAATATATTTTGTTAAATATTTTTATATAAATATTAACAAATATTAGAAATAAACATTTACAAATGTATAAAAATTTTTTTATATATCTTAAATATTAACAAAAAAAACGAAAGAAAGAATATTACTAATAAAGTAAATTTAATTTAACAAATAATAATTATAAAAAAAGTAAACATTTTATTTGTATTATATAATATTCAAATAAAACCAAATAAAACATAGAAATTTTTTTAGGTGTAATAATTAAAAATTTTATATTATAATTAACATTATTTTATTCATTTTTGAATTAAATATTATATTTACATTGTTTCATATTGCCATTTTTTAATCTATTGAAATATTTATTAAAAAATATTTTTTTTTTTTGGTATTTTATGTAAAATTAATAAAATATTTAAATCTTCACATAAATATTTTCTTTTATTTATATTTCTTCTATATTTTCATGCCTCTTTATCATTGATAATATGTACATACATTTACCTTTTTGTTAGATTTTTATCTTTTTTTTTCAATTTTTAAACCAACATTTGTTTTACAAATTTATTTTCTCAATAATAATATTATGTTATATAAAAATTTAATACCTAAAAATTTTATTTTTAATTTAAATAAAATAAAAAAAAAATATAATATTTTTTTATTTATATTAAAAATATGTAATATTTTTTGTATGTACATTTTAAAAACCCATATTAGCTGTCATTTTATTTATTTTGTTTTATTAATGATACATTTGTTTTTTAAAATTTTATTTTTGACATTCTTTGAAACTGTTTCATATTTTAAGAAACAATAGATAAATTAATGTTAAAAAAAAATTGATATATTAGTATCAAAAATTGTTTTGACAAAAAAAATTAAAATATTTATCTTTATCATATTTTTACAATTTAAAGTTTGCAATATTTTATACTCTTAAAAATGATTAAATTTAGAATAAAAAATTTATCAATCTATAAATATATACATATTTAGCTGATAATTGAAAATGTATAATTATTACTTGACTTTTACAACCATAAATTCAATTACATTTAGATTAAAAATATTTTGTAAAGTTTTGGTTTATTTAATACTAGTATAGTAAGATACTATTTTCAATAAAAGTCACAATTTTTCTTTATATTTAAACAAAATTTAACTTATATGAGATGTTGTACTTCGTAAATTTGAAAATATTTTTGTTTCACTGAAATAAACTATAAATTCAATTAATAAATAAATACAATCTTGCTAATAATTCTTATTAAATTAATTTTCCAATTACTTATCCTCCTTCTAACATAATTGTATAGTATTATAATATCATTTTGGAAACAACTTAACATTTGTAATATATATATATAAATATATCATTGTAAAGTTGGTGTATCCATTCATCATCAAAACTAATTTTCATTAATTATTTTTATTATAATAATTTATTTTATTATTTAATTAATTTTATTGAAACAGCCATTTTACACCTATTCATGTAATATACTTTTTTTTTAACTAGATTTTGTCATAAACAAATGTTCCTATTAATTTTTTTTTTTACAATTTTATTTGAAAAAGATTTTTATGAATATATTATTAAAGTAGTCAAAAAAATTAATTTATTTTTTTTTAATTATATAAACAAATTCTATATAATATGAATTTGATATTGATTATTGTTTCACATTTGTTTTTTTTTTTCTTAATAATATAATTTTATAAAAGAATTTTTATGATCTATGAAATATTAATAATGTTAAAATAAAAGTGATATAAAATAAAATAATATTATATAACTTTGTCATGGAAAATATATTTTTTTTTATTATAAAAATATATTTCTTTTCATATTTTTATCCCACTATTCAAGACTGTTAATAAATAATTTTTAATAATTGGTGGCTATCAATTTTCTATGCTAACAGATTGTATATAGATAATTGTCATCTTTAAGTGTTCAAATAATCTTCTTGTTGTACATTATAATTATATTTTTATGTGGTTTTAATGCATAATAAATTGGTTAGATGAATACTATTCTGATATCATGACGTTTAACATCTATAAATCGTCATTGTATCTTTACAAATATATAATTTTGATCAAGTAGTCTTTATATTCATAATCTTTTACACGTTTATTATTGTATACATAGTTCAATTTCTTTCAAAAATTCTTTATTCGTTAATTTGACTTAATAATACTATTGAATTTATATATATATATATATATTTTTTTTTGTTAAAAAATATTAATTGCTATAATTATATGATTTAATTGTTTAATAAACATATTTTTTTTTGTAGTCTTAAAAAAAGTATAAAATATATTTTTAATTGTTGGATTAAGAAAATTATTCTTGTCATATTATTCTTTTTAAGGGTAAAATAATTTATAAAGTTTTATTATGATATAAATTAAAATATTTTTTATTATACAAATGGGTTGTATAAATAGAATAAAGTAAATATACTTTAATTTAATGGGCTTATTTTAATTCTAAATTAAAACTTTAAATTAATTAAATAAAATCAGATATATATAAAACGGATATATATATACAATGAAATATTTAATTGATAATAATTGTTAGTATTTAATCAACAATTATAAATTTGTAGTTTAATCTGTTTTTCAAAATAATTTCTTAATAGTATTTTTATTTTCTTATTATATTGATAAATATTTAAGTTATTTTTATTAAATAATATTATTAACATGGTATAAAAAAAAAATAAAAATATTATAACGGTCAAACAATTTATGTTTATTATATTATAAAGTTTTTTACTACTCATTAAATACATATTTAAGTGCAATTTTATAGATAAATTCTTTTAAATACTTTGTCTTAATGGGGTTTTGTTATTGTTTCACATATATATATTCTTTTAAAGATAACCTTTTCTAACATTTAATTCACACTGAGAAAATATAAAGTGATTTAATTGTCTTAATACTATATGACAATGAAAGTTAACGTATCTTTATAATGGCATCCTTTATTTTTTACTACAATTATAGAACATTTTTACAAAATAAACAAGTATTTTATTATTCAATTGTATTTACATAATCATTTAAACAAAAATATTTCTAAAAATAAATATTCATAATAAATGAAGATAAACAGTTAACCGTTAATCTTAATGTAAACTTTATATAATCTTTTTATTTAACTAAAATAAAAAAAATTTTTAATATTGTTTAGAAAAATTTATTTATTGTGGTTTGATGGTTTTAATAAACAAATAACAATTTTAAATTACAATTTTTTTTAAATAATATGCAAAGGATTTAACATGTTAAAATTATAAAATATTCTTTCTAAAATTTAATAATAATGTAAACTTTTTATTTTTTTATTAATTTCATATTTATTATATTTGTATTAATTTTCTTTAATATTTAAATAATTTTATAATATAATTTATTTATAATTATTATATGTTCTTTTTTTTTTCTAGAAAATTGCTATGTTAGCTTCATTGTATTCTTATCCACGATCGCAGGGCTGTTCAAGTAAAGAAACAGAAATGTTTTCTAAAATGAAAATGATTTCAAGATCTAAATCTCATGATAGAAATAGTATTGTTAAAAAAACAGTATTAATTGGTGAAACTATTTCATCTAAAGCATCATCCGTTAATGAAATAAATTTACAAGATTTAAATTTATGTGACTCATCTGTTAGTGATATTGTTTATGATGATAAAGGTCAAATTGTTGCTGGGACAGCAGAAGGTTTATATAAAAAATTAATGCCAACAAGATATTATTGTCCAAGTAAACAATTTATATTTACATTTCTTGTAAATATGAGAACATTTACTAATCCTGATGAATTATTAAAAAAATTACTTCAACATTGTATGTTTGAATTACATTCAGATCCACAAAATTTTAAAAAAGAAGGTAGAGGAGCATTATTTGATAATATTTATGAAATATGTAAAGAATGGATTTATCAAATACCTTATGATTTTTCAAATGAATCAATGAAAAATCGTTTAAAAGAATTCTTAAATTTAAGTGCATTTGATGATAAATCAAGAGCAAAAATAAATGATCTTTTAAAAGAATTGGCAGATATTTTAGATAAAACATCTAAATATGAAAATACTATATTTGGTATTGAACAAACAATTGAAGATCCACCACAAGTAACAGAAATGTTAGGTGGAATTATGAAAATGACATTAGAACCATCTGTTGTTGCACAACAATTAACTCATATTGAATTAGAAAGACTATCTGTAATTGGAGTAGATGAATTTATACAAGCTTTAAGTTATGGTGATATGGATTGCCTTGATGGAAGTAAAGAGAAATTAAATAAAACTTCAAATAATGAAGTAGAAGATGAAATAACAGATTCTTCATCAAAACATAAAGTATCAATATCAATAAGATTTTATATAAGTTGGTTTAATCAGTTAACATCTTTTGTCGCAACAGAAATAATGAGACATGCACGCAAAAAATATAGAGTTAAAGCTATTGAATATTTTATTGATGTAGCAAAAGAATGTATTAATATTGGTAATTTTAATTCAATGATGGCAATTGTAGCAGCATTATCTCTTCCACCAATTGCAAGACTTAAAAAAACTGTAATTTTTATTTATTTATTTTATTTTTATTATTAATTTTATTTTTTTTTTAAAGTGGAGTAGAGTAGAAAAAAGTAAACTTGAAATATTACAACATCAATTAAATCCTTCTGGAAATTTTAATTCATATAGATCTACATTAAAAGCAGCTATTTGGAGAAGTGAAAATGCTAAATCAAAAAATGAAATGATGATTATACCATTTTTTGCATTACTTTTAAAAGATTTATTTTTAGTACATCAAAGGTCAAGGATTCCATTACCAAATGGTCAATTAAATTATAAAATGTTTAGTCAATTTGCAGATCACATAGCTAATCTAAATTGTTGGAGAACAAAAAAATGTTCATTTAAAAAGTATCCTTCAATCCTCCAATATTTGTTGTTAGCACCAAATTATAGTGAAAAAAGTAAGTAGTAATATAAGATAAAATAATATAATAAATACTTTATTTTAGATATGCTTTGGCTTTCATATGACTATGAAATGGCTGAACAAGGAATTGATAAAATACAATATAAAAAATTAAAAGATGAACATAAAAAAAATATTCATATTGAAATTATGAAACATAAAAACTAATAACATTTAAATATGATTATTTTAAAGAGTTTATTTAAAAACATTTATAATAGCTTTTAATTTTTATTTACTGAAATTTTTGCATAATGAAAAAAAAAATGATCTCAAAAAAGTTAAAAAAAAAAAATTAAAATATAAATTTAATTATAGTAATACTGTTTAACTACAAATGTTATATAATAAATATTAAAAAAAAAAAAGAAAAACTTTTTTATTTCTACATTATTTGATTTTTTTTTAAACTTTACTATAAAAATTTTAATACATTATTACATTTCTATTACATAAATAAAGGTTGAGAATATATAAAAAAAATTTATAATTTGATTTTATCTAAATTTTAATATTACCCCCTTATCTCATCATTATATATATATTTAATCAATCCAATTGTTAAAATTATAAGCTTAATACTTTTAAACATACAATTAAATTACTTAACAAACTGTAGCTTTACTAATTACATGAGCATCAATATATTCAAAATTTCGAGATGAAAGATTGTTTTGATAAGGCTGTTCAGCATATAATAATGAAAACCATGGAGAATCAACATGTGATGGTCTTCTATAATCAGCAACAATATTTGGTTCCTCTGTATTACTAATATTTTTTAATAATACTTTTCGTATTTCTGTATTAGAAAAAAGATGTGCAGGAAATCTTATAGCATTTCCAATAATTGTTAATACTGATGCCAAATCAACAATTAAACGATAAATGTATGGATAATAAATTTGAAGTAAATCAGGATAGATAAATTCAATAATACTAATTATTAAATTTAATAAATTTGAAATCAAATAAGCAGTTATTATAAATAATAATGTATATGTTGCAGCTTTTAAATTTTTTCTTCTCATTTCCATAACATCTTGTCCTAAAGTTAATCTTGTTATTAATGATCTTAATTGTTGAATATTTTGTTTTTTTAACATAATTACAGTTCCACCATTTAAAAATATTAAAGTACAAAATGGTATAAATGTTATTGCTAATGTTAAAAATCCAGATAAAAAATTATTTTTACTTATCTGCCCAACATTTATTCTGTTATAAAAATCACATTCGGGTTGGAAAACTATTACAACATCCTGAAAACAAAAATTAAATATATAAATATTTCAAAAGTTACATGTGAAGTTAACATTTTTAAAAAAAAGGCAGAAGATATTGCACATATTAATAAAATCCATCGTGTTTTATATTCAAAACCTGTAAATAATTAATAAGGATAATTATAATTATAAAACTAACTAACCGGTGAATGTCCAGTGTCTCGTCAATGTATATCTTTCTAGTGATGCATGTATAAGACAAAGAACTGATGATATTTTAAATACTTGTCCAAATAAAAATGTTGTTCGTGCATACGATATCCATATCAAATACAATTTTTTTATATCGAAAAATTCAGCCAAAACTGGTATACACTTAAGATGTATAAAAAGACCATTTTTCTAACATGCATTTATAAAACTTACCATTAACATTACATAAACTGTATCTAGGAGTGTATCGAATAATGCAACAAACCCAAGAAAAAAATATGGTGAGTGTCTAAAATTCTTTTTTGATAAAAAAATAACAGCTAAAAATGCATTTGCGATGATTCCAAATATAGCTATTGATCCACCAAAAACAGAAACTAATAAAAATCGTTTTTGTAATAAATTATCTTTATCTTCTCTTGACAATACTCCACACACCATATTTTAAAAATATATGATTAAGAGCTAAATAAACTTATTTATGGTATCTATCCACTTAACAAAATATTAAATTAAGTAAAATGTTTTTAAATATACATAGACTATTTAAATATCTAACAAGAATAAACTATCAAAGATGAGTTATTTTAAGAAAATGTAATATTGTTTTAACAAAAAAAAATATTATATCTTAATGTTTATAAGTATTATTAAAGTATTAATAATTTTTAAAGTTTAGTCAAATTTAAAGAAACAATAAAAAAAAAATTTTTTTTTTTTTCAACTACTAAAATTAATAATTTATTTTTTTTTTTTAAACAAATGAATAATTTACATGCACCTATAAAAAAAAAAGTTTTTAACCATGAACCTGTTTCAAAAATAATATCAAGTAGGTATATTTTTAAAAATATATCAATATATTAATTAACCTTCTAAAAATCGTTCCACTAAATATAAAAGTAAGTATAAGTTGGCTAATTTTATTTTATTATAAAGAATAATGTACAAACACTATTATCTAATATTTTTATTAATTTTTATATATTATACAGTTGGTGAGAATACTCTCATGAAAAGTGTATTATGTACAAGAAATGATAAATTTTCATTTTGTAAAAAGAATAAATTTAAAAGATCAGATATTTTAAATGACGAAATAAGTGAAAATGATATAGATTCACCTTTTGAAGAAATTGTTACAAGAGCTCCAGAAGTTGTTGATGCTCGTTTAAGACCAAGAGTACCACCTTCTCCTGTTTATAATATCTATCCAATATTTTATCCTAAAGGTCCTGACTATTGCCCAAATATGATGGCAATTTTCCGTTTTACATGTCAACCATCAAAACCATTACGTTTAGATTTAGTAGAATTTTGTAAAGTATGTTTTTTTTAATGTTTTTATTTTTTCTGTTTTCTATTATTATTTTATAATATTACTATTTATTCAGGAATATTCTTTATTTTGTAAAGTACCTAATTATCATCGAATGCCTGGTCCTGGACTAGGACCACCAATTGGAGATAAAGGAATGGGGCATGTTGGTGTTTCCGGCAATTTTGGTTTTGGTATTGGTGTTGTCCCTGGTCTTGAAGTTAATGCTGGATGGGGAGTTGATGTGGGTCCTATTCCTGGTATGGGAGATAGTGTTGAAGTTAATCTTAATTCAAATGTTGGTCTTATGGGTGCCAGAACACCCCTTGCTTATAGAAGAGGTTTTGATAATCCTAATGCTCCAAGAGGACCTATGGTTGGACTTAGTGGTGGTGTTGGAGTTGATCCAGGTGCTATAGAACCAATTGGTGTATCATCTGGTCTTGGTGTAGGGTAAAGAAAAAAGAAAAAATTGTCACAAGGGTAAATAACCTTCCAAATAAAGAATGTCAAGAAATACAATTTATTTTATAATGATATAATACGTCATACATACATGTTTATCAGTTAGTAAAAAAAAAAAATTATTATTTATCTCTCCACTTTTTTAAATTTTTAATTGCTCCCTTTAAATAGTATACTTTACTTATGTTTTAAAAAAAAAAAAATAAAATAAATTTTTTGTTAAAAGAAAACATTTTAACCCCATCTTATTCCATAAGCCACACCAGCTTGCAGTAAATCATCTTGAGGGCGTCGAAATGTGGATGATGTAAAATGGTTCATATTTCTGATATAATTTTCAATTAAACTATCATAGTATCTTCTTTCAATACCTGGGTCTGTTAAATGATATATATAAAATTTAATTAAAATATTTAACTTACATTGAATAGAATACTTAAACATTAAAGAAAATATTAAAATTAAAAATATTATGTGATAATACTTATACATTTTATAGTGTTGAAATAAACAATAAAATTAGTTTATGGTAAAATATTTTATCGTACTTTCCCAAGTGATTTTAATATTGTTATAAAAAATGCTATAAAATGGAAATAATTAAGTATTAATAATAAAACGGAGAAGATAATTAAATTGTTATTATTATCATGATAATATAAAAATTTTAAAATATCTTTATTATTATATACAAAGAAAATATCAAAACGACTATTATACCATAGATAATTACGATAATTATGTTTTTTTTAAAAATGCTCTTCTAACACGAGTATCACCATTTTCAGGTACATTAATATCTCTTTCACCCACAAAATGAGTTGAATTAGATGATGCAATAGTTCCTAATAAAGCTGCTGTTGTACTCCGACCAACAATAGGTTTAACTTCATGAGGTTGTAATATACGTCTTCTTTTTTTTGGTAATTTTGAACGTGCTTGAGCATGTGAATAAAACATTGCAAAATTAGAAACAATAACTGGTACAGGAAGGGCTATTGTTAAGACACCCATTAATGCACAAACACTACCAACAATCATACCAAGGTATGTCTTTGGTACCATATCACCAAATCCTATAGTACACATTGTTATAATAGCCCACCATAAACCAACAGGAATTGAATCAAATTGATTTCCAGGATTTTGTTGTACTCTTTCAGCATAATATACTAATGCTGCAAATATAACAATACCAAGAAGAACAAAGAATACTAATAAAAGTAATTCTTGTGCAGAAGCTTTAAATGTTTGAATCAATATTTTTAATCCAGAAGAATGTTGTGTTAATTTAAATAAACGTAATATTCTTATAATTGAAAAAAATTCAACAGTATCACGATTTGTTTCACTAAATAATTCTTCTAATCCCCAATCAATATAAAATGAAACAGTTGCAATAAAATCAATTATATTTATTGGATCTTTACAAAATTTTTTCATATTAGGTGAAAATATAAATCTTGATAATAATTCAATTGTAAACCAAATATTACATATTAATTCCACATAAAAAAAATAAGGATGAGCTCTACTGAATAATTATTAAAATAAATTATGTTAAAAAATTTACCTAGTTGAATTTTTTATAACATGAAGAGGTTCATTATCATAATTTGTTGCGTTAAATGTTATTTCTGGGACTCTCATATATGGGTGCGTCTTTAAACAAAAACTAACAATTGATACAATTACAAAAAATATTGAAATAATACTTAAAATTCTTGCAGACCTTGATGACCATGGTTCATCAAAAAGAGACCATAACTTTGGTTTTAATTTTTGCCATTTTGACATTGTACCCGAGTAAAAGTCCTCTTCCCAACCAAATTTTTTTGCTATTTCTTCTTGTGATGGTGGTTCTGTATCAAGATCTAAAGATTCAATTACTGCTAATGTATCTTGAGTATCTCTATGTTGTGTATATGTCATCCAACAACATGGTTCAACTTGATTAGCATCTAAACCCCAAAATTCTAATTCTTCTTCAAAAAGTGGTCCGCAAACATTTGTTGGATAATGAAGTTTTCCCGTTCTATAATAATTTAATATCATAGCAAAAACTCCAGGATGTCTATCATAAAAATATTCATTTAATACAGGGTCATAATTTGCCAAATTTGGTGTAAGTCTTGATAATCTTGTTGCTGGAATTTTTTTTAAAACATGCATAAATGTCTCATGACGTATTCCACCAACATTTAATATAACACGATTTTCCGTGTCCATCCAGGACTAAAAATGATAATATATTACTATTATATATATAAAAAAAAATAAATATAATAAATTATATTTAATTATTATATTAATATTTTAAATAAAAACGAAAGTAAATTTCTTTTTTCATAAATAAAAGTATACTATTATAATATTTTTAAATTAAAAAATAGCGTATACATACTTAATTTCTAAGAAAGAAAACATTTTTATTATACATTCTTAAATAATATTATGTTAAAAAATGTACTTTTTAATGTTACTAAAATCAAATTAGCTAGAGAATATTACCATTATTTTTATGGATAAATCATAGAAAATATATTGGAAAAAGTAACATTAAACGAAAAAAATATATATATATTTATAAATGGGTTGGTTAAAATATAAAAGACTATTTTATTTATCAAAAATAATTGCAATAAACAAAATTGTTTATGATCTCTAAATTGTTTATAATGATCGTAAACAACATAATATACCACTTCATATTCTAAAATTTTAAATTATTTTAACATTACAAAATATAAGATAAAAATTTAATTATAATATAGCTTTATAGAGAAGTAACCTGATTATTGAAATATTTAGCTTTATATATATATACATTTATATACTTATACTAAATTGGTAGAATAAATAAGTAAAGAAGATAACATTTATAAAGAACCTTTTAACAATACTCATATATTTAACGATAATATGATTAAAAGTTTTTTTTTTTTTCTTCTCAAAACACAAAACAAATTCATTTTCTTTAATTTGTCCTAATTCAATGTATCGTAACAATGAAGTGGTACTAAAAAAGATTTAAATGTTCAATGATAAATTTATGCCTTTAAAATAAGTCAATAAATAGTAATAGATTTTATAGATGATTTATGGTGGTTTACAAAATTTAGTGACAAGGGATTAAGCTTACCAATTTTCTTTTTTCATTCTCCTCTATTTTTAGTAATAATTCTTTGGTAGGTATCGATATTTTAGGGCTCATTAAATAATCTTTTTCATTATTATTTGATCTTTCATTATAAAAATTTTCTTCTTTTTTTCTTGAAACAATCCCACAATTGTCATTATCTAAATTGAAAAAATATAAATTATTAACATCTTCATTTGTCTTTTTTGTATATGATGTGACTTTTTTTTCTGTTGTCATAATTGTTATAACTATCTATAAATAAAATAAATATTATTATAGATTTAAATATATATAATAATAATAATAATTTTTATTACTACTTATTTAAAAATGATAAATATATATAAAAAAGTATATAAATGGATAAGTTAATTTTAGTTTTATTTTTATATAAATAATATAAATATTACTATATTAACTTTTTATTTATATAATGTAAATGTAATAAAATATTTTTACTTATAAAAATGTATACCAATAACAAATTTCTTAATTTCAAATCTGTTATGAAAAAGAGGAAAAAAATTCTTTAATAAAAAGAAACATTTATTTTTAAAATCTGAAAATAAAGAAAAAAAGACATATGCTTATTTTAGTTTATTTTTTAAGTTCCTTGTTGTTAGAGAAGACAATTAAATTTCTATTTTTTTTTCTATAAAACAGTTAAGAGATTTTTTTTGTCCAATATTTTTCTTCCATTAAATGTTTCAAATACAAATAATTAAAGTACCAATAATGGTTAAAAATTTTAATTAGATAATAATATTATACACATTATAAAGAATATCAATCAAATTATTTAATCATCATTTGTTATAAAGTATTTTTAATATTGCAAATTTTTTATATAACATAAATAATATCATGTTTTTCATTGATTTAAATTTTTTTTTTTAATTTTAAAAAATAAAATACGTAAAGTTTTTAACAAATTACTTTTTGAATAATTATTAATTATGATAAATATGTCATAATAATCAAAAATTAGTTATAAAAGTAATTTTATATATATGAATAAGCTTTGATAATCGCTTCACTAAGCATGAAATCAATGATGAAAAGGAAAATGAGATTCTGTAAAATTGATGTTATAGAATTTTTTAAAAAGTATTTTAAGCTTCCAGAATCAAATCAACTGTACCAAATAAATTTATGTTTTTCATCTTATCTTTACATTAAAAACAGTCAAGCAAAGATTATTTTCAAGAATAGGCGTATTTCATGTTCATATATCCATGTAAGCTTTTAAGCTTACTTCATTAAAAGTTACCAATCATTTGTCAAAATACTATCCTAATGAGTTTGGATTTTAATAATGTTTATCTAAAAAAATTATTTTTCTTTCTTTATTTTATTTATTAATTAAATAATATTTCAGGTAAAATTATTAAAATCAAATACAGTAACACATTTTGGTAAGTATCCATTATCTAGTTTTATGATGACAAAATTTTTGTTTCCCTATTATTATAACTTCTATTCAAAACTAATGTCAAAAAAGGTTGCCGGCTATTTTTATAATATAATCAGAAAACTTACAGTTCAGTAGTTGCCTTTGTACTATCCTAAAACATTTTCTTTTTAACAATCATATAATGATTATTATTTAATTATAACATAGTAAATGTCCTCATATCATCATTATTAAGTTACCGAATGCCGATAATTATATATATATATAATTAGAAATTTGAGAATATTTTTGTTAATTGACGACAGACGGCGTATCCTATCTAAAAAAGGATTAAATATACAATATTTAGGATAAATTTTTTATTGGTATTTTTTTGATTTAAAAAACAAGATAAATGCGGCTTTTTTTTATGATATAATAAAAAAAAATATCTTCATATTATCCGAAAAGCTTTATTCAAAAACTTACTCAGTTGGATTCCATAATCAACTTAGTTTAATTATACAACATGATTCTGTCAATCATATATATCTTCAACTTAATATATGCATAAGGTTTTTGATGTTAACTTGTCATCACCTTTATATTTTTCATTAATTTAAACACTATTTCTAGTTAATTTTAATTAATTCTTCACTTTTACCGTATACTATTATTTTTAAAACTTTATAATATAATAACAAAAACATTAATTAATTTTAATGAACTACACTACGTTAATGAGCGCAATGACACTTGTTATATTGCTGGCACAATCTGGACTTCCTTCAAAACAATATTTGAAGCTGTTAATTTAGAGATTATCCACTTTGTAGCTTCTGATCCATTTGAAGAACAAAGATACTATACCGACTAACAACAGGTCAGGCATGTACATTTATCTTATGTTTTAGATTAAACTAATTAGAAAAAAAAGCGGCATCTATCAAAATTACCTAAATTTAGAAGATTAGCTTATTTTAAAAAAATTATTATTATCATAATTATATATTAATTATAATGAAATTTACTATATTATCTTATCTTTCTTAATTATTTTTTATTTATTTATTTATATTTGTATATATTATTTTTAAAAAAAAAAAAGATACTACTGTAGTTATATATATATATATATATAAATATATTATATTATATTATACGTACATATATATATGTATAAATATATATTATCATACATATTTTTGATTGACGCAACTGATATATACATATATATATAATTACTGTACACTATATTATTAGAAAATTTGGTATACTACAAATTGAGTTATCTTAAAAGTTGATTTAAGTTAGTTTATTACGTTAACTTTGTGACTTGTCAATAGTATAATTATCACTTGGCCCAAAAATTATTCATGGACTTTCACACAATCAAACTTTGCAACAAAAGATTTGATTAAACCTGTAGATAATAAATCCTAGCTTACTTAATTAGTTTTGTCTTCCGTAACAATAACAAATCCATTAACAATCATAATTTTTGATGCTTCACTAAATTTTTATTAAACGTGGTACTTTTATTCAATAATCTTGAGTTATAATGTAACTTTAAGTGTCCTTATTCCTTTAAAGTAGTTAGCATTAAAAGGTAAAAAGGTAATTAATCATAAAAATATAGGCACTTGGTGTGAGTTTGATACCTCATCAATCATAAAAACTATGTTGACTATGACAAAAATGAATAGATATTGTTAACATACATACAGGTAGTTAAAATAATGTAATGGCTTCTATATAGTTTTTATTAAAAAAAAAAAAATAAATAAATAAGATGACAATTTAATGTTAATGACATTTTTTTTTAAGAAAATCATAAATATTGTCATTAAATTAATATAAATAATAACACAATATATTCACAAACTTTAACCTACAATTATCTTCATCTAAATTATCCAACAATTTGTTACAGTACAAGATCAAGATTTATAGATATTATCATATTCTAATCACTTTGGTTAGAATACTACTTAAGATTGTTATCAAATGTATGTAATGTGTCAAGTGTTCTCGTCAAAAAATTGTCATATAAACATGACAATTGAAGTGAATTACTTCCGTTTATTTTTCACTCATAAAATCATATTCTTTCTGCTGTAATATAGTTATTTTTGTATTAACTTTTGATAAAAATTTTATATTTACGTCTCTTAATTAAAATTATATAAGTATATGTCAATAGCATTTTCTCTTAATAATTTTATTGGTTGTACACATCCCAATGGGTGGAGTTTATGTGCGCAACTTGTCGGTCCACCAATAATAGAAGATGCGGTTTCTTACGACATTGAAATTATATGTAAAAAGAAGGAGGTCGTAAAATTCATGAATAAAAGTTTTCTGATGAGAACATGTGTATGTCTGCTTTCATACGCATCAATGGATCATACAAAGCATATTTTATTTACCACATATTATGCCATTTAAACGGTCCCTATTACTAACCATCAAAATAGCATTATTGAGACATTTTTCAAAAGAATTTATTTATATTCTTTACAAATTTTTAAATATTGTTCAATTTCACGCTTCATCACCCCAACTTTTTTTGTTACTACACTTTCTTTAAAATATCAATTTTTGGCCATTGCTTAATAATATTTATAGTATATAATATTTATCTAAAACAATAATTCTATGTGTTAATTGATAAGCACTCATGAGATGTCGTCTTCGTCTTACATATACGTATATATTCTCTCTCATTCTACATATATATATATGGCAGGTATAAACCAAATATTTTAATATTTATTGTCAATTTTATTTTTCATATATCTTCTTATCTTTATTCTATTTTAATATATTTAATTTTAGTAATTATAAAAGTCTTAATTTTTAACCCAAAGTCATTGCGAAGACGGGTATCAAAGGAGAGGAAAATTTATAATAAAAAAATACGAAAAAAAAAAGAACATAAAATATATTATATTGCTGGAAGCATGCCTTCTTCAAGAGGTCAGTATAATACATCACCAGGTTGGTTTATATATTTGTAGGGAGATATGAAATTTTAATATATTCATTTATAACTAATTTCTAGTACATTATTTAAATTATTAATTTTAAAATAGCCACGTTTTTATTCTCAAAAATAAATTTATATTGTCGCATATATCCTATTTATATTGATAAAAATATAATATATATTAGATATTTATATGTGATAAAATATACATCAATATACCGTAAATTAGTAGTATTTTTTTTTCATTATTTTTAAAATATTATATTATTATTTCTATATTAAAACGGCGCCATTTTGGATAATAAGAATAAGTAAATATGTTAATGAAAATAAAATTTAAAAAAAAAAAAGTTTTATTACAAATACATCATATTAATGTGTATTAATGAGTATAAATGTAAAATATTAATTGATTCACAAATTGCCACCAGACGTGTTTATAATGGTGTTACATAATGATTGTCTTTGTTTGGTAGAAATAAAATTAAAAAAAAATCAAGGACTTTTATAGATAAACTGTTACTTATGCAAATTTGGTTGTCAAATTCAATTGTTTATATATATAAAATGTGCCCCTTTATGACATTTTCTAATTAAAATTATAATGTATTTATATCCAGTAATGACATTTTGATAAAAATTTTTTTTTTTTGTGCCATTCATATTAAATGAAGAAAATTATAACTGCGCAATCGGATCAGAATCTTAATACTATCCTCCACATGTCATTGCCTTTCAAAGATATTTATTTTTTAATAAGTAATACCGCATTTGTTTCCTGCTATGCTTCTTAATCCTTTCATACAAACTATATTTATAATCATTTTTTAGTATATGATTAATGAAGAAGTATCTTTTTGATGTTCTTTATTACGTCATCCCTACATATTGATATTTTTAAATAATAATAGTAACATTCTTTAACTAATTAAGATATATAAAAATATTACTTAAATTAGTTAACATACGGTAGATTTGATTAATTAATGATACTGTAATAATTTGTAATGATTTTCTAATGATAAAATTTATTTATTTATTTAAGGTCATACAGGAGTAAATCAACTTGGAGGTGTTTTTGTTAATGGTCGTCCTCTTCCTGATGCTACAAGACAAAAAATTGTTGATTTGGCGCATCAAGGAGCAAGGCCATGTGACATTTCAAGAATTTTACAAGTTTCAAATGGATGTGTTTCAAAAATTTTATGCCGTTATTATGAATCAGGAACAATACGTCCACGAGCTATTGGTGGTTCTAAACCAAGAGTTGCAACAAATAATGTTTGTGAAAAAATTGAATCATATAAACGTGAACAACCTTCAATATTTGCATGGGAAATACGTGATAAACTTTTACAAGATAAAGTTTGTACCAATGAAACTATTCCTAGTGTAAGTTTTTTTTTTATATTTTTATTTTATTATTATTTATTATTTATCATTTTAAAAAGATCATGTATATAATATATATATAATATATATATATATATATAATAAATATATATATATATATAACATTCATAACAAAAACCATTTTATTATTTTTCTAGTCTTTTTAAATCAAGTAATCGGCCTGTTTATAAAAATATAGTCAAATATATATGTATATATATATATATATTATTCGCGATGTGTAGTATACTTCTTTTTAATAATAAGAAAAATATGCACGATGACTTTGTCGATACGTCTTGCTTCTATTTCATTATAACCCCACCCTGTAAAATATGAAAAAAAGTATTGTGTTAAAATGAATAGATAGCCTATTGTCAAAATTATATATATATATATTAATTTTTATTATTATTTTAGGTATCATCTATAAATCGTGTATTAAGAAATCTAGCAGCTAAAAAAGAACAAGCTATGCAAAACGAATTTTATGATCGTACTATTAGGTATAATATTTATGAAAAATTTTAATTATTAATATAACTTGTTTTTATAGATTTCATGGACAATTTTATAATCATTGGCCAATGTCAATGCAGAATCCTTTGTATCAAATTCCACCTGTTGCTGTATTAGATCACAGAAAAGAAAATGGTAAGATAATAAAAAAAAAATTATTTTAATAATATTTTTTTTTAAAAATAAATTAAAAGTAAAAAAAAAAAATTTTTTTATAAAAAAACAACATATATTATTATATTTAATTATCCATATTATATATATATATATACAGTACGTCCCTAAATATATATATATATAAATATACATACATATTTTAAAAATTCTATCTATAAGAATTAATCTTTCTATCATTATATATATGAATGTGTCAAAGAACGCAAAAGGAAAGAATTGACAAAGTGAGATGACTACACGCTTCTTTGCATATGTCAATTTGATCTTCTCTAACTGATTGAAGGAATAGAATTCTTGCGTGATATACATCGCGCCACATCATACAAACACTATGTCAATTGAAGGTTTTCATAAGCCTTATATTGTAAATTTGTAATTTCAATAAGAAACGTTCTTTGATTATTTTATATTTATATAAAATATATTCTTACCGTAGTACTCATAACTTGTTTAGATGTCTTGTTGTCTTTACAAATCAAGTAAACCTTTTAAACATTTATAATTTATAAATTCTATTCACATAATTATATTTTATTATTATTTTATTAGAAAATTTTTAAGAATCATTTTTGATTATAACAAAAAAATTTTATTCATATTATTTTTTAATTAAGACAATCATATCACTTGATCTATCAATCATTCATTAGATACAGTATACTTTTTATTTACTTAAAAATATTAAATAATTTTTAAGCAAATGCTTTATTATTAAATATTTATTAATTCATTATTATATTATTAAAATCTAAAATCAATATGAACAGTAAGGAATATAATTTAAAAAAGCACGGTTAGTTGTTATATTTTTACGGAACTGACAAAACTTTATCTTATCACATTTCAATCAAAAATTTTAGTAATGCCATTTATATATGTTAGATAAATATATATAAATAAATAAAAAGTTTTTAAATATATAATTATAATTATAATGTTTAATAATAATAATAATGATAATAATTTATTTTTAGTTTATGGTGAAGAAGAAAATCATAAACAACCTAATGAACATGATGAAGCTGCTAGACAACGATTAAAAAGAAAGCTTCAAAGAAATAGAACATCTTTTACTCAGGATCAAATTGATAGGTTAGAAAGAGAATTTGAACGTACACATTATCCTGATGTTTTTGCTAGAGAACAACTTGCTTCACAAATTGGTTTGCCTGAAGCAAGAATTCAAGTTTGGTTTTCTAATAGAAGAGCTAAATATAGGAGAGAAGAAAAAGTTCGAAATCAAAAGAAAGGTGTTGGTAATCAAATTCCACATTTACCACATAATAACCTTGATAATAATTCAAGCGTAATTACATCACAACATATTTCAACTAAGAATGTATCATCAAGCGTTTCATCAAATAGTAGTTCTCTCTCTAACGCTACAACACCATCATCTGTAGTATCACCAGGAACTAACAATAATAATAATTCAACAAATGGCGTTATCAATCTTCAGACATCATCGAACAACAATTTATTAGAAACTCCTCCAATTACGGTAAACACTTCATCAACAGCTGCATCAACATCAAGTAATACATCAACAATACCATCATCAGAATCAAGTCCTATGACACTTCAAAATAACGGTTTAACTAATGGCTTAAGTAGTAGTGTTGCACAAAGATTTACACCAACAAATTCTATTATTCAATCCCATCCTTCTACAATGTATTCTGGTCTTGCACAGCAAGCATATTGCTTCCCATCACCTATGATTACTCCTCAAGATTTTAATTATGCAATGATTCCACAGACAGGTCCATATGATTATTATAACTTTAATAGATCGATGAATGGTATCCATACAAATTCTTTCAATAATGCCATGAATCCATCGCAGATCTCAAATGCAACGATTCCAGGTATGTTATATTAGAAAACAAAGACCAAATTCTTTTACCCCCTCTTATAAAAACAGGTTTTTTCAATTACAGTACTCATCTCTTTTTTTAACTTTATATAACTAAAAATATCAGGTTACCACGTCACATTGAATTAAATATAATAAATAAGAAGAGTTAGATATATTAATACAATAAATATTTCTTTATAGATATACCCGGTATAGGAGCGGCAAGTATGGGTTTAAATGTGGGAACAATTATTCCAATGCATTTAGATCAAGCACAACAACAGACAAATCTTCATGATTTAACTGAAAATCATGTTGATCGACCTCAGGTATACAGTTGGACATAAAAGAAAAATATAGTATCATTGATGGAGAAAATATATTTTAATTTTTTGTTGCAGTTAAAGACACTACGTAGCAGTTTGAAAAAAAAAAAAAAATAAAGTTATTATACATTAATACGTATATTCAAGAGTCTTTTATGCTACCGTCGCAACACAATCATTTTACACATATGTATTTCTTTTGATTTAAAAAAAAACGTCATATCGTTATTATTATTTTTTTTCTTTGTAAAATTTATGTGCTTCAAAAATTAACAAACATTATTTTTTTATATTACTTTTTTTGAAAAAAAAAAAAATTATTTTAAAAGGTCTTCTAATATATATATTATATAAATTATATTATTTATATTGGGCCTGTCTCAAAATTTAGCAGTTATTCAATACATATATATATATTAAATTTTATTGGTGAAATTTGTAATATTTTTGTTTTAAAAATTAATTAAATATTTTTCTCTTCAATTTATATTCAAAAATATTTCATAATATTATTTTTGAAAAAAAAAAATTTTTAAATTATTTTTTTATTTTTAATTGAATTCTAATTTTAATTCAAGGATATCAGTAACCAAATTTTCTAATATACTACCTGCAATACCAACAGAGGCATTTTTATGTATCATTTGTAGTATAAATATTCCATCTTCTGTTATAGAATCAATAATACTATTTATAATTACTATTTTGTTAGCTTGTTGTTCATATGACTAAAAATATATATCATTTTGTTAGAGAATTATACAAACTTACAGTAAATAATATTAAATCTTGAATAAAATGTTTTTTTTGTCTTGATGATAAAAATTTTACTGTCCATGAAATAAAACTTAATATCATTATAAATAACATAGTACATAAAATTATCCAATTTAAGATAAATAATACTTCATTCATTATATTATTTGTTAATATACAACTTATTCTTCTAGTTTTTGGTATTGCTGGTGCACGAAATTTGAAACCTTGTGGATATGTACGTACATTAAATGTACAATTAACCATTCTTGGAAAATAATAAGAATCTTCAAGAGGTGTTCTATAAATCCAATCATAAAATAATTTTGGTCCATAAAAAATATCTCCTTCAGCAACAAGATCAGATATTAATTTTATTTGAAATACAATAACACCAATTTCAACTATTTTATATAAAATATAAACAAATGATAAATAACTTTTTCTTGATATTTTTGAAAAAAATGAATAAATACATGATCCAATAGGATATTGATATGATGCAATTTTATCATATTCTGCATGATTAATACCTTCTCTAAAATGATAAATAATTGTCTTCATACGTTCTTTATAATCATCAGATTCAGGAGAATATTTTTGTAAACCAATAGCTAAATTTACAAGAAGTCTAACATTTAATGGTCCAATACGATTTAAATAACTCCAAAATTTTTTTGTTGATATAAACATTACAAATTGTACAATAAAAATATATGGTACCCATTGATAATAATTTATTTTTTCTTCAATTGGTATTTTATGTTGATTATCTTTTCCATGAATAACAGTTGTACCATTAACAAAACATATATCACTAGCAAATTGTCCCCATCCTGATGCCCATTCAGCAGGTGTCTGACAATGAATGGGTAAAAAACCAAAACTCTACAAAATTATTATAAAATTATGTATATTAATAACAAAAAAAAAGAATATTATTATTAAGACATACAGCAGTTAAAGCAAGTATAGCAAAAAGTGCAAAAATAACAGTAGCATAAGAATGAAATATTCTATCAGCTTCACTATCATCTAGTGTTTTACGTTTGTTAATATTAAAAAAACCTTCTATATAATCCATGAAGACAATTGAAAGTTGGTTAAAATGATTTTTTGAAAGTAAGTAAAGAATTTATGTTATTATAACTACTTGACATTTGTATCACAATTACATAATCTCTTAATAACTTTTTATCTTTATAATTGAACAGAAGTTTTTACATTATAACGATAATATATTCAAATTAAAATTTGTATAATATTTATATTATTATAACAATAACAATAAACATTGTCTTTAAACATTTTGTCATTTACATTTTAATATTTTATTTTTATTCACACAACACTATTACACTAATATAATTAAACATAGATAATCATGAGTGATACAATGTTAAAAGTATGATTTGTAGATAAACAAAGATACCGCCGCGATGTCTTTTATATTTATTACCAACATTACACTTATTTCTAACATTTTCCTCTTTTTACATTAAATTAATAGTTTTTTTAAATTGATATATTTCTGAATGTTCCTTTGGCTATTTGATAATTATATAAAGCCATGTCAAAAAAAAACGTTAAAAATAACATTTTTTTTATTTGTCTATATGTTTTTAATCATATCAATAGAATCTAACAATGTTAAACTATATAAAAAATTCAAGGTTGAATTATTAACGGATGAAGAAATCGAAGAAGCACGTCTACAAACCAAAGAAATGTTTAAATTTGGTTTTGATAATTATAAAAAATATGCTTATCCTTTAGATGAATTAAATCCCATTTATTGTTCTGGTAGAGGCCCTGATTACAAAAATCCGTAAGCAATTTTTCTTATTTTATTTTCAAGACAAAAATTTAGAAATAATTTAAATATTAATGATGTATTAGGAAATTATTCTTTGACATTAATAGATTCATTAACAACACTAGCCGTATTAGATGAACGTGATGAATTTTATGCTTCAGTTGAAAAGGTCATATCAAATGTGTCATTTAATAATTCCGTTAATGTACAGGTATTTGAAGCAACAATAAGAATTATTGGTTCACTTTTATCAACACATCTTCTTTTAACAGGAGAAAATAGTTATATGGGTAATTGGAAGATGGATGGGTATAATAATAGTCTTCTTTTAATGGCAAAAGACTTGGCTGATAGATTAAAACCAGCATTTTACAATACTAATACTGGAATTTCATATCCAAGAGTTAATTTAATTAATGGTGTTCTTAAAAATACTATTGAAGAAGCAAATACAGCTGGTGCTACATCATTAATTGTTGAATTTGGAATGCTTTCAAAATTATTAAATGATAAATCATATGAAATGTTAGCTCGTCGTAATTTAAGAGAAATTTGGAATAGAAGAGATAATAATACAGGTCTTACTGGGAATACAATAAATATAATGGATGGAAAATGGCTTGGAAAAATGCATGGACTTGGAGCTGGTATAGATTCATTTTATGAATATTTATTAAAAAGTTATATTTTATTTAAAGAAGAAGAAGATATTCTTATTTTTAAAATTGCAAAAGAAAGTATATCAACATTTATTAGAAAAGGAAGAGAAAAATGTTTTTCGGGTTCAGGTGAAGCTCCAATGTTTGTAAATGTAGATATGAGAGATGGAAGTATTATTAATACATGGATTGATGCTTTACAAGCTAGTTATGCTGGAGTATTGGTATTAAATGGTGAGGTAGAAGAAGCTGTATGTCAACATGCACTTTATTATGCAATATGGAAAAAATATGATATGGTCCCAGAGAGATTCAATTGGAATACAAGGTATGTTTAAAAATAAAAATTTATTTTTTTAAAAAAAAAAAGTATAAGTTTATAATGTTATTAGATGGATATTTATATTAATATTTTTTTCGTTAATATTTTCTTTTTCTATATTGAAATTGATTTTACTTTTTGGATTTAATTACTTCTGTTGGAAGTGGAACAAAATATACATCTAAAGGTGAAACAGTGTTAAGATTATTATCAAATTTTATATAACTATCAGAAACAACATTAGTTTTGATTAAATTAATTGGGACTTTATGTGAAATATTTATTTTACCATTATTATGTTCTTTAAATTTGAAATATCCGTATATTGTTAAAAGTATTAAAAAAATTAAAAATATAATACTTATTAATCCATAAAAAGTAAAAGTAATAAATTCCATCTGAAAAAAAAAATAATATTGAAGCTTTTTTAAAAAATAATATTAAATATTTATTTAAAAAATAGGTTATATATAAATAAAACAGGAATTCTTAATAATGACATATTTTTAATTAATTGAAATGTTTAAATAGAAGTATTATTTAGTTTAGTTAAAAGTCATTTATAGAGATAATAAAATAAAAAATTTTAAAACAGGATATAAAAATTTTTAATAAAAGAAATATATTTTTATGGTTCCATTTCAGTTACCCTGATGTTGCATTTTATCTTTTACGCCCAGAATTTATTGAATCAACATACCTATTGTATCAAGCAACAAAAAATCCATTTTATTTATCTGTTGGTAGAGATATTTTAGATTCATTAAATTTATATACAAGAGTTGCCTGTGGTTTTGCTAGTGTACATAATGTTTTTTATAAAACATTAGAAGATCGAATGGAAAGTTTTTTTTTAGCTGAAACTTTAAAATATCTTTATTTGGTAAGTACTATTAAATTATGATAGAATATTTAAAATAATTATAAATAGTTATTTGATAGAGATAATCTTGTAAACAGGAATGCAGAAAAGTTAATATTTACCACGGAAGGACATATTCTTCCAGTTTTACAAAAATATCAGAAATCTAATGTTAATTTAGAAAATAATTTTGATAATCATATGTGTCAGGTAAATCAAATAAACTTATTTGAGGATTCATTACCAATGCCTAAAGAAAAAATGTTTGAATATTTTGATATTGTTGGATTATAACAAACATTTTTAGAAGCAAAATTTTTTCATCTGTGCCGTAAATTATATAATTTATAAATTAATAAATAATATATATATAAATAATTTGTTATTTGTACTTTATTCATTGTTGATAAATAACTTTTACATTAAGATTGCTTCAAAATTAAATAATTAAATTCAATTCTTTTGTATAACCGCTTAGTTATTATATATTCACATTAAATATAATGATAACTATGTATTTTAATCATGATGCTTACAAGATATGCATATCAACAATTCACCGGAAGTTTATCTATTTAAAATAAAGTTAACCATCAAATTAATTTCTCTATTTTGTAAACAAAATAGTATTTTGTTTAGAATCATTAACATGAAATAATTTTTAAGGACAAATAGGATAAAAGATGGACATTGCATTATATTATTATATTGTGTGATAAGTATAAGAATAGTTTAAATAAAAATTGTTATATTAAATTGTTCTTGTCGTTTATTTTAATAATAACTGATTGGCTGTTAGGTGCCAATATATAACCTCAAAAGTTAAGTTATTTATAATCACAAATCATTTGACACGAGTCTTTTCTTTTAAATTTCTCAGTTATTGAGGTATTAATATATACTTACCACCATTAAGTAGCATTTTAATCATATTGCCAAATTATTTCTTTTTTAAATTCACATAGGAATATTTCTATAATTAAATTTTAACTCTTAACTAATTAATATATAGTTACATTTACAAAAGAAAGAAAGAATATATTTTTTCATTATTTATTAGAATTCTTTTTTATACCTAATCATTGTAATTTAATGGCATAAAAAAAAAGAATAATTACTTAATAGCAATCATATGCTACTTACTTAATCATCACTATTATATTGGTGTTTAATAAAATATGATTTAAAGTAGAAAAAGTATTATTAAAATAATTGGGATATTATTGTTAACAAAATTATATATAATATTATTGTATTAAGTGATCACTGACTGTGTCAAATCTTTTTTAATCTTTATCTTATTCTATTTGTTTTGAATAATCTTCTAAGTAGAAGTTTATTATCATATACTTAATGACCAGTTTCAAAATTTATAAGAGTGCCATTATTTAATTTTTTTTTTATTGTGTTTTATCATTTTATCCTAAAAACTTTAAATAAAATCATTTTTAAATCTTTTTTCTACTTTCTAAGATAACTATAGTCTTTGCCTATATTGGGAAATCTTTAACTTTTTATTGTCCATTATATATACTATTTCTTTATCATTTCATCCTTATTTTATACATCCTTAATTTTTAACTATCTATGCTAACTTTATTCAATTAGGATTGTTATACCAAAACTTGTAAATAATTTTACTTTAAATATATATTTTTATAAATATATATAAAATGAAAAAAGCATAATAATATTTGTTAAGATTTTTATAAATTTATTTTTATTTTTTATTTAGTGATAAAATTATGACATTATAATATATTTCATCTATTTATTGTTTCAAAATTTACTACAAATACCGGATGTCAATATTTCTTTTTCTAGTCTTATACAAATAAGAAAAATCTTTGAGTATCATTATTACATATAATAACCATGTTTCAAACTATATTTTATCATTTTCTTATTCATATCCGTTACCTCGTTTATTTTAATATTTCTTCTTTAAAACTATTTTATTTCAATTCTTTTTCATTATTTTTAAGATGCGGTAAATGTTAATGATCCAAATAAACTACTGTGTTTAATACTAATATATAGCTATATATTTAAATGCATAAAACTTTTCAATTTTAATGTTATACTTTTTACAAAGTTTAAATTTTTAATTTTAAAAATAATATATGATATTTTTTTTTCCCTTATGTATAAAAATTAATAAAAAAAAAAAAAGAATTATAATTAATAAATTTTAGATTATTATCCATGATGGTGCATATCATACAGGGAATATTTTTAATGATCACTATTGTTCTTTCAATTAAAGCATCAACTGTACCTATTAGCAAATTAACATGTATGTTTAAAATTTTATTATATAATTATAATTAATAATTATAGTGCCTCCTAAATTGGAACTTCAACCACCAGAAAAAGTATGGTTCCAAAAGTCTTTCTTTGATTATAATACCTCAGATAGTCGCATTCCTATTAATAGAATTACACTTTATTGTCATGGATCAAATAAACCAGACTTGTAAGTTAAATTAATTTTTTTTTTTTGTTTATTTAAAATAATAATTATATTATTAAAGTTTTGAATGGAAAAAAGATGATAAAGTTTTAAATATTGATGGAAAACATATTCAATGGCAAAAAGAGAAACAATCAGGTACTATAATAATAAATGATCCAACAGCAGAAGATGAAGGATATTATCAATGTTCAATGTCAAATTTTTTTGGTACAGCATTAACTAATAAAGTACATGTTGTTATGGGAGGTAAATTTAATATAATTACTTATATAATAAATTTTATTTATAGCATTGGATCATTTTGCTCCATCAAATATAAAACAAATTGAGGTAAATGAGGGTGATTCTCTTACAATTCCCTGTAATGTACCATATGGAAATCCAAAACCATCAATTTTTTGGTTATATAGAGATACAAAACTTAATTCTGTAATTGAAACAATTAGAAGAAAACATATTTCTGTTGATTTAGATGGAAAATTACATTTTAGTTTTGTTGAACGTCATGATGGAAGAAAAAATTTAATTTATCAATGTGCTGCAACATCACCACTTTTACAAGGAGAATATCGAGCTGGTGATGAGGTTCAAATTACTGTTAAAGCAAGAACTACAACTAAACCTAAACCTATCCATTTAATGTATCTATCACCATCAGAAAATATTGTTAAAGTTGGTGAAAAATTAAAATTAATGTGTATATTTGGTGGAAAGTATGTTTAAAATTTTTATTATATATATATAAATATTTTAAAAAAAATATTATTTTAGACCATTACCAGTTATAGTATGGCAAAAACTTAATGAAAATGATAAATGGATTGATATAAAAAGTGATGAAATAGATAATGGTAGAAGTTTTATTATTGAAAATTCTCGTCCATCTGATTCTGGTTATTATAGATGTTCTTCACAACATATTAAGCATGACATGAAAGTTATTGTTACAACATCACCATATTGGATTAATGAACCACCAAAAGATGTAAATGAAACTGAGGATAGTACTGCTGAGTTAACATGTAATGTTTCTGGATTTCCACAACCAATAATAAGATGGTATCAAAATGGTTTCCCAATACATAATATAGATGATGATGGTAGAAAAATGATATTAGATAATGGAAAACGTTTAAGAATATATGATCTTCATCATGATACAGATACTTCTGTTTATCAATGTAATGCTTCAAATATATATGGATATGTTTATGCAAATGCTTATATTAATGTAGCAGCTCATGCACCAATATTTCGTATGCCAATAAAACGTGTTTGGAAAGTTATCCAAAATAGTAATGTTGATATGAGTTGTGAAATTGATGTAGCACCAGAAGCAAATGTAAAATGGGTTGATGAACATGATCAAGGAATAAAAAACATTCCTGGTAAATTAAAAATATTTTCAAATCATACTTTAAGAATAATGAAAATTAATTCAGCTGATGAAGGATTATATTATTGTAATGTTAGTAATAGATATGGTATTAATAGAGCATCTAATAAATTAGAAGTTTTTAATCCAACATATTTTATAAGAGTACCTTCACCAAAAAGATTAATTGTTGAGGCTAATGAAACTATAGAATTATTTTGTGGAGCAATAGCTGATTCTAGATTACTTATAGATTATGTTTGGACTCATAATGGAAAACCATTACAATTAACAACAACAACTGATACGTAAGTTTTATTATTTTTTTTTATAATATAACTATAAATATTTAGAAATGGTGTAAATCGTTTAAGAATTGATAATGTTAGAGGTAAAGATTCTGGAAATATTGATTGTGCTGCTGTTACTGATGTTGAAGTAAAAGTTGTTGGAATTGAATTATTAGTAAGAGATATTCCTAATCCACCTATTATTCAACAAATTACATGTGATGATGTAGTAGCATCAATTAATTGGAAAAAACCAGCAGAAAATGGAGATGAAATTAAAAAATTTATAATACAATTTTGTACATCATTTGCACCAGATAATTGGACAACTGCATATGAAGAATTTAATACCGAACATGATCATTATTTTACAAAAATTAGTCTTTCTCCATGGGTTGAATATAAATTTAGGGTTATTGCTATAAATTCATATGGAGAATCAGAACCAGGATATCCACCAGAAACAGAATGTAAAACAAAACCAACAAGACCATACATTAATCCAGGAAATGTTTTTGCAGAAGGAAATGAACCAAATAATATTGTAATTTATTGGGATCCCATAGATAAATATGATTGGAATGGTCAAAATATGAGATATCTTATAAGATATAGAATTAATGAACCAGAAAATGAATGGCACGAATTTATAGTAGAAGATCCACTTGCTAATAATACAATAATTAGAGATCAACCAACATTTAAACAGTATCAAGTTCAAGTTAAATCTGTTAATGATATTGGTGACTGCATTATTGAACCAGATATTATTATAGGTTATTCTGGTGAAAATATACCAAAAAATCCTGTTACTGGTTTAAGAGTTAAAAATATTTTTAATCATTCATCAGTTGAAATTTCATGGGATCCATATCCTATTGACAATGTAAGGGGACATTTTAAAGGATATAAAGTTTTTTATTGGGATATTGATAAAAAGGATAAAAAATTTTCTAAAGACATTTCAAATAGGCAATTTAGTTATATTATTAATGATTTAAAAGCAATTACAAATTATAATGTATCAGTTAAAATTTCAAATAAACATTATGATAGTGCTGAAAGTGAAATAATTTCATTTTCTACACCTGAAGGTATTCCAACAAAAGTTCATAATTTTAAAGTTCGTGCTGTTGGATTTAGTAGTATACTTATAACATGGGATCAACCACTTCAAACAAATGGAAGAATTCGTGGTTATTTTATAACAATTCAACAATCACATAATGGTGAAATAGAAGAAACATATGTTCTTCATAGACAAACATATTATCTTCATGAACACCTTCTTCCAGATACTCTATATAAAGTTGCAGTTTGGGCAGAAACATATGGAGGTGAAGGACCAAAAATTATTCGACCAATAAAAACTTATCCATTATCAGATCCTGATATGCCTGATTTTGATTTAACAAATAAAGGTTTAGGTTATGTTGAAGTAAAATGGAAACATTCAAATAAATCATATTGGGGAATGTCTGGTTCATCATTTAATGTTGAATATACAATAGATCAAGAGGGTGAATGGAAAGAATCACCAACAATAAGTCTTCCTCATGATACTATATATTTAGAGAATTTAACTGAAGATGTTGAATATTTTGTTGTAGGCGTTTCAAGAGATGGTGATAGAATTAAAAAATCATTACCTAAAAGTATTAGGACAAGAGGAAGATCTAATCTTTCACATATAAATAGAGGTAATTAATATTTAAAAAAAAAAAACTTTTAATAATAATTTATTTTAGAAAATTTACAAAAAGCAATGTGGTTTATAGCAATTTTAATTGCTTTATTTATGTCACTTTTTACATTATGTTGTCTTTGTTATGTTACACAAAAAAGAAGTGGAATTTATTCAGTTAAAAAAAGAGAAATTGAAAAAGGACATACAATGTTAACTGAATCTGAATATGCAAAATTTTTAGAATGCCAATTTGGAACAGATCAACGTTCAAATTCAATGCAAAAAGTAATTGTTACATAAATTCTGATATTTCTTGGAAAGACGCAAAACGTGTATCAATATATTCTTCTCAAAATTAATTTGAAAATATTTTTTAATACTACTGCCTATATATAATATATTTTTTATTCTTTCTTAATATTAATATTTCTGCCAATTGCTTTTGTCTTTTAATTTTATTTTTTTTTTTTGTAAAAAAATAATCAAAATAAATTTATTTGTTATTAAGAACAAATAAAAAAAAATTAAAAATTAAGTAAAATTGTACGACATTAAGAAAAAAAAAACTTATTCAAGTTTTGTAATAGCATTTTCTAGTGTTGAAAGGTCACTTTTTATGTCTCTTACTAGTATCTTTACAGCATGAAGATCTTCCAAAACCTCAACAGATTGAGTATATGGATTGTAACGAACTTGAAAATCTTTTGGAATTGATGATGACCATTCTCTAAAATTTTTATAATCATATTTTTATTATTTTAACTTACTTTAATTTGTTACTAGCATCATTAAATGATTCAGCAAGAAAATATTTTGGTTGAAATTTTGTAATAGGATATTTTGTAACACAACAAACTGATGGTTCAAAAGGAACTATTTCAGGAGTATCAGTTAAACAATATTGAAGTTCACCAAATGAACTTAATAATCCAGCACCATAAGCTTTCTTTTTATTATCTTCAAGGCAAACACCATATTCTATAGTAAACCAATAAAGTGTAGCTAATTTTTCAATCATCTCATCACTTGCTCCTAATGATGCAAGACCAATTTCTTGTGAAAATCTTGCAAAATCTGGATCAGCAAATAATGGTGCATGACCTAAAAGTTCATGACAAATATCACTAAAAAAAAATTTGATTAAAAAAAAATATTTTAATGTAACTTACGGTTCTGGTGTATACATTGGTACAGAATGGTGTCTTATATATTGAGTAGAATGGAATACTCTAAATGCTAAACCAGCAAGAAAATCTCTAGAAGATAATAAACCAGCAACAGGTCTTAATGTAAATCCAGTACAATCTTTTAAGAAATCAGATACATCTTGTAATTGAGGAATCTTATCAGGACCATAACCACAATTTTGTTGTAATAATGGAAAAATATAATTAAATTCTTTACAAGCATGTGTTGGATAAAGTTTTACTAATTCTGTATAAATTGTACGCCAAGCACCAATTTCTTCTTCTGTATATTCAATATATGGAATTTTATCACCATAACGATAATTAAAAGCAATATCAGCAAATTGTTTTCTTCTAGCTCTATAAACTTCATCTGTAAAACCTGGATGATCAGCATCAAGTTCAGCTCCATAACTTAAAATTCTATTAGCAAATTGATCAATATCAGCAATTTTTCTTGGAAACCAAGGAGTTGATTCAGAATTTAAACGTTTATGAGTATTAAAATCATAAGTTTTTAATGTAGTTGAATTTTTTTTACAAATATTAACAATTTCTAAAATATCATCTTTCTTTTCATCATCAGCAAATTGAATTAAAATTTCATATGATCCTGGATAGTTAGCTGATGGACGTGATTCAATATGATTTATGTTAACATTTTTTTCTTGAAATAATTTTAATGTTTCAGCAAGTGCTCCAGCTTTTTGTTTTAATGTAAAAATTACAGAAGTATGTCCTGGAGCTTCTTTAATATCAGCAATAAATGAATCAACAGAATGCATCTGTAAACAATTAGATGATAAAAAAAATTATATTAAAAAAAAAATCAATTACATACGACATCTCTTATGTTAACTGTTGTTTTATATGTAGGAACCATATTACAATTAGCTATAACTAATGAATAGTTTAAACAGATCAAGTTTCAAATATTAATAGTTGCAGACAAAAGTTGCGTTTCCAACGTGACAAAAATTTAAAATGTCATCTACTTAACTTTTTTTTTTTATTATAAAATATTAATTACACCATTTCTAGAAATTTAAAAATAGGGCGTTTTATCTAATCTAATTAAATTATTTTTATTTAAAAAGTTTATTAAAACAACATTAAAATATTTAAAGAAAAGTAATACTATGATTGTAAAATATAATTTTTTTTAGTTAATAAACTTTTTCATAATAATTTACATTTTTTGAATAAATTTTTTGACTAAAATTTAATTAAATTAATTTAACAGTTGGTTATTTAAAAAGGGAAATTTAATAATAAAATTACTAATGTTTAAATAAAAAAAAATAATTATATTTTTATTAGAAATGAAAAGAATAATATAATAATATAAAATTGAAATCAGGTTATTGTATTGATATTAAAAAAATCAAGTGATCATTCTCTGGATGTTCTTGTTCTTTTATATGATTTATATATAGTGCATTGTCAATGACTACAGTAATAAATTTATCATTTTTTTATTATTAGCCTTATAAATATTTCAGTTTTTTTTTTTTATAATTTGGTTTATAAATATATCAAATCAAATTTATCAATCTTGAATGACTACATTTTTATGGTAAAGCATTAAAAAGAAGATCAATTATACATAATTATATTATATAAACAAGATTTTATTATCATAAATAGCAATAAATATTTTAAAAAATTTACAATTGTCTTATGTGTAATCATGTGAAATGAGATTTGTAAATCTTTAATAGCGTTATAATTTGTTGATTTATTATGATAAGAATATCCTTTTTCATATTTATTTTATCAAATCAAATAATTTCCATAGACTGATATTAACCTTGTAAATTTATATTATTTCGTTGAAATTGAAAAATTAATTTGCAAAATCAAAAACTTAGGATAACTATTCCAACAATATAAACAATTAAGACAATAATTGAAAAACAATTATTTAAAGCTATATATATTTGACACCAATTGCCAGTATAATCTTTAGTTCCTTTTTCTGTATCATTAGATGAGACTGATTCAGCGGAACAAAAAAGTAAAGAATTGCATAAATTTGCCCATAATGTTAATCCATGTGATGGTGGAAGGTGACGTGGAACACGATTTAAAGCTGTAGTAATAAGTGTTAAAAAAATACTGACAAATGTTATTGCAAATGTAAAAACATAAAACACGTAAAGATTTGGGACAGTCTCTCCAAATCCAAGTTGTGGTGTTTTTTCAGAGAGAAATTGAAAAGACATTAAATGAAGAAGTAAAGCAAATAATTTAACATATAATTGAATTTCAAGTTTTCCAAAGAATGGTGCTAAAATTGTTATTAATCCTGAAATAACCATAGGAAGAACTAATTCAACTCTTAAAATAGGAGCTCTTCTTTTAACATTCATACAAATATTTATATATTGTTTTTTTGGATCATTTAAATCACTATTTATATGAATATGACTTTGTTGAACATGCCAATTACTTCTTAATTCATTAAGATCAATATGATCATTATATAAATAATATTTAATATATGTTGGATATATACTTGAACGGAAATTAAAACAACATTGTTTTTTGTCATCTGGAAAATCAGAATAATCTGTATTACAATCTGCTTCAACTTTATATTCCATTCTTGTTGTTATATTTCCAGTATTTCTTGCTTTAATATTTTTAAAGAATGTAAAATCAGAATTTTGAGCAGAGTATACTGATTTATCAGTAGTTATATCAGGAATCCATATTCTTGAAGAACTTTTAATATTTATTTCATCAGTTACAAAATCACTTTTATCCCATTTAAAACGACGATCTTTCCATGAAAAATTTATATATCCACTTATTGCCATAGTTTTCCATAATTCATTCATCCATATTTGTCTAAATCCAACATTTAAAATATCTAATTCAAGATGTTCACCAGCCTGTACAGTAGGTGGTAATGTCATAATTGAATTACCACGTCCTTGCATTTTATTAGCATCAGAACTTAACTTATAATAAATACAATCTTCAAGAATTTGATATTTATGATGAGCTATTTCAGATATATCAGTTACATTCTTTCTCCAACGACAATCATAGTCATATTGGGAGATGGCTACTCCAATTGTTAAATATAGGATAATAAATATAGAAGAGAATGTTTGTGAAATGGACATTCTGCATCTAATCAAATTTTACTCGAAACTCCTATTTTTATTCTTTCATAACAGGCTATCCAGTTCCCATTCATCATACTAAGTAAGCTTTTGTTATTCTTGAAAAAGCAGTTTAGTTTATTATATCACAGTACACATTAAGTTTTTATCATAAATAACTCGTGAGCAAGTACCTATATTATGGGACTATATTTTCTTTCCAACCGTTGTAAGAGCTTTGTTTACAGTTATAAGACAACCATTAAAATCTATTAATTTAATGGGTAGTCCCTATGAAGCTGCTTTTTATGATGATAAATTTTTATTCAAGAACAACACATTCAACAGGATTTTCTTTTATATTAACTTTTAGTCTAACATTTTGTTAAAAAGTATATTATATTCAATATTATTGAAGTGTAAACTAAAACTTGTGTAGAGATTTAATTATTTATGTTTTGAAATATGATCTTACTTTTAAATCTATTTGTCAAACTTAAATATCTTAAAGAAACCTATAAAATTATTTTATTGGTTTAAAAAAGAGCACAAAAAGTTTATAAATTACAACTTTGTATAATAATAGTATTTTAATATATATATATATATTTGACAATAATAAAAAAAAATATTTGTTTTTATTTTTTTGTTATACAAAGAATAAAATAAAACTTCAAAGTCAAAAATGTAATTAATTTTATATCAAATTATTTTTGTTATTTATTTCTTTTTATATAAAATATAACAAAAAAAAAATTTTATTTTGGGATGTTGCAAAGATCATATGACATTGAATGCATGAAGTATAAGAAGAATAATAGCCACAATAATTAGAATCCCAACAATATACATTATAATAGTCCATTTAACATTTTTCCACCAATATTGACGAGAAACAGATCGAGCCGCAATTCTAAATTGATCAGACTATAAAAATATTATTTTTTTAATAATTAATAAGACTTACTGATTCTATTAAATTAGCAGTTCTTGCTTCTGCATTTTCTAAACGTTCCTCACGTTCCAAAATTTTTCGTATATTTTGTGACATAACATCAGTAACATCATTAACTTGACTTCGTAATTCATCAATTCTCCCATTTCCACCTTCTAAATTTCCAATGTTTATTGCAGACATTATCTTAAAACTAAAAAGTAATACAATTTGTTAACAAATCGATTAGATAAAAAACGCAAACCGATTATCATCATATGTATAACTGGTACCAAAAATAGTAAAAATTTTTATACATACTAATAATTTATATACAATATAAAATAAAATAAACAGTTTTAAGAATCTAGTCAATTTTTTTAATCATGAATACTTATATTGTGTTGTAATCCGTTATGTAAAATTAAGTATTTTTGAGTAAATAAAATAAAAAATCAATTATTTTAAAAATATTAAATATAAAAAAAAGATTGTCATTGCTGAAAGGTAAAAGTTTTATCAAAGATATTAATATTAATTATTTTTCTGATATTTTATATCATTATTATAATATAATATGATTATAGTCAAAGTTTGATTATTAAAAAGATGTATTTACTATTGTAATCACTATATTTTAAACCTATAAAAAAATGATAATCATATTTTATATTTCTATATAAAATATTTTTATAAATCCTTATTTAATAATTCAAGAAATATCAGCTGGGTGAATTTGAATTGTTACTTCCAAAAAGAAAATTCATAACATATTCAGCTGAGCGTGCTGTAATTGATCTAGCTGATGACTCAATATTCGCTCTCATACTTTCTGAAAAAAAATAAAGAATAATATTTAATAAGGATAAAAATATTAAATGTATATATATATATATATATATATATATTAAAATACCATGGTTACACAATTGATAGCATAATATTAATAAAATGTTAATATCATTATAAAGTGTTTGTAAATGTTTTATGCTATTAATACATTTAAAATATTTAACATTAAGATTATATTCATATTTATACTTACCTAACTTTGGTAACATTGTTGTTGGTGGACCATTTAATATACGAAATAAATATGGTTGACAATCACTAAATGAGTCATCAAAAACATTATTTAATTCTTGAAATTTAGGAATTATAGGTAGATAATTTGATCGATTGGCTTTTGAGCAAATATGTAAAATCTTTTCACTTATCAATTCTCCAACTGATACTTTCATTTCCGCAAGTCTATCTATAATTTTATTTTAAAGCATACTTTAAACAAAAGTTTTAATGTTTGTATAATTTTTTTATTTATTTAAGAAATATATCATTCTAATATATTTATATTAACATACCAGATCCTGAATAAGTTGTCACCTCAATATTTAACAACCATCTTTCCCAAACAGTTCCTTCTGTTTTTATATTTACAGGAACTGATGGCTTACTTTTTCTTTGATAAAATTCTAATACACAAGTACCAGAAACAGGCTTAACTAAAGTTTCATTATAATGTTCTTTTACTACGTCATTTATTACATTCATTGAATGAGACCTTACTGTTTGAAATGTATTTGTTTTTTGATGACTTATCTTTTTATAGATGTCTTCAATAAATAATGTTATCTCTTTATTCAATAAATTGTCTAATTCCGGTGAATTAAGTTTTACATATGTTAGCTCAATAGATGAACAATCTACTTCTTCAAGACCAAGAGTTCCCAAAGTATACTTATTTCCATCATCATATTTACACTAAAAAAATTAACAAACTAATATAATTACCTTTTTAAAATTTTATTATTTAATAAAATTAAGAATAATTAAATAAAAAAAATATAAAAATGTACTTTACCTTTCCTAGTGTCCTATGCAGAAGGATTGTATGAAAAATTGATAAAATAGCTTCTTTTAGTTGTCCAATATCAACAGTCTATAATTGTATATGATAGTGATATTTTATAGTCAGTTTTACTAACCAGATTAATATATTCCTCCCTTGAATTCATATCAATTTAAATTTGCCGTCTTTATGTTTAAAAATATATATTTTTATTATTAAAAACAAAAGGAAACCATAAGATATGATTTAACAAAATAAACTTTACTATAAACATAAGAAAATCAGTTGTTTGACACTATAAAATCATAAGACATCAGATGTATCTTGACGCGAAATCGATAAAAATGTTGTAACAAAATAACAATTCATAGCATTGTAATAATTTATTTATATGGTCATTAAAAAAAACAAATAAACTTATTATACATATTTAATATAAAATTCAAGTAATAATTTATTATTATTAAAATATTTTCAAAACAAAAAAAAAATTTTTTTTGTTAATCATAATTAAATTGTTTTTTTTTTAAATATAAAGTTTAAATAAATACTACTTTTCTTATTACAATATTTATAACAATATGATGAAAAACATTACAAAAATTCTTTAAAAAATTAATACTCATTATTAATAATTGTAGCATGTGCAAAAATATATTTCAAAAAGAGAAATATATAAAAAGCAATTAACCGGTTTTAATAATTAATGTATATCCGGAATCTGATTTATAGTAATATAATAAAATATAAAAATAATGATTATAATTAAAATGTTTAAATTAATTAACGGTATGCAAATTAGATATTCCTTTATAAAATATTTTATATTAATAATATTTATTGAAAAAATTTGCTCACAGGGTGTATTGTTTCCTCATGGTTACTTTGACATGAAAAAATTAGGTGCAATTGATGCATTTTATCTTAACATGTTAGCATTATCTAATTTGGAATATGGTGGTACAACAATTGAAGAGTTAGAAGCTCTTTCAAAAACAAGATTTCCTGAGGAAACAACTGATGATCATAAAGACGACAATGATCAAGCATTTTCAAATTCTAATATAAATACAAAAGACAACACAGATGAAGTAGTCGTAAAAAATCCATTTATTTCAAAAATGAACAAAATATTTAAAGTTAAAAGAGGTTTGTTTTTGTTTTTTTTATTTAACTATTTTATAAAACTTTTTTTTTTAGCTGTAATAGAAAATAAAATAAAGCACCAATTGACAGAAGAACAAGACGGAGAGGAAAAATTAAAAAATGACAATAATATATCAAAAGAAAATTTAAAAGCAACAGATATTGACGATCCATTTGCAGAAATTGTAACTCGTGCTCCAAAACGCCCATGGTACCACTATAAAAGTAGATCTTTAAATAGAGATGGTATAATGACAAGAAATCGATATCAAAAATTAAAATCTCATTATAAAAAAACAACTACAACAGAAAAGCCAATAATTTCTAGTAAAATTGCTCAAGAAATTGAAGAATATCATAGGCCTTTCATAATAGCCTTACCAATTCCGCCTACATTTAACTAAGAAATTTATTTAATTATTTAATTAAATATTGTTTTTAGATAAAATTGTCGGAAAAAGTCAAGTAAATATAAATATTAAATTATATGGCAAAAGCTATGTTAAAGAAGTTTTTTTTTTTAAATATTATAATATACAATTATACATATTATTAAGTAATATATATATATATCGCTAGTTCATTTTCATATTAATTTTTATATATTAAACAAATTAATTTTTGTGATAATTTTATCCAATATGCTATTAACTATCTTGTTTAAAATACCCAGGAGAAAAAGATATATAGTTCTAAAATATATCATTATAATTATTATTCTTACATATATATATATTATAGTATACTTAAATAGTTTTATTTTATTAATTTATCATAAAAATTTTTTAAAGTCCAAAAAAAATATTTAGAAAATAACATTTATCAAATATTCACTATTTACAATCTTAAATATATTTTTGATTTATTTTACTAAGACCACTTAAACAAAATAATTTAGACACATTATATCCACTATAAATCATTATTATATATGACGTGTCAATGGAATATACAGAAAAATTGAACTATAGTTATATGCATGCTAACCAAACCTTTGGTTATAAAATATATGTATTTATATGTACATATATCTTTCTTTTAATATATATATATATATATATAATTTAGTCATTCTTTTTGTATATCATCTTATTAAAAAATATTATTAATTCTTTTATCATTTTTTTTTTGTTATATATATAAATAAATTAGTAGAAATTATATCATAATAATTATAATAATTTCTATACATATTTTTTTTTATATTTAATTACTTTATACAATATTTATCCTCTATTTATAGAAAGTAATTGATATATAATAAATATATTTATTCAAGGTTATTATTTAGTTAACATAATATATTATTAATATCTATAACCTCATTTTATTTTACTTAACTTTAGAATACTCTATTCCAAAAATAATATTTAGTATACTTCTTGATAAGAACATAAATTAATAGGTAATCTTTTTATGACAAACAAAATAATGTTAAATTTTCTTTTCTTATTGTTTACTTTGTTAATTTATTATAAAATTTATTTGAAATATCATTGGTTAAGGTTGATTTTAATCTATTAAAGATTATAAAATATAATATTGTAAAAATTCTAATCGATACAGTGCAATTATTGCATTAATTTTTTTTTTATCCAATAATTAATATTATTAAATATAACTATTTTTTTTTATAGATATGCCATTGGGAAGCCTCTTTGGCGGTAGCTCTGGTAGCTCATTAAAACCACAACCATTATCTAATGAAAAAAAAGAAAAGTCAAGTTCTTTTAAAAGTGGTTTAGTTTTTAATGCCGATATTAAAAAAACAACTTCTTCCGGTAAAAAAACAACGATAAAATTAAATAAGATGACCTTTACTATTGAAAAACAAATTGCTGAAGGTATAATAAAAAAAACATAATTTTAATTATTTTATTTATATATTATTTTAGGTGGTTTTGCTATTGTATTTTTAGTTTCTGATAAAAACCATAAATATTATGCACTAAAACGTCAATTAATACGTGATGATAATCCTCGATTAGAATCTTGTAAACGGGAAGCTAATATATTAAAAACATTTGCTGGTCACAAAAATATTGCCAAATATGAAACACATTTAATTACTCAAAATAAAGCTGGTATCTCAGAATATATGTTGCTAACATCATATTATCCTTCATCTGTTTTTCAATTAATGAATGAAAGATTAAAAGCTAACCAAACATTACGTTTAACTGAAATTTTTAATATCTTTGAAGATATATGTCATGCTGTTTATGCTTTACATACATCAAATCCACCAATTATTCATCGCGATTTAAAGGTATTATTTAAAAAAGATTTTTATAATTTATAATTAAATTTATTTTGTAGATTGAAAATATATTAATTGATACAAATAGTGGTGTTCAACATAGACCTACTTATGTTTTATGTGATTTTGGTAGTTGTACCAAAGAAATATTATCACTAAAAACACATGGTCTTAATTATATAATTGAAGAAATTAATAAATGTACAACATTAAGTTATAGAGCACCAGAAATGGTTGATTTATATGAAGAAAATACAATAGGTGTATCATCTGATATTTGGGCTTTAGGTGTTTTATTATTTAAATTGTGTTATTTTCAATTACCTTTTGGTGAGAGTAGTTTAGCTATACAAAATGGACATTTTACTTTTCCTGATAACAAACATATTCCAGAATCATTAAAAGCATTAATTTCAGCATGCCTAACACCCAAATGTGATTTAAGGCCAAATATTTATCAACTTTTATCATTGATTTTAGAAATCTCTGGTTTAAGTAAAGTTTTAAAAAATCATTTAAATTCGCCAAAATTGCCTTTGGAAGTTGTAATTTCAAATTATAAAAAACGTTTTAATATACCATTAGATAGTGATAAAAAACAAATATCAGGATCAGTAAATGATATAAAAAATGATAAAGATTTAATAGTTAATGAAAAATCATTTGATTGTATTATTGATACTAAAAGACGTGAAAATGATAACAATTTATCTACCGGCTCTACAACAATTAATCCAAGATTAAGACCTAGACCTAGTACAATGAATCAAAAATTAAATTTAAATACACCAACATTACCAAAAGAATATACTCAAAATGAATCTAAATGTACACCAAATGTTGATGAAAATTTTGCTGATTTTGATTCATACCAAGAATCATTATCAGCAAAAAATACTGCACCCCCAATACCACTAATAAAATCACCAAATTCTGATAGTTTATTAAGAGCAAGCGCATTTAAGTAAGATAAACATATAAAAAAAAAAATAATTATCTATTTTATAGACCATATTATAGTGTTAAATCATCAATGACAGCATCTATTGGTTCAAATTCATCAGTAAGTGAAAAATCTAATGGTGGTATTGAATCAACAATAAATACAATTGATCCATTTACTTCTGCTCCATTTATAAAAAATAACAATGAAGTTGATGTTAAAGAGATGAATGATCAGGATTTTGTTAAACAATTTGATAAACTTAGAAATAACTCGCAAAAAAATTCCAATAAATCTTCAACATCAGGGTTTGAATTGGAACCATACGAAAGACATATGATTGAAACAGATCCTTTTGGTTATGCTCCATTTACTCCTGTGAAAGAGTTAAGCAAAACTTAGACATATTAAATATTTCATAATTACACTACATTATTTTTTATCTTTAAAATGACAAATTATGTGTATTTTTTTTTCATACTCCTGTGATTTATACATTTTTAAATAATAGTTTATTTTATAACCTGAAATTTTAAAAAAATTATTTTTGATTGTTTAACACGATTACTATATAAAATTTTTTTTTTACTTTTTACTTTTAATTAAAAATCATTTCTAACGATCAAATCTCTAACTTGTCATTTACTTTTACTTTGCAAAACTATCATTACTTATAGTATTTTATAATAACATATCAATAAGCTAAATTGATGTTAATCATCACTCTTATAACTTTGTTCATTTAAAATACCATTTAAAATAATTTTTATTGATAAAAATAAACTACTTTTGTTTATTTTTTTAATATATTTAAAATATTAAAAATAGTAGAAAAATTTTTTATTTTAAGAGACATTTTTTTTTAATTTTTAAAATTTTAACACACTATTACTTTTTTATTTTATAAGTTTAACATTTTCTTATAAACAAATGAAGTTATTTGATACTTTTCTTTTTTTTTTTAATAACAAACAAAATTTCAATAATTTTTTATTTATTATTTTAAATAAAATATGGAAAGAATGTTATGATAGATTAAAAAGAAGCAACAAAACTTTTTTTATTTTAATAAATTTTTATATATATATATATATATGTCAGGTCAACCTTAAGTTCATTTCGTTTTAGGACTACATAATTCTGGCAAGCATTTTACATTGGAAATTAGCCCATCATTTTTATATATCAATCCTCTAAATAATATGTATTTAACATATCTGTTTTTCATTTAAATTATATATATAAATTAAAATTTTGTTATATGCAATTTTAAACATATTTTATTTCATATATTTTAAAATCTTATTTAATAATATAATATAACTACTTGATTTGCATTAATTTAGATGACATTATATTATCATTGTTATTATATCTTTAACTTTTTAACATAAAGTATCACTTTTTTTTTATCTTCATTTTAGAAAATAAAAGTTTGTTCATTATTATTATATATATGTTTCCATGGATCTCGAGGGACGTTTTGTTGCAAAACATTTTACAAATGAAGAATTATTACGAATGGTAACATATCTTGAGGCTGAATTACAAGCAAAAGAATGTTATATAGCTGTTATAAAAGTATGTTTTTTAATGATAAATAATTAAAATTATTTTTAGAGTGAAAGAATAAAAAATATACTACATAATGTTCGGTATGGTAAAATGCCAAAAATTGATGATCCTTTAGAAGCTTTGAAAAGAGATTCTGATATAGTTGGTGCAAAATTTGATGAAGAAAATGTCAAATCTTTTTATGAAAGACAATTAAATGGTATTGAAAATTTAATTAAATCACAAAAACTTTATCAGAGTAATGTTAAAAATAGTCTTATTGCTGCTGAAAGTAGGTCAGCTGAGATTATTAAAGAATTGGAGTTGCAAGGTAAGGAGAAGGATAATGTAATTAAGCATAATGAAGATATAAGAAATGCATTAGAAAAGGAAAAAAATGATTTACATGATAATTTATTGTCAATGAATTCTCTTGTAAATGAATTGAAATGTAAATTAGAAAAGAAAGATAAATATTTACAGGAAGAAAAAGATCGTACCAAAACAATGATTCTATTTTTAATGGAAGAAAGAAAAAAAGTTATCTTATCAAATTACAAATTAGAATTAAAATGTAAATCTTTAGAAACGAAAGCAAATGCATCATTACCTATTGATGGAACATTAGTATCAGAATTAAAAAAAGAAATAAAAATTTTGAAAAAAGAGAAATTGAAGTTAATAGAAAGTATGAATGAAATGAAAGAAAGAAATACACAAATGGAACAAATTATAAAAAATCAAAAAGAAGATTTAAATTTGATTAGGAAAAATATTTTAACAAAAACAAAACAGGATACTATTTCACCACATATGAAACTTTATTCTACCAATACATTAAATACATTATTAAAGAATGGTGAATATCAAAATGGTTCCCGAATTCAAAATTCTAATACTTTTCCATCTACCTCTAAAGAATCAAGTATACCTGTGTTTAATTCAAAACCTCCAAATCCACTTCCAACATCTCGTTTAACTTTTACTTCAGAAAGGCGTTATCCTCGTACTGTGCCAACATTACCAAGTAGACCACCAATTGGAGGAAATCAAATAAACAAGAAAGTCTCATCACCTATCAGTAATATATCAAATATGGCAATAGTTAGTACGGGAATAGATAAACTTCATTTAATTGATCATACAGATAATTCATCAACACCATTAAAAGGACAATCACCTCATAATCGAACATCTCGTGTACCTACAATACCTTCTAACAAAAGAAGTACCTCTCTTCCTAGAACAAGCCTTCAAGTACACAACCAAACATTGAAAACATTACAATTGTTTCCTAAAATTGTAAAGAATGATGAAAAGTTATCGCCTAAAAAAACTTTGTTAAATAATCGATTGCAAAATGTTTCACCATGTCACAACAATAATTCATCCTCAAAAAATGGAACATTCCATCAACAATTGTTATAAATACTTTTTTCGGAATCAAGATTTGTTAATGTAATCTGTAATCAATTTTTTTATTTTAATTCTATAATATTTGAATGATAGACTTTATAAAACAAATATAAGAAAAAAATTTGATATTGTTAAATAATATAAATTTTTGAAGTATTTGTATTTTTCTTCATAATTTTAAAAACAAAAAAAAACTTTTTAAATCAAAATATAAATTTTTTTATTTAGATGTTTAAGTGATTCATACTTGTTTCATTATATATAAATAATGATTTTGTTACGACAATTATATTTAGAAATAAGATATTTATTATCTTCATGCATTGATTATACTACGACCTAAATTTTTGTATTTACGATTTATGATTCTCTATAACCAAAATTATCCCATAATTAACTTTTGATAAAGAAACTTTTGTATTAATTATTTTTATTTTAAAATATTATTTTTATTATAAAAATTGTTATTATATAATAGTATAGTTAAGAAAAATTTTATTAAACCAAATAATAGAAATTTTTTTTACCTAACCACTTTTTATTTTAACTTATATATTTTAAATTATTGATATTGATTCATAATAAGTGATTGTTTATATATTAGGAAATATATTTATACATTTATTTTATATTTTGTTTATTAAATTGTAGTTTTAAAAAATGTTTGGGATGACGGATAATCAACAGGTCATAATGTCTTTAATTCTTCATTTAATTGGAATTAATTTTGGAATTTGGTGTTGGTATTTATTCCCAAAAAATGTAAGTTTTTTTTTTTTTATATTTTTAAGACAATTTTATAAAAAAATTTTTAGCCATACCGACATGTCAACAGAAGTGCAGAAAGTATTATGGTTAAATTAAATGACATTAGTGAACATAAAAATTTAATATCATTAAACCCATCACAAAAAGATATAACAAATAATCGTTATCAAGGATAAATTTATTTTAAGTGCAAAAAAAATCACATAATAAATACTTTAAAATTTAATTGTTTGCATTATAATTAAAAATTATATATTTTTTTTTAATGAAATATTTAAAAAAGTTTTATAACATTTGTTTTTATTGTGTATCTATATATTCAATATCACCATAATTTTTAAGTAGTGGTGGTTCAGCATGATCGGGTAGTTCAGGTGTTGTTGTTTGTGTAGACATATTATTACAATTTGTTTTTCCATAAATACCAAATAAGTGTCTTCTTTTGTATGATGGACCTATTTTTTTTATTAAAACACACAATTTTTTAATATAGTTTCTTCTTTTATTTAAATAGGCAATACATTCCCACATCATTCTTGATAAATCTAAATCATCTTTTGTATCCATTGCTATATCTTTAAATAAAGGTGATGATAAACGAAAAAATGGAATATTTAAACTTGTACACCATGATAATCCTCTATCAACAGGAGCACCTTCTGTAGCAGTAACTTGTTCTACAAGCATTACACCTAATGTTTTTATAGCCATTGACAATGCAACTGGATTAGCTGATATTTCCATATTATTTGGATCTAAAGGTATTGTTGGTATAACACCTGTTCCAATACTTAATAAACATCCAATTTTAACACAATTTTCTTCTTTGTTTAATATTATATTTGTATTATTCCACATTTCAATTTCTGATATAATTTCTAATGTAGGATTATTAGAAATAATTCCACCATCAATATAAGTATTATCAACACATGAAAAAAATGTTGGAGCTGCTGAGGAACGTCTTAATGCTTTCCAAAGATATAAATCATCAGTATTTTTATAACCTAATTTAATATTTTCTTCATCAGATAATGGTAGTTTATAATTACGCATCATTTCTAATTGAACAGGAAATATATCAGCTTTAACTGTTGGAAACATTAAACGTGGCCATTTTAAATCATTAAGAAGAATTGCTTCTCCAACTTCTTTTTTAATAAAAGTTTCTAAATGATTTGTATTATATGGTCTAACCCATCCATCAAAAATGAAATCTTTTAAACGTAAGTATATTAATTGGCATTCTCTTAATGTTTTTCCTTGAGCTAAACCTGAAGCTATTAAGGCACCAGTTGATGTACCAGCACACCAATCAAAATATGGAGCAATTGGTTCTCCCATTATTTTTTCAATAAATATTAATGTTTGAATTAATAATAATCCTCTAATACCACCACCATCAAGTGATAATACATTAATATATTTACTATTACCTTCTTGAATATCTTTTTCCATACCATTAAGTGTTTTAATTAAGGCATCATATATAATATCTTGTTTTTTATTTAATATAAAATTATTATCACCATTTATTTCATCTATTTCATTTTTATCTGTGTTATTTAAATTACTATTTTTTTGATTAACAAGATTTTCTCGTGATGATGTATTACTATTTTTATATAATATTTTCATTGATGATTCACTAACACAACCAGAAACACATCCTGATTTACTTGGTGGGCATCGTTTAGCATCACAAATCATTAAACTATTTAATATTTCTTTTTCATTTAATTTTGCTGCAGCATGCCTTGGTGTGTCTCCATGAAGATTACAAACATTTGCATCAGCACCTAATGATAATAAAAGTCTTGTTACTTCTAAATATCTATTTGAAACTGCAATATGTAAAGCTGTATCACCATTTCCATTAGGAAGATTTAAATTACAATTATATGATGCAATACACATTATCATTCCTAAATCACCACGATTTGTAAATATATGAATAGGAGCCTGACCAGCTTTATTTAAAATATTTAAATTCATTTCTTGAGCTTTTAAAAACAATAAATTACTTAATGGATTTTTATGAGTAGCTATATGAATTACAGTGTTTCCTGTTGACTCATCAACTGCATGTAATAAATTAGGTGATGCCTCTAAAATACTTTTTATAACATCTTGGCCTTTTCCTTTAGATGCAATTGCTTCAAATAAAGCATTTTTTCCAGATCCTTTTGGATTTAATTCTGCTCCAAGACGTAATAATGTTGTCATACAAATAGGATTAGCATTTCTAATTGCTAAAAGGACAGGTGTAAAACCATCATTGTTAAGTGAATTTAAAATTGATTTAGTTTCTTCAAATTCAAATAATAATTCAATCATGTTTGATGATACTAAAGCAGCATAATGTAATGCATTGTTTCCATTCATATCAACTTGAGATACACTTGCACCTTGTTCCAATAATACTTTAACTATTTTTGGTTGATTGGTTTGAATTGCTAACATTAAAGGATATTGTCCTTCAGGTAACGAAATTACATTAATGAAATCTTTAATATCATGATTTTTTGTTTTTAAAAAATTTATTCCATCTGGTGAAAATATATCACTTCTTTGACATGCAATTGCTATATGTAATACTTTCCAAAGTGGTCGAACCTGGAACATCGTTGTAATATCACGAATTTTTTTACGACAATCTTTTGACTTATCTATAATTAAAATATTATTAATAAAAAAAAAACTTTTTAAACAAACCAAGAAATTTGAATAATATTTTGCATTCTAAACATCGACGATAAAAATCTAATGCATCTTCCATTTCCTGAGAACGAAACAAAGATAATGATTTAAATACTTTTGTTTCTACACTGTATGAATAAACAACATGATGTAATGGTTTTGATGGTTCATTTTTTATAGTTCCTTGAACAACTCTTAATGATGGAATTGGTATAATTTTTTTTTCATCCAAAGAATTTGGATAAACAATTTCGTGTCCTAACAACAATTCGTCTGGAAAAAAGACTACCTCACATGGATCAGAAGGAATCCAGTAATCTTCACCAAGTAATTTATCTTTAGCACTTGTCCATAAATCATTAAGTTTAACAGCCACATTTGCTAATGAAAACAAACTTTAAAAAATAAAATAATAATATTATATATTTTTAAAAATTAATTTAAACAAACCTTGGTTTTGAATTATTTCTCTCCAAAACAGGTGATGGTGGTGGTGTTTTTGTTCCTTCAGCATTTGGTATTCCATTTAATTCAGTTGATGCCGAAACAACAGAATAGCTTACAGAAATATCATTTTGTAGACGTAGAGACATAATTTGTCTCAAAAACAATAATAATTGTTATTGTTAAAATGATTGTCAATGTAATATAGTACAATTAAAGCTACCTCAAATGTTATCTAAAATAAAATAATAAATTACAACAAAAGCATTATATAGTCATTATTGGTTAGGAAAATAATCGAATTACATAATTATCATATTAATAATATAACATTTATAATATACAAAAAAAGAAACAAATTAATATCTTTGCATATAAAAATAATAAAAAGAACAAAAAACAATTAATGTATAATGATATTATTTAAAAGGATAAACAATAGGTATATTTTTAGTTGAAAAAATAATTTTTTTTGAAAAGAATTAATTGGAAATATATTTATGGAGTAAATAATATTTTTGTTTATGAATGATTTTTATGGATATATTATCATTTAAAGATATGAATATAATTTTTTATATATATTAAAAATTTATAATTAAAAAGTTAAAGGTTTTAAAAAAATTTTTTATATTGCTTGTTTTTTTTTTAATTTATTTTATAACAAATAAAAATAAAATAATACTTTATTATTATTAATAAAAGTTATCATAACCTTAAAATATATTACTATAAAAATGTAATTATTGAAATGAATAATTTTATAGGAAAAATAATATAATATTTAAATAAAAAAAATGAATAAAATAAAATATAAAAAAAAGACAATTATAATAATGATATTAATTTTATATATAATGAAATATCTAATATAATACTAACCATGTAACCCAACTTAATATTTTAATCTTTAAAGAAATACAAAGTATAAATTGCACTAAGAGGACTTTTATTATTGTGTCATAAATATAAAATCAATTTCACGTGAAAAATTTTTTTGTGATATAAATGAAAAGAATAGATATAAAAATGAAATCTTCTTTAATGTAAAAATAAAACTTATAGAGTAGAGATAAAATAATAAACTAAATAGAAAAAAGACAATCTTATAAGCATATTTATATATATGTGTGTATTGTACAATGGATGACTTCAAAACATTACTATTTAGTACAAACCAATTTTGCAAACAAAACATCAATATAAGTAGTTTAAAAAGAGACAACAAATATTCATTGTGAAAAAGTTTTATTTAATCAATGCCTAATATAGATATTTTAACTGTATATTGTTCTTGTTTAAATATATTACAAATAACAATTTTGTATTTTCATTTAACTATAAAAACTTTTTTATTAATTAATAAATTTTATATAACGACTAATAATAACTTTAATATTAAATAATATTAGCTCCATTTATTTCTTATTTTTAAATAGAAAGAAAAAATTCCCCTTATCTAAACAACTCAAATAAAATATGACATATTTTTTCATCCAAAAAATTTATGATTTAAAATTTTATAGTGCAAAATAATATTTTAAAAACACAAAAGCAATATTAAAAATTTTTTTTTAAATGTTCTATTTATTTATAAGAATGTCATAAGAAAGTAACAAAATTCAATACAAATGTAGATGTTTGATCTATAATCTTTTTTTAATTTTGATAGAAACAAATTCACTTTTATTTGTTTCAAAGAAAGAATGGAATTAAAAAATGATAAAATTATATTTAGAAACTTTTACACTGTTAAATGACCTATTAATTATTAAAATTGAAATGTATACTTTTGAATAAAAGATTTAACTTTATGGTAAAATAGAATTTTATTATTATTGTTACCAATTTTACATTATAATATTTGGTATTAAAAAATGAAAACGAAATAAAATAATATATATAAATATTATTTAAATAATTATACCATAAATAAATTTCATGTATTTTTTAATAAAATGTTATAAATATATCTATTGCAATAAAAATTTTTTTTTTTCTCTTTTATTGATAAAAGTTAAAATTTTATAATATATTTACATTCATTGAAATTTCATATCAGCATTCTAATTTTTATAAATAAAAAGAATTTAATTAAAACGTTAACTTGGATTTATTATAATTTTATACTTTTATCAAACATTAACCAATACATAAAAAAAGACAGATTTTACATTTTTTGTTGATAGTAAATAAAATAAAATTGCTATTATAAAATGTCATTGAGAACCATTAATTAATTAAAAAACAAAATATTTTATTGTTAATCTATATAATAAACATTTCTTTTATTGCTCATAAAATAAATAGTTTTTATTATTATTTAGACACCTTATATTTAAGTAATAATATACTAGACTAATATTGCATAATAATTGTTGTTATTCAAAATTAGTAAATTACTCTTTTTTTATCATTTAAAAATGTAAATAATTTAGAAATTGATGCCACAAAATACTTAGTAACTTAATAACTTTTAAGTTACAAATTTTTTTAACTTATCATATTATAATTGTTATAACATTATCATTAATTAAATTTCATAGTATATTGAAATCAGATTATTTTATAAAAATTCATCAACAAAAACTGGAAATATTATATTTAAAAAAAATTTGCAAATATATGTTGAAATAAATTTTATAAAAAAAATTGTATAAATATTTTTTGTTGACAAGAAAATTTCTTATTAATTTTTTTTAATACATAAATAACACTTGGATTTTTTTTTTTAATAAAAAATAAACACAATTGTTTATACATAAATAGTTTGACTCTGATATTTGATAAAGCTTACAATTACTATAGATATTTTTAATTGTGATAAAAGTTGCATAATAATAAGTTTTACAAAATAAAATTAATATTAATATATTTTGCGTTACTTGATATGTTTAGTTATAAGTATAAAAATAAGTTTGAAAAAAAATTATTTTTAATTATTTATTTGGCTGAAATGGTTTACGGCGTTTAATATATCCTCCTTTTTTATAATTTCCATCATTTTTTCCACTTTTTTTATCATTTTGAATATTTTTTATATTTTGTGATTCATAATTATCAATACCTTCTTCTTTCCCTTCAACTTTATTATCTTTCATAAAGATAGATGAATTTGAATAAATATCAAATTCATTATATACATCAGGTAAATGATCAAATGGTTCTTTAAAAAAAGCCGTATGTGTATTTGTGTAGTAACCCTGAAATACTGATTCAAATCTACATAATTTCATGACACGATAAACATGAAGTAATAATTTTGGGAAACGTAAAGTAAAGTATTGTAAAAAATTATCTGGTATATCACCTAATGATTTTTTTGTTTCATCTGGAAGTTCTCGATAATGATGTTTTTTGTTGCGCATTGCTCTAAGCAAATCTCTAACTGTATCGTGTTTATATGTCCTAAATTTTCTTAAATCTTCTGCTAAGTATTTGCATATAACATTTCGCCAATTACGACCAACAACAAATAAAGCATTTTTTTCTAAATTTTCAACAATTATACTTTCTTCTGTTTCAATTTCTATTCGATCACTAACATCCATAAAAAATTGTAATTTACGATCATTAGACCAAAACATTGGATGTGATAATATAGATTTAGCGGTTGGACGAAATATTGGCTTATTATGAATCATAGCTTCAATAAGATGTACAGCGACATCATTTTCTAAAAATAATATACATATTTTTTTAATATATATATGATAATTTATCTTACCTAATATTAATTCTAAATTAAAACGTCCTTGTATAATATTATCTTGTCTTTTTATTGTATCACCAAATGGATGTTTACCATTTGATAAAACATAATAATAAATACAACCTAATGAAAAAATATCAACAGATACAGTAACAGATGCTTCACTATTAAACGTTTCTGGTGCTATCCAACCTTCAGTACCTGTCATTCCTGAAACCCGACTAATAGAATTACAATTAATTTTTAATCTTTTACATAATCCAAAATCTGATATAAGAACTCTAACATGTCCAGTTTGACTATTTTTTGATAATAAAATATTTTGTGGTTTTATATCACGATGAACTATATTTAAATGATGAAGATGTTCAACACCTTCTGTTGCTTGACGTAAAATTTCTAAATTATCTAATAACATTATATCACGATATTCTTTTTTATCAATAAATGTAGCAAGCGAACAATCACACAATTCTAAAGCAATATATTTAAAAGTTCTATCAGATTCAGAACAAAAATATCTTATAACATTAACATGTGAATCACTTTCACGAAGCATATTAATTTCTCTTGTTGTAATTTTAACTAAATCAGATAATACTCTTTTGACAGCAACATTTCTTCCTTCAAATGTTCCACGATATACAACTGTTCCTTCACATCCTCTACCTAATATAACTTTTGGATCATATTGTAATTTTCCTATAGCAAAATGTCCTTCAATTAAAGTATTATTTTTATGGGTGTCATCATTATCATTAGTAGAAACATATGATAAATTTGATTTAGAACTTTTTGTTTCATAATAACTAGAATTAGACATTCTTGAACTTTCTAAAATACTTGTCCTACTTGAAGTTTCATAATTATTTGATTTTCGTATTATTTTATAAATACATATAACAATTACTATGGCAATAGAAAAAATAGCTATTATAAAAGCAGAAATTAAAATATAAGGATTTTTCATCAATATAATATGTAATATTTCTGGAATATCCCAATAATCATTCTCAAAATCATTCATCTTATCTTCAATTAATTCTATAGTTCTTCGATCAATTCCACCTTTACTAATACCAATTTTTTTTCTTTTTTTATTAAAATTAAAATAAGGTAATCGTTTATTATTATAAATGTGTGAATTTAAATCATTAATCACTGGAATCAATTCAGATGCAAACATTTTTGGAATTTCATGATATCCAATACTTAATTCATAATTTGATTCATCTTTGTTATTATCAACATATTTTATTTCTTTATTATTTTTAAAACCAATTGATTTTTTTTCCTTATCACCAATAGTAATTTCTTTTTTGTCAAAAATTGTACTTATATATGTAGGAATGGCATACATAGCATCTGTTGACCGACCAATATATAGAGATGGTTCATAATATTGTGATTTGGTTTCATTTTTATTTAAATCATATAGAATAGCATTATATAAAACATTATACATACTCATATCCATTAAACTAGCCTAAATAATTATATATATATATATATATTTATTAAGTAAAAAATATTATTATTAATATTTTTAAATGTTTTATATAAAACTTTTTACTTTAAGTTGACAATTTACTTTGTTTATTTAATAATTTTACTAACTAAATTTTTTTTTTACACTTGTTTTATAATTCTTATAAAAAGAATATAATATAGAGAAAAATGATAAATCATATATGATGAAAATCATCAAAAGAAATGTTATCAAAACATGTTTCTTAAAAATATGTATATATTTAATGAATGTATTTAAGTTGCATTATTATAAAATACTAAGATTTTTTAAACTATATCCCATATATTATTAAATATAAAACACACACATGTTAATATTGTTGACCCATTGTAACGATTAATTTTTAACTATGTGTGATATGTAGAAACTCATTTAAAATAAAAAGCTCATTTTGATTGATGCTTGTAAAGTAATAAACCAATAATTTTTCAACCAAATGTTCTACCTTTGAGTATTAAAATTAAAGAGGAGGTGAAAAATTGAAATAATATAGACAAGCAAAAATTACATATCTCGAAATGAAATTAACATAGACAATAGGAACAAAGTGATATTTATTAAAGTATCTAACAGAACACAAGACATGATTGTAGCCTGAAATACTTTATAATGCCACAATCATATTTTATATAAATTAAACTATTATTTTATCTTTGAGCCTATTAATTTATATATTCAAAATTAACTAAATTATTTTCAGATATCATTAAAAATTATATACAAAATTTAATATCATGAACAAAATTGATATAAAATATTTATAAAAAAAAAATGAGTAATACTAATAATATTCCGGGTTTAACTAATAATACTTCATACCCTTCCAGTACTGATATACAAACTAGTAATGTAAAACTTCAATCTCGTGGAAGGACTAATTCTGTTCATACACAATTATCTAAAAAAACATCAGGAACATCAAATAATTCACCTAAAACAAGTATTACTAGAAGTAACTTAAGATATGATGGTATAAATACACCTAAAAGATCACTTTCAAAAGTTGGATCAAATAGTTTAACTGTAAATAATGATCCAAATTATGGAAAACCATTAAAAAGGCAAGGTTTCAAAAATATAGGATCATTTAAAGAAAAATATCATGGACTTGCATCAAATGGTTTTCATCGTTTAAGAAGAATCTCAAGAGCTGATATATCAAGAATAGCTGATCGTAAGAATTTTATTATAATTATTTAAAATAATATTTATTTTTTTATATAGATCGTGGTATACCATTACGTTTTAGAGGACAATTTGATTTTAGATTAATTGTTAGTCGTTTTGAAAAACAAAGTACTTTTCATGGTATTTGTCATGCAGCTACAGCACCAAATTATAAATGGAGAATTATGTGGTATTCTGCTTTTTCGATATGTTTTTTAGCACTTATAATACAAGTATTTTATTTAATTAGAAGATACCGAATGTATGAAAAAACAGTTGATCTTGATCTCAAATTTGAGAGTGCCCCTTTTCCAGCAGTCACAATATGTAATTTAAATCCTTATAAAGCAAGTGCCATTCAAAATGATCCAATAACGAAATCAACAATGGATGCTTTTACACATTTAATGAATAAAGGTGCTTCAGCAATAACTGGTCTTGCTAATGAATTAGCGGCGGGTAAGTTAATATAAATGTTGACAAGTAAAGGAATTTATTTATATAATCATTTGTGATTGATGACTTATCATTAAAACGTAATTATATTGGAAGATTAATTTTAATTCAAAATCATTCAATCAAATCAACGCAAATTATATAATTGAGGGTACAATTATGAATTTTACAAGAAAATTTTCTAAATTTATAAGACATTAAAAATTAAATATTAAAAAATATAAAAAATATAAATATGTAATTTTTAGCAAAAAATGAAATTATAGAAAGAGTAAAAAGAGAAGAACCAAATAACGAATCAAGAAGATATTTACAAGTATTAGCACAATGTTATTGTGAAATTAGTACACTTTCTGGAATAAGAAAAAAAGGTAGTTGTTTTGCAGCATATAAAGGTAACATTTCATTAACTTTTACTGGAAATAATCTACATAACTTTCATCCATCAAAATGTTTATGTCAGCTAGATCGTGTATCAAAAACATTATGGCCTTGTTTTCCAAAAAATAGTTGGGAAAAAAAAATGTGTAGTAAATGTGTTAAATCATTGGGACATTGTCCAATGAAACATATTAATAAAAAACTAAGAAACAAAAGAAGAAAATATTATAAAGATATTTTACAAAGTTTTAATAAAAAAAATCAAACATCACAAAAAATGAATATTACAAATACAATTGAAAATACTAATAAAAATTCATCAAAAGTTGGATGTCGTTGTCATGAAGAGTATAATCATTGTGTAATGAATCCAGAAAATGGATATATACCAGAAATTGTACCTAATGATAGTTTAGATGATGTTTTAAAAAGAGATTATTTATCACCACAATATGCATTATCAACAACTACAACAACTACAACTACACAAGCACCTAGTGTAGTTCAGGCATTAGGACTTGAGGTAAATTATATCTTTATTTTATGCTTAAATAAAATATATATTCTATTAATTGAAGGAACTCGAAGATGAAATTGCTATTACAACACAAGCACAACAAAATTTAATGTTTGCTGTTGGAGCAAAGCCAATGGAACAAAAAATAGCAATGTCACAAAAAATGAGTGAACTTATTTTAAAGTGCTCTTTTAATCAAAGAGATTGTGATTTTAAAAAGTAAATTAAAAAGATAAAAAATAATACTTTAATATATATATTTATAATTTATAGGGATTTTAAATTACACTATGATGCAACATACGGTAATTGTTATACGTTTAACTGGGATAGATCAAAAAATGTATCAGCTAATAGAGCTGGTGCTAATTATGGTTTAAGATTATTATTATTTGCAAATATTTCTGAATATCTACCAACGACAGAATCAGTCGGATTTAGAATTACAGTGCATGATAAATGGATAACACCATTTCCTGATGCCTTTGGATATAGTGCGCCAACAGGATTTATGACATCATTTGGTGTAAGAATGAAACAATTTATTAGACTTCCAGCACCTTATGGAAGATGCTTAGATTATTTTGAAGCAGATGAAAATTTCCATATATATCGTGGATACAATTATTCTGTGGAAAGTTGTCACAGAAGCTGTACACAACGTGAAGTTATTAAAGCATGTGGTTGTTCTGATCCTATGTATCCTGGATTTAATAATTCTGAAGTCTGTAGTGTATTAGATCCTGTTGCAAGAAGATGTATTCAAAATATAACATCACAACTAACTAAAGATATATCTGAAGGTTTATATAAAGACTGTATATGTCATCAACCATGTTTGTACGTTTTAAATTTAATTATTATTAATTAAATTTTTTTTTTAGAGAAAGTGGTTATGAAGTATCTTTTTCAGCAGCACGATGGCCATCTGGAACATCAAAAATAATGGAATGTGAAGCTTCAAATGATTTATGTATGGAAAAATATAAAAAAAATGCTGCTATGGTTCAAATATTTTATGAAGAATTAAATTTTGAAACATTAACTGAAAGTCCTGCATACTCTTTAACAAGTGCTTTAGCTGATCTTGGTGGTTTGACTGGATTGTGGATTGGTGCTTCTGTTGTATCATTATTAGAAATTGTTGCACTTATAATTTACACAACTCAAGCATATGTGCAAAAGAAAAAGTTAGAATCGTAAGTTTTTTTAAATATAAAACCACTACAATTTTTAATTTTAGTGCACCACCTCCTAAAATGTCATCAAATAGATCATTAGCAAATATTTCCAAAAAATCCATTAAATTGATAGGTTCAGAAAAATCATCAAAACAATCTGTTTTACAGGAAGTTGATGAAACAAAAACAGAAGAAACATTATCAGAAATTCAAAAATCATCAACATATTATATTCCACCTGGAGCAGATTTGCCATGTATTTGTTCTTATAATGCTTATGGACACATTGAAGTTATGAAAGTTTTATGCCCTCAACATGGTTATCTATTAAGAGCAAGAGGTATATATGAAGATGATATTTATGCAGATGAATGGGAAGAAGAAGAGGAAGAAAATATTGAGGAAGAAGAAGATGACATTGTTGAAGGAGAAGAAATTTATAGTCAAATGGATTTAGAAAATTTTAATAACATAAAAAATAATATGGAAATTGTTAATGAAGATGATGAACATATACAAAGTAATTCAAATAATTTTTTAAAAAATAATAATACAAAAAAAGATGATACTATACAAATAGAAGAATCATTAGATCTAAATAATAGTAGTGAAAATCGCAAATCAAGTAATGTTACCAATGATACACCTAATTTAAAGAATGATTATAAACAAAATTCACCTAAAGAAACAGTTAAATACGTTCTACCTAAATTAAATAAATTTAAATCGAACTTCATTTCTAGTAAAGAAAATAGTAAAAAATCTAAAAATTCAATAGAAGTACCAAATGGACAAGATCGTTCTATATCAGATACTTCATCAACCAAAGATATATCATCAATTGCTACAATAGAAACATTGGAAACTAGCAAATCAACGTCTACTTCACATGGTCTTACAAAACTTTTTCAAGAAAAATAATTATTTTATTTTTATATATTTACAATTTATATATACATATTTTTTTGTAAATTTCAAAAAAATACCAACGTCTATATTAATACGAGTGAATTTTTAATTTTATAAAAAACAAAAAAACATATTTCTTAAAACTTACCTCTATAAATGCATCAAGCGTTTCCGATCCAACAAATTTATTTACTGCATAATGTAAACCATCTTTCTTTAAATGAAAAGTATCTATAATAACACTTGAAAAATTTTTTTCCCATAATATTGTTTTCGTTTCTGTATCAATACAAATAATTTTACCATTTCCTGGTTTTGATAAGTAAATAAGTGATGATTTATCATCATCCTCTATAGGTATATATGAAGTATAATCATAATATGTTACATTCCATACATCATTATTTGTTGAATTTTTCATCACTAATTGATATTCACTTCTTCCAACATACACTAATTCATTTTTACTTACAGGACAAATATTTTCATCTAGCGAATTCCTTATTTCCTCACTTTGTAAACCACGTTCAAAATGAATACTTAACCAAACATCTTTTTTAGAACCTTAAAATTATGTTATTATATATTATTTTATAATAATTATATATATACCTGCATAAAATATTCCATCATTTGTTTTACATGGTGATGTTTGAACTAATTGTGGTATTGTAAAGGGTAGCCTTTTTAACTTATTTTCTGTATAAACAAATAAATTACCATCTTGAGGATTAGGAAGAAACAAAAAATTCTTATTGAATCTTTTTGGAGTCTCTAAAAGTGGTTTATCTTTGTATCTCCAGATTTCATCACCAGTAAAAGTATTTACGGCAACCATCATACCATCAATTGTTGATATTAAAGTGATAGCATTAGGATCTTGTGTTTTCTAAATAAAGTTGATTACATATAGATACAAAAAAATAATAATAAAAATTTATTTAATATAAACTTACAACGTCACAGCTTGGAATTCTATCATTTTTATTAGAATATATACTGCAAATGAAAACTACAAAAATTGATACGTAAAATAAAGTTTTCATCAGTTAAAAAAATGTATTTAGGTTAAAAATATGGATAATTGTATAAAAACAATATATATTTCACCTAAAACTTTAAAAAATATAAAAATAATACATTTAAGAAAGAATAAACTTGTTTTTAATTTTTGATGACACACTATATTGGATTATCCTACTACGAATGCAAAAGAATACATTATACCAAATATTTCTACAAATCATTGTCATTTCAGAAAATTATAGAATTGATATATAAACAATTTCCATAGTGAAAAATCATTTATTTTCTAATAAATACTTTTATTGCTTGTTAAATATTATTAGAAAAGTGTTATTTTTTGGTTATACTTCTTGTACTTTTGTTTTATGTTAGTAATAAAAGTCTTAGTAATGATGAAATCTTTTTTTAGTGTTAATATTTAATATAAATATGGCGCAAGGGCAGGAAAATATACCAATTGCAGAATTTATGGATATAGCTGAAAATATACCTGAATTAAATTTTTCAATTATGCGCGAAAGATTATTTACATCAATGTTGAATAAATTATCAAGTCTATATCTAACAAATGTATCTAAAAAGAATCGCAAATTTATAGAATTTTCAATACTTTATCTTGTAAGTAATATTTTCTTTTATATATTATTAATTTATTTTTATTTTTAGTTTATAAGTGGATGTTTATTTTTGGGTTATTTACACTATATTTTACATAATATTCCTGGTCCTTGTTTAAAGGAAATAGGAAATGAATGGCCAAAAGATGGAATTTTAAGAATAGAAGTAATTAAAAATTTGAAACATGTTCTTAAGATGGAGAAACTTTTTATATACAATCGTACTACTGAAGTAACATATTTTGAATTAAAAAATGTTTTCTTAAATGGACCATCAGCATTACCACCTCAATTAAGGTATAATGAAATAGATGATGTAAATGAAGTATCACAAAATAATGACTATTGGTTTCAAAATTTAAGAGATTTTATTTTTAAAGTATTAGTTGGAATAGAAGAACCATATTATAATTCTGTTAATGATTTACTAACACATTACAACACTAAACCGGATGAAAGATTTTTTCATGGTGGTCCAGATAATGATGAAATATATTATCATACATTTGATCCTGATTTTATTCCATACATGAGAGATAATTTTATAAGTATTGTAGAATTTTCTTATTATCATGGATTGTTAAGATTACATCCAACAATTCGTCATAAATACAATATTCCTGTTTATACATTAAGATTAGATTCACAAAATAGTTCATGTTTTGAACATATTGATAAAACTCAGATAATGGTTAATTTTATTGGTTATGAAGAGTCACTTATTGTATCATTAAAACATATGGCCGGTACAGAAACAGAACGAGGATATTTTAGAGATATTTTAAGTGGGGAATATTTTAGATTTGTCTATTTTAATCATCCAAAAAGAAATATACTTATTGCCGTTGGATCAATGATTTTATTTACGTTATTAATTTCACTTTTACTTAGATATTCACATCAACAAATATTTGTTTTTATAATGAGTCTTTTAAGAATGTTTGAATTAAATATAGCCATAAATTCTCCAGTAGCTCCATTGATAACAGTTATTTTAGCATTAGTTGGAATGGAGGCAATAATGAGTGAAGTTTTTCATAATACTTCAACGGCTTTTTATGTTATTATGATTGTTTGGGCTGGTGATCAATTTGATGCAATTGTTTGCCGTCATACATTATCAAAAAAATATTGGTTAAGATACTTTTTTTTAACACATTGTACTTTTTATGTTTATCAGTATGGTTCAAATGGATATTTCCCAAATTTAGCATTATTTATTTCAACAGTTTTTATATTGTATACAATGATTAAAATATATCATGATTTGGAACTTAGTTGTTTTATAATGGAAAATTTGTTAGATGAATCTATGGATAGGAATATTCAAAATCAAAATACAACAAGTAAAGGAATGTATTATTTTGGAAAAGATAAACAAAATAAATGGTACATAGGACATTTAAAAATAAATTCATCAATGTTAAAATTTTATGAAGAAGGTCAAATAAATATTGAAAAAGCATACAAGGGAGATTTCCATATTTTACCTAATACCTGTTTTCCTGAAAAAAAAGATTTGGCATTATGTGTTATTATTCCTGAAGAAATTGTAGTAGAATATTTTAATAATCAAATAGAACCAGGATTTTTTAACTACAATTTTCCATTTGTCAATTTTTCTAACCTTACAAATTCAAGAAATTTAGATGAAGTATCAATAGAACATCGATTTGAAGCATCTGTTTCACAGTCAAATATTTTATATAATAATATAAAAGAAAAAAATGTATCTGATAGTGAAATTTGTCACTTTGTACCATATTTTTATTATGATAATGTGGAAGAAAATATGTCAACATTAGCATCTAATGATGAGAAATTTAATTTGACATATATTAATAGTCGCAATGAAGAATTTTTACATTGTGATAACGATGATGAGGAAAATGATGATATAAGAGATATGCTTAAAAAATGTGACAGTCTTCACTTTTTTAAAGATATACGAGGTACATTAATTGAAAATGAAAGTTCTACATCAGATGATAGGAGAGTATCAGTGTCAAATTCACTTCTAAGGTTACCAAATTTAGTTGCTATTCAACATTTTAAAAATATTATATCAAATGCTATACAACGTGATAATGTATAATATTAGTATAGTAATGTGAAAAGCATAGTTTAAAGAAAGTAATATATTAATTGATGTACTTTATCCACATAATTCAATATTTTATAATGAAAAATAGCAATACTCTTATTACGGGATTTTCATAATTTATCAATTAGTATTTTTTAAGTGTTTTTTTTTTATAGATAGGTAAAATTCATTAATTTTAATTAAAATATTTATATTTTAAATAAATCAAGACATGGTTAAAAATTATATATGTTATAATTAAGTTTTGAAATTATAAAGAACCCATTTGATAATTGTTTGTTGAAAATTAAGAATATATTTTTTATCTAATTCATCTATAAATTTGCTTAACTCTGTCGTTAATTTTTTTTGCATTATTTTTATTTCAATAACTTTGTTTAATTCTTCTGTGTTGTAATTTTTTTGAAGAATTTGAGACTTTTGAATAAAATCAGTAATTTTGCTATTAAATTTATCTAATTCAATTTTATTGTTAATGAAACACTCCTTGGTACACGATGTTATTGCGATTCTCCATTTTAATTCAACCTGGCATCGTGATATAATAAATGCAAAAATATTAGGAAAAGTAAAAGGTAATTCTTTTGGATAAAAAGATGATATTTCTAAATTTTTTGATGATTGAAAATATAGTGCTGGAATTCTTTCAGTTTTCATTGCATAAGGTACATCAATTTCAGTAACATCAACAATACTAAATTTTATTAATTTATTAAAAGGCAAGAAATAGTTTGCTAATTGGTGAAAAATATGCATTATCGCCATACTAGGACCATGAGAATTTCCACCACTTAATAATATTACGTGATCTGATTTGTTTAAAAGTATATTTGTAAATTTTGTAATTGTTAAAAATTCATCCATTGATAATTTTGAAACAATACTTTTTACATTAGTACTGTTTACCATATTTTTTTTTCTTGTTTCTTTTTTCATTAAAATACCTTTTTTTTCTTTAGTACGATAATTTTGTAGCATTTTAATAAAAGTTCTAATATCAAATTCTAAACTCTCCACATAATATATTGCATCATTAGTTCTTGATATCAAAATTGTTAATTCATCACTATCAATTTTTGGAATATTCCAAATTAATTTTAAATAATCTAAATATTTAATAGGAGCTAAGTAAAATTGAAGACTTTCATTTTGATAACATTGTATTGTATCATTCTTTGAAAAACGTTTTTTTTTATAATTTTTTCTAAAATTGTGTGCATATAAATTCATATATTTACAAATAATCTCTCTACGTAAACTTTTTTCTGTTTGTTTTTTAATTAAATATCCAGACATTTGACAACACATTTTTTTAGTTTCTTCTGGTGAAAATAATTTAATAATTTTGTTACAAAAAACTAAATTTTTATCAAAATAAGTAGCATTTGAGTTTTTTAAACAAAAAGTTTTTTCTGACTTAAGTTCAATACAACATGATTCAAAATGTAACTTTTTCAATTCATTTTTTTTACACATAGTCTCATAATCAGTATTGTCTATATTTCTTGAAAATGTTTTTATTTTATGATAACATGAATTATGATATTTAATTGCTACTCTTTTGAATCTACCTATTGAAGGTGTATCTTTCCATTCAAAAGGATTTTTTTTAGTAAATTGTATAACAACATCACTAGAATTAAGTATATCATAAAATTCATTGTTTTTTACTGGGTATAATGGAGTTCCTAAATTAATCCAACGTACTGGCATAGTAACGCTACTAATTTTTTCTGTTATCCAATCACTTAGTATTTTTTGTTTTGAGCTTATAGATTCAATAAATGTATTTTTTGTTATACTATTGTTTTCAAAATTTCGGGAAAAATGAAATACTATTCCACTTGTAATATTGTTTCCAGCAATTAAATTTACCAAACTATTATTAGTTGTAACAATAAATTTATTATTTTCTAAAAAATCTTCTTTCTCAGATTCTTTATATGATCTAAAGACAAATTCACTATAAAAAGGTGTTGAACGTGTTGGAAAGTAACCTAGAATTAAACTATTATATTTTCCAATATAATTCTCAAGTTGTTCTTTGTCATTAATTCTATTAAAGGGATGTAATAAATGATTCAACCACTTAAATAAATTTTCCTCAGTAAAATCATTAAGAAATTGAATATATTTTATTGAATTTAAATATGCTGTGATTATTGGAAAATTATATAATTTAAATGTCTTTCTACATTCCCCCTTGGATTCAAAACAATTAACAGCGTAAAATTTAATATTTTCATATTTACCAAACAACTTTCCTGTGTTAGCATATACCTCTCCATGAATTATTGAATGTTTACTCCATGGTGAATAATAATAAATTATAACTATTTCACTTTGTAAAAGTAATTTGTCAATTGATGCTTCATTACCATCTGAATAATCTACTATCCATGGTGTATTTAAAAATAATGACTCCGTCAATTGTTTTCTATATGTTATCAATGAATGTGCTTGAAGTCTAAAACAATTAATAAGAAAATAAAAATAAAAACTTACGAATAATTATAAAATAAATATTTTAAAATAATAATAAAAAATGTTGACACGAGCATTATAATATCTTTTTTTTTCCAAAGTAATATTTTATTATCCTCTATGTGCTCTTTATTTTCTGTACATGAATCTGACGTGGAACTACATTCAGTTGGTTGTATATTACCACAAGATTTATCTCGTTGACTTTTATTATCAGTATTTAATATTAAATTTGAATATTCAATAAAAGATTCATTCATTATGGTCCTACTTAAATAACATGCATATTGTTCAATATTATTTTCAAACCATTCCTTATTTAAAGATGATGACATATTATTTTCATACATACTCATATTGTCAATTACTTTTTCTTTAATAATTTATAATAAATGTATTTTAATATTTACCTTTAGAAGTATTTTTATCATCTGATAAAATATCAACAGAACACAGCTTTAAATTTAATAGATTATCATTTTTATTTTCATTTCTATTATTTATATTCATTGTCCAGTTCTAAAATCAAAAAAAAAAAATTGTATATATACATATCATTTAAAAAATCAATAGAAAAAATTATTATAATATGAAATACTTATATTATACAAAAATTTATCATTTGTATAATAATTAAAAAAGTTTTAGATAAAGTATATATATAAATATTATTTATGATTTTTAAATTTAGATAGTTTTATATCCTAAAAAGAAAATTTATAGAGATATATTTATTCTTAAAATAAATTAAAATTGTCAAAAGCATTAATTTATTACTAAATTTTTAAAAGAATTAATATTATATAATAATTTAAAAATTATTTTATTAGGTTATTATCATATAATAGTTGTAAAATCAAGATATGACAAATATTTATCTAAAAATAATTACATTTTTTAATAAAAAAAAAATTATGTTAACGATTATTTTTCTTTATTTGATAAATTATCAATTTCTGACAATTCAATCCCGGATTTTGTTTCTTCTTCACCGTAATTTTTATATTCATAATAGAATTGTGACATAAATGCAAATATAATAATAACAACAAGCATTAATCCTCCATAAGCTAAAAATTCAATAGCTAAATCGTCAAACAAATGTGCAGCTGCAACAATAACAATAATTGTATCACCTATGGCAGTAGTTAATAACCACATAGCTTGTACTAATGCCTTCATAGATGGAGCTGCTTGAGAATAAGCAAATTCAAGTCCAGTTACAGAAAAACATATTTCAGCTGCTGTAATAATAATGTATTGTGGAACTTGCCACAATATATTTACTGTATTATCTTTAACAAATTGATATATTCTTCCTTCCGGATTTTTCTTATCACCAGTAACAATTAAATTATAGACGCCACCTTGAGCATTAACAGAAAATGTGATGTTTGTTGCCTCTACTTGTACTTTTTCTTTTGAATATGTTTGGTGACTGATATCTTTTGGTTGATTATACATATAATACAGACCCCATCTAAAAAAAATTATATACATAAAAAAAATATATAATAAAAAATAAATAAAATTTACTTTCCAGGTTTTACAGGTTTATATACATAACTAGATGCAACTATTTTTTGTTTAGATGAAGATTGATAATGACGAATAACCATGTCATCGGTATTTAGATTATAATCTCTTTCCCAAAAATAGAAATCAGATCCACTTTTATTTGGATCACATGGATATTTTGGATCAAAATCATTAACATTAAGTTTACACAAAGCCAAATTTGTTGTATTTGGTGTAGTATAATTTTCATTTAAAGCAATATCAATAGCTAAACTAAATTCACCTTCACCTTCTGTTGGTTTAGAAGGATCCACTTTTTGTTGATAAGCTCCATTTTGATTTATAATAATATAATTAACAGATTTTGAGTCAAAATTTCCTTTATATGTTGAAGGAATATTTTTTGAACATCCACTTCCAGTATAATTAATTTTAAATTCAAATGATCCAGCAGGTATAATAAATTGATTATTAACATAATATAAGGTACCATCACTTGGAAATGAATGTATTAAACCTGATGAATTTTGCGAAACAGTTTTACCAACTGGTATAACAGAAATATCACATTTATCTAATGTATTAAAGAAATCTACAAATACTTGATTATCTTGAGGAAGAACTGGTAATGTTTTATTAACTTCAAATTGAATAATTCCTGATACAACAAATGCTGTAGTTGCTAAAAAACCTCCTAATACCATTTTTCTTAATGGTGTCATTTTAAAACATAATTCAATAGCTGGATAAACAATTATTTGAAATAAGGGAATAAAAATAAGAATTAAAACAGCATTAAGTGTTTGCATTTGATCAGGTAAAATTAATAATGAACCAACTCTACAATCCATTTGAATTGATTGAATTAACCAAATTGATCCCTGTTGATCATATAATGCCCAAAATATTGGTACAGGTAAAAACATTATTGAAAGACGAAATAGTTGTTTTATATCATCAACAAATTGATATTTTTGGCATAATGAACTATCCTTTTTATCACTTTGTAATTGTAAACATTTTTCATCATTTGAACATCGATGTGTTGTTAAGTAATGATCTAACCAATGTTCCTTTTTTTCACTAGATTTTTTATATTTATTTTTAAGAGCATTTTTAACAACACCCCATACCTCACCAAAAACATTATTTTTTACAACAGGTTTTTTATATTTAAATGATCCAGCCATAAAAACAACTGTAGCAACAATCATAAGAGCTGCTGGTACACCAAATGCTAAAGGAAAACATGTATCTTGACCAAGGCATGGTAATGAACGAAATATAGGAGAAATAAAAGTTGAAATCATTGAACCAGCATTAATAGAAAAATAAAACATTGAAAAAAATAATGAAAGCATTCGTTCTTGATGTTGTTCAAATTGTTCACCTCCAAAGGAATTAACACATGGTTTAATACCACCAGTACCAAATCCAATTATAATTAAACCAAGATAATCAAGCCATCTATATATATATATATATATATATATTAAAAAAAATTATTATAATGATAATATTTAAACTTACGGATGAAGTGGTGATTGTGAATTAAAAACACTACTAACAGCAAGAACAACTTGTCCAATTGTATATAAAATTGATACAAAAAAGATTGTTTTAAATTTTCCAATATAACCATCAGCTAATATACTTCCTAATAATGGGGTAAAATAACATAAAACAGTAAATCCGTTAAAAAATATTGTAGAGGTATCATAAGACATTTTTAAAATATTAAGTAAGTATAATGTTAAAACAGTTCGCATGCCATAATATGAAAATCTTTCACAAAATTCATTTGAAACAATACAAAAAGTAGTTAATGGCCAATGTTTAATTATATCACCCCAAGCCGTATAAATGGGACTTAAATTATCATTATTGTCATTTTCCTTGTCATCTTTTTTAGGATCTGAATTTTTGGAGATAGACAAGCTATCAACAGTAGATGTAATAGATGCCCTTTTAACCATAATTCAAAGTTATTAGAAAAATAAACTCATAAATGGGATGAACTATTTTTATTAGCTTATTATATAATTTTATAACCAATTATAATTTTTAATTTATAAATATGATTAATTATAAGATGGATTATCCTTTGAACATATTTCTTTTTTATATATATTTAGATAACATCTTATCATTAATTTATGATTTGTATTTCAAAGAATGTTTTATGATAAGAAAAACTTTTTTATCAGAAACAAAAAGAAGTACTTTTATTGTAGTATTGTAGACATTACTATATAAAATAAGTAGAACAAAAATTTTATCAAAAAATGCTAATTATGATAATGGTATTAAATGTCTTTATAAATATAATATAATATGATTATTATATGTAGAAAGACAGATTATATTTTGTATTTTGCTTTTTGTTTTTATTATTTATTTTACTTCATTAGTATTTGGGAATTTAATTAAAATAAGCGTATTTCCTTGTGCCAATAATGTATCAGTAAATTCTTCAAAATTAGATATTTTTGATGGTGATAATAACTTTGAGTCTAAATTATAAAAATAATTTTTTTCTGTACGAATTACACAAAACTAAAAAAAAAAGAAAAATAAATATTTTATAATTATAAAAAAAATTATAAATATTAACTTACCCAGTGTCTTTTTTTCATAAAAGGAAAAAATGATTCACTCGGAACATTAAATATGTAGCCAAAAACTTCATTATGATTTATGGATGAGGCAGTCCTTTAAATTGTTTTTTTTTTACAAAATATATTAAAAAAATTATTTTAAACATACAATCTAGAATCAAACCATGTGCAGGTATAACCTTCCTTATCTAAAGCTGCCATAAGGACATTTGCATCATAGTCACCCAATCCTAACCATGATCTATGTGAATTAAACCATGTACTTCTATCTAATTCTTCACATATTTTATCTAAATCATGTTTATTAAATTTTTCTTTTTGAAACAAATTATTCAAAGAATGCAATAGACATAATTGTTTTCTTTGCTTTTCATGATAAAAAGAATTTTTAATAAATGAGTTTCCGTCATTAAAAGACATATTTTTTAGACTATAATATTATAATTATAGATATATATCAATTATAATCTTTTTATCTATAAAATAAATATTAACGGAAGCAATGGAAACATAGTAATATAATATAATATTATTTTCAATTGATAAACAAAATCGTAAGTAGAACTATTCATATTATATGATAACAGTAATATGTAATAAAATATATTTGTAATTTTCTTTATCTTTTTTAATATAAAAAAAACTACAAAAAAGTAACTAATATTAAGAAAAAAAAAATTAATTTTAACTATTAAAGTAGGAATATCATACATTTAAATGACAAAAATTATCAATAAAATGACTAACTAGCCAAATTTAAGTCAAAAATATTGAATTTCTATTTGTAATATTAAAAATGACACTTTAAAGGATGTAAAAAATTAAATATTTACACTTAATACATTTAACAACGTACATAACTTTTTTCACGACAACTAACATACTATAAAAATATATCATTTAAAAATATATGGTTTATAACAAATTTGTTATAAATATCTAAATACTATAACATCTATTTTGCGAAATATATTGACTAAAAAAAGATTAAAAAAAGAAGATAGTTAAAAAATATAATTCAATAAAAATAAATTGTGTGGATTCTAACCATTAAAATTTAGTTTAAACAAATAAATGATAAATTATGATATTCTTTGTTTTTTTTTTTAATATATCATAAATACACAAGAAAATAGTTAAAAACAAAATTGATATTAAAAAATATTTATGAATTATTTACTTATTTATGTATAATGATATACCCAATTGATTTTTATATATTCTTAAATAATAAGATCCCTATTATACCAACTATAGTTCCACCTATTACAATGGTAGGTAAACGATTAATATCAAAAATTGAATACACATTTTTTAAATGTGGATATATTGCCATGGTTAATATATGTTGAAAAATTTGACTATTTGATTTTCCTATTTCTTTGTTATATAATTTATATGGTTCTGATAAATGATAGTAACGACAAAAACTATCTGGTTGCATTTCATAATCCTGTTCAACAGTAAATCTTTCAACTTTTGTAGCAATGAATAAACATGGCACTTTTGTTCGGTAAAAAAATTTCTATAAAATATATATAATAATGTATATTTAATAATAATAAAACTTACTTTATAAATATTTGCACTATAAGCAAATGATTGAGGATTTGAGACATCATACAAAAATACCACAACATCAGCATTTTTTTCATATTCCGTTAAGGTATTCCCTTCATCATATAAATTAACTTCATGCAAAAGTAAATATTTACATTGATCTTTAATATGTACTACATTAATAACATTATCATTAGTTCCCTGTTTACTTATAGAAGCAGATCTTTGCATTGATTTATTAGTTAACGAATGAATAAAAGCTGTCTTACCAGAATCTCTAGGTCCAAAAACATGACACTGAAAAACATTTCTTTGTGTTTCTTTTTCTTCAATATCAATTCTTCTATCTCTTGTAATAATTAATGCATCAAGCTGACTTTTATGTTTTACGTTAAATCCTAAATATGCCAAACATTCTAATGTTTCTGGAGGATCAGTAAGTGTTTTATAGGTCCATAATGATATGAATCCATTATATGTTATCCAACCTCTTTCATCTGATTCAACACATTGCATAGCATCTTTAATCCAAACAAGATGACGAGGATATAAACTTAAACAGTTTTGAAATTCAGAAGGATTTAATAAACAATCTTTATCTTCATCAAATTTTTCAAACAATTGACTTATAAATTGATATCCTTCTGGTGATAATTCAACAGATGATCCTAATGGAACTTTTAATGTAGGATAAATGTAATCCTCACGTAATTGTAAATCATTAGAATAACCATACTTTTTTAATGCATTCCAAACAATTTCATATCTTCCTCTTTGTATAAAAAGCATCTGTAATGCTATAAATCCATCTAATGTTAATGAATTATTTAGTACACCTTTAGGATCGTTCTCAGCGACACGATTTATAATTTCACTATATGAATTTTCTGCTAATGGAACACCAAAACAAAATAATTGAAATTGATTAAGTTCATATTGATTTAACAGAGCATCATTATCATTATCATTTAATTTAAATATTCTAACAAGTGCTTTTCTACAGTTTTGAGTAATATCACGATTTTCAGCACTATATATAGGTTGTGATGGATATATAACAGCACGTTGGGCATAGTAAAAAATATCTGATACATTTTTCATTGTTTTTGCGGAACTTTCAACACACGTTTCAATTTCAGGAAATTCATTCATTAATGTTATAACTTCATTTAATTTTGTGTTACTTTCTTCTGTATCTGATTTATTACCAACCAAAATAATTGGTTTACCATATAATGCCTCACCACCAACAATTTCTTTTTGAACATTAGGCATCCAATATTTTCTTATTCTATCAACAGAAGAAGAATCATTAACATCATAAACAATTACTATTACACTTGCTTTACTAATTTCACTATTTAATTCATCTAAGCTTTGTTCTTCACTATTATAATCTGATATGGCAGTTAAAATATGATCTGGATTTGAATCAGGATGTAATCTAATTTCTTTAAAACGAGGAGGTACTTTTTGAATAAATCTATCTTCAATCAAGGATAATATAAGGCTTGTCTTACCAACTCCAGCTAAAAAATATAAATTTAATAAATATTACCATAAAACATACGATCTCCGACGATTAAAATTCTTACATCAACTGGAATATCTTTCTTTCTTCTAGTAGAACCTTTTATTATATTATTTTCCAGAACAAAGTTTCCACTATCCTTACATTTTGTTGTCATATTGTAATTCTTCTTTTAATATGATAATTATAGTGCCAAAATACTCTAAAAATGATGATACATGAATTATATATACAAAAAAAGGTAAGCTATTAAAAAAAGAACGTTCGTATATTATCAAAAAGTTTATTGTTAACGACAAAAAAATGATTAGATTTAAATAAATTATAAAAATAAATTTTTTTAATAATAATTAGATATAACAGATAAAAAAGTATAAAATTACATAAGAAGATATATAATCAAAGTAAAATATTAATATATAAACATAATAAAATTAATTAAAAGTATCATGACTATTATTTAAATTTGACAAAACACAACACAAAGGAATAAGAAATTATCAGTGGAATAATGTTTTTTCTTGGTTGGAAAAAAGTATATTTTAGTATTACAATTCATAGTGTTAAACAATTTTTACCATTATAAATGACATTTTCTTTTCTTTTTTAAGAAAAAAATTAACTTTTTTTTTTTATTATCTATTTGTATTTCAAATGTAATTACGGGTTATTTTTTTATATATTAAAAAATAAATTTTATGCACATACTTTTTTTTTTTTTAAATATTATAATCATTTATATAGTTACATATGTTAATCATTGAACAATTTAAATAAAATAAAAGGTTATATTACTTTTTATTGTTTCAATGGAAATTATACTAAGATATTAGTAATGTTAATTATGCTTTATTATATATTTAAAAGTTAATAATTTATTTGGGATGTTTGAAATATCAAATTAGGTTTTGGTATTTAAATTGATGAAATCGAAGATTTAACAGTTTCTCAGTGATAATATATATAAACTAGTGTATAAAATAATTTTATCATAAAAACAATACATAATATGCAAACCCTGGAGGTATATTGTAACATATTTTTATATTTAAATTATCATATTAATTTGTTACATAACTTTCATTCAAAACAATAAATAATTAAATAATCATATCATAATATGGATAAAAATAAATAATAATAATTTGAACTGAATGCATTATTATGTAGACAATTTTAAAGTTCTAGTGACATCATCTTTGACCTGAATTTATTTTCTTAGAATTTTCTCATACTATAAAAGGTTTAAAGTTTATGATTGCTTTCAAACTTTATTTAAGTTTAAAAATGATTTTGATATATTTATTGAAATTTAATATACTAGTAATTTTTTTTACATTTATATCATATGTATATGGTTGTTTTCCAATTATAGTTCCAGAAACAACACCAAAACCACCAGTTTGTTGTCAACCTTTAAAATTAGGATTAATAAAAAGAGTTCCACCAATTAAAGGATCCTACTCATCAGGATGGGATCAATGTAGTATATTAAATAGTTACAATAATGAACCTTGTCCAAATAGAGGAATGTTTACATGTCGTGTAAGTTATTTTTTTTTTTTGATTATTTGTTAATAAATTATTATTTCTTAAATTATTTAAGATGGCACCATATTCAAATGCTATTGGTACTAATTTACAATTAATCAAAGATAATATCACTGTTGTTGAAGAAAATCACCATGCAGATATTTCTGAGATATGGGTTACCTGTGTAGATGGAGAATGGAAAATTAATGGAAAAACTTTCACTCACGTCTCATGCTCCCAAAAATAATATTTATATTAAGAAAGGAAAATTTTTGTATTTAAAGTTATTTATAAACAAACATAATTATTTACCTAAATTAAATATTAATATCTTGGAAAAGTATCATTTAAATAAGTTCCGTCTTTAATTGTATAAAAATATAATAAAACCTGAAATTTCTTCTTTCTAAAATTCTATAAACATTATATTATTCCGGATTAATTAAATCATTATTTATAAATTAGTAAATTTTTAAAGTTTATTTTACTTATTTTTGTTATAATGTTAGTTAAATCTTTTTTTTTTATAATATGTTTTTCTATTATATTTATGATTAGTAATGGACAAAATTTAATTTCTGGATCATCAAATAAAAATATTAAGACGTAAGAAAATTTAATAATTTTTTAAAATTTTTTAGTAAAAAAACTCAATTTGAGATAGATTTTGATTTACCAAATGATGTTCCAACAGCACATAGTATAAGATTTACTAAAGTTTCAAATGAAGGAAATGTTAATAGAAACAGAAATAATAATGTTAAAGGAATGTCATTTGATCCAGAAAATGCTATGAAAGATTTGTCTGATTATGAAGATTCTGTACAATTTAAAAGACACGGTGGTAAATTTTCAAGAAATAGAAATTCTTTTAAAATCTCAGATATAAGTGGCACAAATTCTAGATTCAATAGAATGCAAGGAAAATGAATATATTAAAAGAAATTTAACATTCAAGTTTAACAACATTTTTAATTGTTAAAAAATTAATTTAACTTTTTATAAACTTTTTTTTTACTATAAAATTAAAAACAATTTTTTTTATAAAAATTTTTTATTTATTATAATAACTTTCAAAAGATACTTGCTATATTTAGTTAAAATTTAACAGCTTTCCAAAAGCAAAAAATAAAATAACAAAGAAAAGAGATTGATTAGAGAAATAAAATCTATTATTGGTACTATCTGTTTGTATTAATGGAGCTGGTTTTGGATTTATATTAATTAATTTATCATCTGAGAAATCAATATCGTTCATAAAATTAGTAATCATTTGTAAACTTGGACCTTGTCTATCCATTGGAACCATATGTCCTGCTCCACGAACAGTTAGAACATGGATTTTCATATTTGTATTTGTATATGTTTGAACAAATCCTCCTACTTCTTGACGGAAATACCAACGTGTACGATTACTTTTCTATAAAAAAAAATTAATTTTTTTAGTTATTAAAGAAATTGTAATTACCTTAAAATTATTATTTACTCCAATTTCATCTATAAACCATGAATCACCTAAATAATTACATACAGTATCAATGTCACCATTATAAACTAAAATTCTGAAATTTGGATTTTTATTATTTTTTATCATATTATTAAATTGTTCCTGCATATTTGTGTATGTTACTTTATATTTTGCATATAAATCATTATTACAATCACTAAAAACTTTTCCACTTTTAGCCCAAATTGGATCTATATGATAGGCTGCTTGTACTTGTGGATCATTAAAATATCCAGCTACAAATGTTTCCTGCCAGCATGGATATCCAAATAATACATCAGTAGAATCTTTATTAATAAGTAAAGCTGAATTATTTGTGAATGGATAATTTGGGTTAACAATTGTTTGGGCATTTATGTTTTTTGGTGCATACTTATCTAATGTACGTTTAGAAATTTTAACACTCGGTCTTCCATCAAAATATGTTATTAATGCACCATTATAACATTCTTGATAATAATTATATGGATCAATATTAAAAAGTGATGGTGCATTCATTATTGGTGCTAATAATTTTCCACATGGTGTATTAGCAGGATAAAAATCTAACTGTGTTGTTGAATTAAAATGTGCATAAAAATTACACTTATCTACATCTAAATTATTACAACATTCTTTTTTAATACTATTCCATTCATCAATTGAAAATCTTCCATGATATTCAGACCATAAAACAAGGGAATTTTGAAGTTTTGGAATATCCATATAACCATTACCAATAGCAATACCACCAAAATTTGGATTAGGAAATGAATTATTATTTATTGCTTTTATAAGAGCATCACCAAGCATTGGTAAATATATTCCAGCATATGATTCACCAGATATAAAGAATGTTCTATTTTTATATTGTGGTTGAACTCTACTAAAAAAATCATCAAGTGCCATTAAATTTTGTTGAAGTGTCTGATCATCATTGGCATCATCAAATGATATATTTTTTGTTGAATATGAAAAACCAGTACCAATTGGGGATTCTAAATATAAAACATTTGCTTTTTCATTCCATGAATATACATTTTCAAATAATGTTTTATTATCTGAATTTATATAATATGGTCCTAATTCTTCAAATCCACCAGAAAAACTTGAACAACCTATAAATAATATATAAAAATTGTTATAATATTTAAACAAAAAATTTTTTTATATTTAATATAAATATTTTACATACCTGGTCCACCGTTTAACCATAATAAGACAGGATCAGTATCAGGTTTACTTTTTGAAGTTGTTAACATATAATGCATTTTCCATGTTCCATCTTTATTTCCATTTAAATATCCAGAGTATGTTTTAAAATTAGATTTAAAAATAAGTCCTGGTACAGGATTAACTAAATCATCTTCTTTTATTCCATTGGATATTTTAAAAACAAAAAATATAAATAAAATCTTGTGAAGTAACATAACTATTGTTAATTAAACGCAATTGGTGATAATTATATATTAATTTTAATCTTGTTAAACTGATAAGAAATTACTTGTAAAATGTATGAATTATGCTTTTAAATAGTTATAATCTTATGATCAAATTGTAATTTCTTTTGATACACATTTTTAGGATACGTAATGATGTATATTTTAATACTTAAGATTAATTAAATACTTTATATTTGATAAAAATGATAAACAATTTTTACCATAAAAAGATAAATCAAACATATTTTATTTTATGATTTTTACTATGATAAAAGAAAATATCATTATCATAATATTTGTTAAAATATAGTAAAGGTATTATTATGAAAGGTTATAAAATATGTCATTATTTTCATTTTTATAAATATAATTATAAATGTCCGGTCTATTTCAAGATTTATAACGAAATAATGATAATTCAAAATAATAGTAAAAATATTTTTATCAGAATTTTTATTGTTGATAAAAGTTATAACAACATTGTACTTTTGAATAAGAAAATAATCTTAAAATAAACATATTTTTAATAGTACTTAAATATTAATATAAGAAATTATAATTTAAGAAGACTTTAGAAAATTAATCATAATACATACAAAAGTTTTTGATTAAAATAAAATATTTTTAAAATGTTATATATTTTTTTTGTTAAATAAATAATTCTTTTTATTATATGTTATAATAAAGGTAATAAAAAGATAACAAAATTATTACTGTCATAATAATATAATAAAGTGTTTCAGCTATAAAAAAATATATTTACACTTTTTTTAATTTTTATATTTTTAACTTTAAAAGTACAAGTATTTTGTACATTTTTATTATAAAATATGTTTTTGAATATAAATGTAAAATTGCAAGTATCATTTTATGAATCAATTTTAAAAATTTTGAAAAGTTTACAATAATTCAAGAAATATTGAAAACAAAACAATAGTTTTTAAACACATAAAATAGATATTCTCTGGTTATAATATAAAATTGCAGAATAAATCTTAATTAATAAATCATTAATTATATTATTTTATAAAATATAATCTAAATTATTATCTTTAAAAAATAGATAAAATCGAAAATGAAACATATCTTTATTTGTTATTCATTAAGAAATATAAAGATATAAATATTTATATAATCACTGCAATAAATATCTACTTCGTTTTTTTTATATCTATTTATCAAACAATATAATTTAATATTTTCGTTTTTTTTTTAATCTAGTAATATATATTTTATAAAATATGTCATATTTACAATTAAATAATATTATTTCAAAAAAAAAATCCCCATATATAAAAAATATATATATTTCTTTATTTTGTAGATTAAATAAATTATTTAATTTCTTTATTTTTTTAAGTTTCATTGTAAAAATTAAAATTATTTAGTAATACTCTTTTGGGATTTTGAAAAAAAAAAAAATTCACTATTTTAATCAGAAGAAAACAATTATATTTTTCTATCATTATAAAAGAAATATTTTTTATTCCTATAATTTTTACTAATAGTATTTATCTATACAAAAATTAGAAAAATTTTAGTTCTCCAACTAATAAAAAAAGGAACAATAGATTTTTTCAAAATAATTGCATATGTTAAAATATTTTCAAAATTATAATTATATTATCTTAATTTTTTTTTTATATCAAAATGTAGGATATTTTTTACAACTTTCTTATTCTTCTAAATATTGTTTATTATATTCAAAATGTTTGAAATATATGATTAGTATTCAAGAAAATTGTATAAATAAATCAAGAAAAAAAACAATTAAAATTTGTGATTTTAAAACAAATATTCGGTAAGAAAAAGATTTCTGTTTATATATATTTATTTAAGAGAACTAAATAAAAGAATGTTAGAAAAGAATCTTTTGGCAAATGAGTGTATTTATATTAGCAAAGTATTTCATGGTACTTCATCTAGTAATTCTTTAAAAATATTAAAAGATAATTCACAAATATTAGATACATTTTGTACAACCTATAATAATTTAACTTTTATTAAACAGAAAAATTTCAATATTAGTTCTTGTTGGAAAGAATTAGATTATTTTAATAAAAAATGTATAGATTTATACAAATGTTGTTCATTGCAATATAATTGTATTGTAAATGAAAGAAATATTGATATAACAAAAAAGATTAATCAAATTAAAGATAAATTATTTAATGATATAAAAAAATGTAAAGAATATATGATTATTGAATTTGAAAAATTATTTAATAATTCAAGACATGATTTATTAAAAAATTTTTATAAAACTAATCATTATAACTTATTTGATATCAGAAATGATCAACTATATAGTAATATAGAAAATTTAGAATTATTTGAAAAATATTATTTTGTTTATAAAATTTTGAGCCAAAAAAAATTTGACAAAGACAAAAAAGATACATTTTTTGAAAAATTAAACAATTCTCAGCAAAATATTGAAATTATTAATAAAAATAAATTAATATTTAAAAAATTATCTACTACTACATATGTCCCTGTATATAAAATATTAAATAATTTAAAAATAGGTAAAAAAAAAAACATTCTTTTAAATATAATATTTTAACATGACTTTTAGAAAAATTAAATCAAACAACTATTAAAGATAAAAGTATATTTAAAAAGATTTACCTACCAGAACGTTACAATTCAAATGAAATAAAAAAATCTTTAATACCTAAAAAAGAAAATGAAAGTAATTATTTAGAGAAAAATTTTAAAAACTTACAAGATAATGATTCCAGTATTTCTGGCAACCTAGAACCAATGTCAAAGGATTATCATATTGTAAATATTTCAAAAATTAATCAAAATCCATTACATAAAAACAATACAATATATAAAGTTATTCAAAATATTTTAAATATATTATTACAAACTAATGATAAATCAAATGGAAATTCTGTTGATGGCATTGTAAAGAATGTTAATAGTTAATTTAAGACTAATAGAAGCAAAGATGGGCTTGAAAAAAAATAATGATTGAAGAATCGTATAAATAGATTATGATTTTATATACATCAATCTAAAACAACTATTGTAAACAAAAAAGCCATAGAAAAGAATTATTAAATTATAACAATGCTTAAAGTATATTTTTTAATATAAAAATATTTTTACTTTTTTTTAATAAGTTTTATTATTAGAAAAGATTCTATTTTTAAACTTATTCTACATATTTATCTTAAAACAACCATTTAAAATTATTTACTTTGGGAAATTTTGTTTAATAAAAATTGAATAATTCAAACTTAAAGAAACTAAACTTATATATTAATTACTACATTAATAAAGTATTTGACCTAAGATTACTTTTAAAATGATAGTAAAGTTAAAAAGAAGCTTTTAAATGTGTTTTTTTTTAATTTATTAAAATATTGTTAAACTATTTGTATTTTGATAAAGGTAAAACAAACAATAGATTGTTTAAAATAAATTTATTAAAATAAAATACTATTAATTGTTATATTTCATTTGCAATATGATTTTGTAAGAAATTTTTTTACCAACATATTTGATAAACAAAAATTAATAAATAATATTTACTAATTATAAATAAATGTGGTCATTTAAAATACAATAAAAAAAATAATCTCCAAGTGTAAACATTTTTAGTTGTTCTTCTATATTTTTGCTAAATTAAGATTGAAAGTTTACTTTTATCTTTTTTATAACTATAGATTCTTATCAATTAATATTTTTATAAAAAAAAATAATTTTAAAACTTTCTATAATCATTAAAATCATACCCCTTTTAGAAAATCTAAAAAAATTTACAAATAAATTTGCAATAAAAATGTTTTTAAATACTTTTTAAAATCTAAATTATCATTTCCGTTTGATTTTATATTGAATGATGTGGAAATATTTTAGTTTTGAAAAAAATGACAACATCTAAATTAATGGGAAATTCCCATATTCATTTTAATTTTTCTTAGGAAAATTAAAATTTAATAACGCAATATTATATGATTTCCATTATTTAAAATAATTGATATAAATTTATCTAAAATAAAAATAGCTACAATTTTTATAAATTATATAAAAAGATTTGAAAAAATTAATAATAATATTATTAATATTTGTATGAATATAAAAAAAAACAATTTAACGTCTGTATGGTCTTATTAAATTTTTTAAATTTTATTAAAAAATGTCTAATTATAATATATAAGATAAAGCATCTTATTTTATAAGTATTTAAAAATTTAAATGATAGAAAAACTATTTAAAAAGCGTTTTCAAAATAAAAAAATCCCTTTCTTTATCTTGACTCATAAGAAAACTTCAAATATGTTCTTATACTAGTTTTATTGAAAATATAATTTATTTTAAATGTATTTAAATCAAATCTTTCATTTTATTTTTAAAAAAAATAAAATATTTTCCTTTTAATTTTAGAAATTTTTCATTTAATACAATGCAATTAAAAATTTATTTAGACAAAGAACTTTCAATTTAAACATTTTGCTAAATAATACATTGTTTGAAATCGGCCTTGATTTAATTCAATAAAAGTTTTTGAAGAAATTTGTTAAAAAAAAATTAATTTGCTAATGTATATTAAAGAAGTAATTGCATATATTTAATGAATACTTCATAGTTTTTTTTTAGAAAAAGTTTTTTTCCATAATATAGTAAATAATAGTAAACTATTTTAATGGTTTCAATTTTAATTTTAAAAATGCCTTGATTGTTCTGGAATGGTTAGATGAAAAATTAAATTACTAGAAAAATATGTAATAATCTTAATTAAATTTTTTTAAAGTAATAAAAAAAATTTGATTTTTATAAGAATCAAAATAGAATGATGAAATTGTTTAAAAAATAAATAAAAAAAATATTTATACTTTCTTGAAATCTGAAATAAAGAGTAAACTACTTTTTCAAATAACCTGTTTATAAAAGTTATAATTAAACTAATTAAATTTATTTTAATAATAAATTGTTAAACTACATATAGGTAATTACATAAAAACTTTAAAAATTTTATTTTTATTATATGAAAAAATAATTAAGAAAAAAAAAATTTATTTATTATATAGTTACTTGATTAACATTTTTTGTAAATTATTTTTTAACATTAAGAAAAAAATGTAAAATCATTAAAAATTATTTTAAATAATCTTATTTAGATAAAGCCATTTGAGCATACTTAATGTGAAGGTTATTTTTAGCTCTTAGCATTAAACCATCTGGTGAAACTTCAACAGTATCACTTGTCGACAAAATTCTTGCTATCTCTGCGACTGGATTTTGATAGTGACAAATTAATTTATATAACATATGAAATGATAACAATTGATAAATAGAAACAAATCCACCTGTTTGAGGATTTAAAACAAGTCGGCGAAAAAATAAATCTTTTATTAAATTGTCTTCAGAAAAGTAATATTCAACTTGCCGTCTTATATTTTTTTCATGTTCTATTATTTGTGGATTAATTAATGGTTGATAAGGAACCATTATTGGAACTGGATGATGAATATATCCAATAATATTAAATTGATTACTATTTTCAGGTTGAAAATGTAATGTGCTTATTAATGTTTTTGAAAAATAACTATTACCATTATTTGAAAGTTTATAATAAGCATTTTGTTCTTTATTTGTATGTAAAAAATTGTTATTGTATTTTTTATTTTGATTTTTATTGTAATTATTCTTTGTATTTAAAATATTTTGAAGTGTTGGATAATGATAGGTAATCCGATTATTTGAAGTACTTTCTAACAATTCTTTGCTTAACTTACCGTTTATTTGTTGAATTCTACTAACAGGAATACCATTATTATTTACAATAACTTTAGCATAATGTGGAAGATCAAATGTATAATTTTTTTTTGAGTTATTTAATGGAAAATAATAACCTATAGATAATTTGTCGTTTTGATTGATTTTATTCATTTTTTTATTATAATTATTTGGACCACTATTTTTATTATCCATTCTATTATTCAAGTTAACATTATTTCTATTGTTTATTCCATTTTTTGACTTATTATTTTTTCTTAAATTTTCTTTCTTTCCATCATTATATTCTGGGACGTTTCCTTTTTTCTGTTTTTGAAAAATCATTATTTTTTTTTTATTTTTTAAAATTTTACCTTAAAAATTGCGAAATATCTAAAAAAAAAATGAAAAAATGAAAATATAGTGGATAAACAAATATGATAAAGAAATAGAAATTTTATGGAAATGTATAACTTATATCATTGATTGAAACATTTTTTTTCTAAAAAAGTTATATCAAAAAGAGATGTCATGTTGTATAAAAATTTTAAAGAAAAGTGCAAATAGTCTTTTTTTAATTAAGGGAAATAATGTAAAATTTTGAAAATAAATATATTAAAAATGTAAATATTTATTTTTACATTTGTAATAATATTAAACCTTCATGTAGTAAAATAATAATAAATCAATTAAATTTTTTTTTTATAAAATTAAAATAACTTCATAGTTTTTTAAAAATTTATTATATATTTAGCTAATCAAATTATTGTACTAGAAAAGTTATCTCTAATTGTATACACACATATAATGTTAAACATATTTTATTTACAATTAATCTACTTCAATTATTTCTTTTTTTTTTTACTAATTAAATACTTTAATAATATAATGAATTGAATTATAATTTTTTTAAAATTAAATTAAATTTTTAGAAATTATTATTAAAATATATTTTATTTATTTATTACATATTTTATATAGTTAAAATGTATATTAAATATAATTAAAATGATAAGATACAAAAGTAGATAAAATATATATTTGAGGAAAAAATAATTTATACTTAAGAGTGATAACGAAAAAGGAATATTAAGAAATAATGTATACATCTAAAGTTAATTGAAAAGAAAAGTAGCAATTTTTTTTTTCAATGTTATACCAATTACAAAAGATTTTTATAAATATTTTATTACCATTCAAACTCTATTTAGTTTGTATAAAAAATTAATACTTTTTTTTTCTAAATAAAAGATATTAAAATAAAAAGTGTTCATCTTTTGATAATGCTCAAAATGATTTTTTTTTATAAATTAATAAAAGACAATTTATTTTTCTTAACTATTTAAATAATTAATATAAAAAAACATTAACATTAAAAAATTAATTATCTGTATATATATATATATATATATATATATATATACATTTTAAGCAAATTATTTTATCGAGTGAATAAAATGTTAGTTGAATAGCAATTTGATAAAAATAACTGGTACGACTTTTTTGTATGATAATTTACATGACTACATATGATGATATAGTGCTTTGTTAGATATATCAGTAGATACATGAAACTAAACATCCTGAGAAAAATTAGAAAGGAGGGAATGTCAGAAATAATAAATGGATATATATATACATACATATATTTAAATATATATATATATATATATTGATAACAATTAAAAGTACAATTATATATTATTAAATTTTTTTAAAAATAAAAAATATTATTCATAATATTAATATATATATATATATATATATATATATATATATAAATCTTATTACAAAAACAAATTTAGGAGCAACATTTTTTAAAATTTATATATTCATTTTTAAAAATTAAAAAACTATTTAAAACTAAATTGATAAGTTTTAATAAATTAAGGCAAATACAAGTTTTATTTAAAAATATAATAATAAGAGTATGATATCATTAAATATGTTTATGGTAAAATATAATATTATAAATAAGTTGTTTTTTTTTTTAATTCTTTTCTGGGTAAAATAATTATATTAAAAAAACTATGACTATTAAAAGTACAAAGTATATTTTCAAACAAATACATAACTTATTAAAAATTAATAGTGCTTACATTTTTTTATGTATATATGAAATGTGAATTTTCCCAACTAAAACATATTTTTATTTTATATCTTTAAAGTATGAAATAATTTTAATTTTAAATGATGTTAAAAATATTGAAGATAAAAGTTTAGAACAAAAGTAATAGGAAATTATATAAAATGGATATCACTAAATATTGTAAAAAATTTATTTAAAAAAAAATTCAAATAAATAATTTAATTGAACTCTTTTTTACTAAGAATTTATTTCTTTTCTAATCCAATTCTGATTGGTTACAACAAAAATTACAATAGCAACATAAAAAGATGTTGTGACACCAAAAAAGTTCATAATTAACATTTCACTACAAAAGTATCCATCAACAGTCCAACAAGTCACTAAAAAAATAGATATATTAAATATACATATATATGAAAAATTAAATTAAATTAATTTAAATTACTTACTAGCCCAAGCTGCTTTTTCACTCATCCCCATCATTATAGTTGCATAAGTAAGAACAAATATAACGAGTCCAAAATATCTATGAAATGGCATTAAACTTTTTCTTATACCAATTGAAAATCCAGGTTTCATATAACATAGAAATGAGAATACAAATTGAAATAAAAATAATGACATTGTTGACAATCCTATCCATGAATGAAGGCTCATAAAATCAGGTTTTGGTGGTTTGGCAAGTACATGTGAATCATATGCTGCAATAAATCCTATTATTGTACATATTAATGATATAAAATGTAATATAATATGTAACCATTTCAATGTTGATTTTTGTAATGATCTTAATAATCGATATATCATTATACTTGAACCTTGACAAAAAAGTAATCCAAAACTCATAAAAACAGGATGTAAACGAAATTCTTGAGCTGGTTTGCTTTTCCAACCAAAACCACCACCAAATTCATATCCCCAATAAAAAATTAATAAAAAACTTATTAATCCAATGAACTCAGCAATAAATATAGTAATTGTAGAAAAGAAATAACTTTTTTCCTTATTTTCAAAGAAATAACTTGCCATATCGAATTAAATTGTTATAGTTAGTAAAATATTTATCAATTTGTTTTTAAAACAAAGGTTAGAACTAAAAATAAAATAAGAATGTAAATAGATTGTAAGACATCAAAAACCTATAATAACATTAAGCTATATTTTTTACTATATGCCAATAACTTCATTTAAACATTAAATAAACCACTTTTATTTGAATCTTAAAAAATAATATTAAAGTGATCTAGAATGAATGATTTATTGTAATGAAAAAAAATAATGTTTTTGAAACAAATATATTTTATTTATATAAAACATATTTGATTACATCAAATGTAGTATAACAAAAATTTTATATATTTGTACATTTTAAGAGATAAATTACGAATAATGTATATTGTTTTAAACTGTACTTTCTAGAGCAAAATTTTTTCTATCAATTGAATTATTTTTATTTGCTTTTGTATTTTTTAAAGATATCATATTATTATAATCAGTATCTAATTTATTGCCACTTGAAATTTTTAACTCATTAATGTCTGTTTGTATATTTGATAATTTAGCTTTTGTTGATAAATTAAGTGAATCATACATACTTAAAAATTTTTCAACATCATTTATATCATTTTGTTGCTTATTTGAATTATCATTATGTGTTTCAACAGAATTTATATTAATTAAATTATCATCTTTTACATTTATTTTACTATCTTTGTTATTATTCATTGTAAAAGATACTTTCTTTGAATATGATGGTTTAACTTTTATATTAAATTCAAGTTCATCTGCTTGTTTTAACATTTCAGAAACCCAATGTTCATTTGCTTTTAACATTTCATCAATTCTTAAATTATCATAAATAGGTGTACATTGTCCATCATAAAATATATTTTCTAGACTTTTTGATTTTTTATAATCAGGTTTTGCCAAAGAAGTCCATATTGGTTCACCTTCTTTTTGATAGTTTAAAAAAGTTGAGTGATTTGGATATGATTCTGTCATAATATTATAACTTAAAATTTTTTCTTTTTCATTTATTTTATTGTTACATGAACATTTCTTTATACATTCTTTTTGGATATTATTATAGTTTTGGGACTCATTTTTTAATAACCTTGGAGCTGTTTTATATAACATATATTTTTCAATGTAATCAACAACATCATTCTCTGTACAATATCTAATTGTTTCATTTCTTTTTATTGCATCACGAACCTGTTGTGATGTAGAAAATTGTGTATTAAAAGTATTATCAACAAAAAAAAGATTATTCTAAAATGATTAATAATTTTTTTTTTAATAAATTAATTACCTTATGTTTTTCTAAAAATTGTCCATCTAACAAATTTGGCAGTAACTTTTGTGACTGATCAATTGATACAACAATCATACTAAACATATTTAAAAATTCTTCTAAAAAACTATTGTTATCAATTAATTTTAAAGAGGTAAAAAAATTGTTATCACAAATAAATATTATTTTTACAACATTTTTTCCAAATTCATTGTCATAATATTTTTGATAGTGTAGTGATAAATTTATAAAATAAGATAATATATTAGAAAATTCATTAACTTTCCAATTATCAGCTCTTATCCACTTTGATCGTCTGCAACATAATTTACTTAACTTAAATCTTTGGTCATTCGAAATACAATCTTCTTTTTGTGTTGTTGAGGGAAAAAAATTATTAACATGAAGGATACCTTCAGTAGCATGCTTTTTCATACAATTATTTACATAATTTTTGGCACATTCTAAAAAAAAAAAAGATATAAAAAAAGTTAAATATTATCATACCAAGTATCCTTAAATGCAAATATGTTGGTGGATTACAAACATCAGATAAAAGTAAAGCAAATGTTGTTTCATTATTATTCATGATTCTTAAAAATAAAATTAAAAAAAAAAGAAAGTGTAGAAATAATAAGTATATAATATATTAGTAATTTAGCATTTTATAAACAATAGTTTTTAATAAAATATATCATTTTAAATAACATTTAAATTTTATAACTTGTCAATCATTTATAAACCAATATATTCTTTAAAATTCATTTTTAAATACTTAGGTGTATTTTATTAACATATGTTATATTTAAGAAATTTAACCTCATAAAACCTTTCAAATTTTTCCACGATCATTATATGTATGTATTTTGTTAAATTACTCAATTGTATTATATTTCAAAATAATGTTGTGCTTTGATTAAAATCTTTCCACCTTCTGAATAAAAAACAGTTATATAATAAAAAAAAGCAATTGAGTAATAGATAATTTATTTCTATAGAATATATATTAAAACAACGTATAAATACAACGTTACTTCGATAATGTATATAATTAAAATTTTTTAAATTTATTGATAAAATATTAATTAATATATATTATATTTTTAAAGTAGTAAGTAGGTAAATAATTAAATATAAAGAATTTTTAAAAAATAATTATAACTAAATCTTTTTATTTATTATAAATTTACTATTCTCTTATTATTGAAAAATAAAATTTACCAAAAAAATAAATATTACTTATTTGGAAGTATATAGTTAATTGCTATAAATTTCAATAGAAATTAAAATGTATAAAAAATATTATGTCTAGTATCAAAAAATTTCTAAATTGCAAAAAAAAAAACTCATAAAAGTAATTTTTTCATATATTTGTAATTTTCTTTTCAAATAAGTTATATACATATATTTTTTTTGAAAAATTTTATGCTTTTTGTTAAACAATAAATGATTTAGTTAACGACATACAAACTCATCAATCATGATAAAATTATGTTCAGTAAAAAATAATTTTATAAAAAAAAATGGTTATTTTTTAAGTCAAAAAAAAATTCAATTCATTAGAGTGTTATAAATAAATTAAATTTTTCAAAAATAATTTTATCAATCTTTTATTAGAAAACATAGATTTTCGTAAATTGGAGAATCTTTTTAAAACAGATGTGACTTTGTAATAATAATATTTTAGCATATATTTTAACAATATTTAAATTATGTTAAGAAATTTCTTTTTAATTTATATTTTCACATAAAGTTAAATATTTTTTTAAATAAATAACTTTTAATATTATATTATGGTAATTTTTAAATTCCTTTTAAAGTTGGGATATTTTATTGACTTTCTAAAAACTTTTTTATTTTATTTAAAAGTAAACTTTAAAATTTGGTAAATTTATTACATACTTTGTTTAAAAAAAAAAAAATTAAAAAAGAATAAAAATAGAAAAAAAAAATTTTTAATAAATTGTGTCATAAAGCAATTTATAATACTTATCATCGTCTACCAGCAGTAATATATTCCACTTATCCTATTGTATTAAATATTGTTTTTATTTCATTATAGAGAATGAGGTTAATTATGATCGTTGTTTTCATTACATGTTGTTAAAATATTTGTCGTCGTTGAAATTTCTCCATCATCCCGAGATAACAAATATCTTTCATAATGATCTGCCGAATGACCTGTTTGCGGTCTCGTTATTACATCACGAAGTGACCTTAAGGTACAAGCACTCATTAATCTTTGATTATTTTTACGTTGTCTTTGCCTTAGATTCCATGATTTTTTAAAGGCAAGAATTATTGATAATATTCCAATAAATATGGCAATTACAAAAAGGTAATAATCACCACCATTTTTAATGGAATTATTACTAAGTGTATTTTGAATATCTTCTTTTGCGCATGTTACAATGAATAATATAAAAATTAAAAGTGTTATAATACACATATCAAGAATATTATTTTGAACTAACCAACCAATGAAACCATTATTTGAATAAAAAGAAGATACTAAACAATTTAATAAACTTAAAAATATAATTGCAAATAATAAAGCAATACATGAATAAAATATACTTGCTGTTACAGGTGTAATACAATCTATGGCAACTAAAATAAAAAAAATATTATATAAATTTATTTTTTTCTTTATTTATTTATTAACTATACCTTCATTTAAGCCAAAAAATGTTGTTATATGTGTTTTATTATTTTCATCAATGAGTTCTCCAAATTTAAGTTTTTTCCAAAAATTTCTTGCACCAATTTTATTGCAATTAAAAGTGGAAAGATTTAAAACATTAAATTCATTGACTTTATCTATATTTTTTAAAAAATACATCAAATTATCATTATTATTATAATTATGTTTGAATGAGGTATTTTTTTTAACTATAAACCATTCATTACTTCCAATTGCTATAAACATTAGTAAAGCAATAATAATATTACAGACAACTGTCGTAACATTATATTTCTTCCACGTCCATGTATAATTTTCAAGCCTTAACATATCCTTTTTTTTCAAATCTTTTCTTGATGGTTTCTATTTTTCTCTAAATAATTTTTTAATTAGTTAAAATATAATATAAAATATTTTAAATAATTAAAAGTAAATAAGAATAGATATTTTAGATAAAAGAAAATTTTATTGTTTTTATTGATACAATCGATAAAAATATATACATTTAAAAACAGTGTTGACTAACTTTGTTTGGATGTTTCTATTCATCAACTTTTTTCAGACACAACAAAATATATATCATGAGACAATATATGTGTATATGTGGTAAATATTTTAAAATAACATTTTTATTGGAATAAGGTACAAAAATCGTTTTAAGAATATTTTTAAATAAAAATAAAAAATCTAAAGTACTTAAAAAAAACTAATATTCTAAAATGTTAAAATATAATCAATAGTTTTTTAAATGTCTCCTCAAAATATTTTTTTTTCTAGAATTATAAAACTTAGTACAATTTTGTTTTTATTTTAATAACAATGTATATGTCACATGATAATATATTTTAATTATATTAACTATTTCGCATAATATAAGCTATAACATTATTAAATTTAATATAAAATGGAATGTCAATTTTTTTTTAATACTAACTAATACAAAAAATTTTTAGTAATAACTAATAAATTCATAAAAAATTGCATTTTCAATAAAGATTTAAAAAAATATTTGAATAAAAAAAAAAATATTTGTTACAATAATATAGTTAAACATAATTGTAATTTTTTTTAATAAATAAAAATATTATTAAAATATTATTGAATAAGAAATATGTAAAAAATAAATTTAAAAAATTATGAAAAAAAAAGAGAAATATGAAAGAATGTTAACTTATATTAAAATATAGTTAGTATAATATTTTTAAATATTCATAAATAGAGTATTGTTTACTTCTTATAAATTGTATATTTCTTATTATTACTAGAGCATAGGAAATAAATATCTGATTAAGATAAATCAATTTCTATTGATAAAAAAAGTATATTTATATAAGTTAAAAAAAATAGTTTATATATATTTTAATATTAACATAAGTTTAATTTATAAAATTATAATGCTTCTAAAAACATTGTCACATTTTAAATAAAATGATAAACATTGAATTTGAAACAAATGTATACATATAATCGTGTTATTTTTATACATTTGAAATATATATATTTATTTGTATAATTTATAATGCTATTTCCATTATAATAAATTGACTTTTTTGTTTAGCAATTAACTTTAATAATTATAAAAAAAAATATTAAAACTAATTATTATAGAAGGCTTTGTTATTATTTGGTAAATTAGTGTTATATAATTTATAATCAAATTATCTTTTATAAAGTATAAAAATTTAAATAAAATATTTTAAATTGTAATTAAATATAAACATTTTTTTTATACCGTCTAAATTGCAAAATCTTTTCTTTTATTTTTGATTAATTTTGATAGATTATATTGAATATATAATTAATCTAACTTCTATTCATAATAATCCAAAAACCGACAAGTAGTAAGATATTTTTCATTCATTATTTTGTCACAATTGTCATTTATAATTTTAAATGATATTGTAAAGTATAAAAAAAGTAATATTTCCTCCTTTTAACTAAACATTTAACGAGAAATAAATTAATTTACTCGATAAATTAAACTTTTAAATTTGTGAAGGTCATTAGCCATATTTATCACATTTTGAGTATGCATATAACAATCAAAGGTATCTAATCAATTGCCTTGATAAGTTATCACACATTTTATTACGCCATTTTCTTTTCCTTATACGGTCAATGAGAAAAATATATAATAAAAAAGTATTTTATTAAAAGTGACTGAAAAGATATATATTAATTATAAAAAGTGTCTTATCTCAATTCCTCATCTTTAATGTATATATATATAATTAAATAATATAAAGTGTAAAATAACTAACTGTTTAATGAATCACATAAATGTAAATAAAATTAAAATTAAAATTAAATGAGTTTTATAGATTTAAAAATGATTTAAAATTATTAATATACGATAATATGACTTTGAAATATAGGTATCAAAGTAATAAACTCGATTTTCTTTAAAACTTTTTTATCATATTTTTTATGATTAGATTAATACAAACTTTAAATGAGAATAATATAATATTTATATTATTTTTTTCTAACAAACAAGAAATACTTTTGTTAATATTGTTAAATAAATAAAAATATTTTTTATTATTTAAAACAATAAAATATATTATGATAAATGTAGTTGGTAATCTTATTTTTTATTTTATAAAAATCACATTTTATTGTTATATTTAAATAAATTTTATTATAAACAATAAATAAAAAGAAAATATAATTTATTATGAAATTAAACAATTAAATTTAATGTAAAAATTTTTATTTATTTGATTAAAATTTTTACTTATAATTATCTTAAATTTATGGTTATCTATATAATTTAAAAATAAAATACTATCCCTCGTAATGTAAAAACAAGAAACTTTTACTAATAAGAAAAAAGATACTAAGAAAAATGAATTGTCCCTTCATTAACCATATTTCTTTTTTCATCCTGATTAACCTTTCTGTCTCTTCAATATTAATACTAAACAACTCTTGACTGATTTTAATGTCATCAGTATGATAACTGTTCTATCTTTATAAATAATATATGGCCTCACAAAACCACTATCTTCTAACTTTTTGACTGATCATGAAATATAATTATACAAATATAACTTTATATACATCCAACATTTCAACAGTTACTATTTTATATTCTTTAATGATACCTACCTTTTGAAAAATTTCCTTTTTAAGACAAATTATTTTTTCACGGAAGTTGAGAATGTATCATAGATATAAATATTAATATAATGTATAATAGTAAAAAAGAAAAAAAATTCAAATCCTTTATAAAATCAAGTTTTTATAATAAAAAGTGTGATAAGAATAAATACCAATAAATTAAGGTTGTCTGGAAAATGAATTATTGTTTTAATACAGAAGTTCATGGTTATATTTTATTTATATAATACTTAAAAAAAAAATAGATACTCAAATGCCAAGATATTTATCAAAAGTTTTTTTTTTCTTTAATTCTTTTTAAATCATTTTTTTTTATAATGTTATTAAAATAAAAATTTGTTATATTTTTATTTAAAATAAAATATATATACAATATTTAAAATATTTTATTGTTTATTAATGATATTTAATAAATTAATTAATGTCAATTTAAAAGTAAAATAATTTTCATAACATCTATAAATAATTATATAAACTTTAGTGATATTTAGTTCAACAAAATGATATATTGTATGTTAACTCTTAATGTATTGATAAAGATACCTCGCTGATTGATAAATACTAAACTATTACAGTATATAGTAACGTTTAATATTATTAATCATTATTACTTTGATTAATAAATTTATGCCAATTGTAATGAAGAAATTAAGTAAATAATGGTTATATACTGTTTATAATAAAATTTCTTACCAATAATATAATTTTTCACACATAATATAATACTAAATAAAATATTTATTTGAGTATCTTTGTTTATAAAAGAATATTCATCTTTACTTGATTCACAATAATATCCTTACACATTTATTTTTTGTTTTAGAATTATGTTTTGTAAATCTATGACTTATATTTTGTTAATGGTAAAAGAACCATTTATCTTAAATTACTTCAAAAAATTTGATTTAATATACAAAAGCTAGTCATATTTAATTGTAATAATAATAAGAATATATCTATAAAAATAATCTTTGATTATTACTTAAAAAGAATAAGAGAATAATTGATATAATACAAATTATAAAAAAAAAAAGTAATTTTATCGGTGAATAAAATGAAGAGTTAAATTAATATATACTAAAACATTTTAATATGAGACAAAAATTATTTAAAATAATGAATAGATATATTTCTTCCAAATGTACAAACATTTTATTCATAAATATCCTTAAATTTAAATATTTTTAGAATTTACTATTTAAAATGTTATAATTTTATAAGTTACAAAATTTTATTTATTATAAGATATTTTATCATTAATTTGTTAATATAATTTATATTACTCCATAAATCATTAAAAGTATTTTCTTAAAACCCGTAACTAATAAATTTTTTAAATATATTATAAAATTAAAATTTTTATCTTTAACCTTATTTTAATTATTTTATTATACAGTATGAAAAAAAAAGTTCTCTTTTTTTTCTTTTTAATTATCTTATAATATAATTTTGTACTTTTTCATTAACTTTAACTCTTTTATATATATAACAGTAAACTAATATGTCATCTCTCCTTGACCATACCGTCATTATATATTGGATATTACTTTATTGTTACCTTATTATATCTAAAGATAGATAAATAAATCTTAAAGTAATTAAATAAAAAAAAAAAAAAATTTTTTTATATTAACTTTTCTGAAGTTTGATTAATTTAACTATTTGATAAGAAATATTATATACTTAACATTAATAAATACTATTTATCAATTATTATACCTAACTATAATTTTTAGATGTTAGAGTGTATCATGAGAATATTTAACATTTGATAACGATTAGAGGCTAATAAAAGTTTTTCCTCACACTATAACTTAAAATACATGATAAGAAATGGTATTAAATTTTTAAATAGTGTATTGTCATTATGTTCTTTTTATTTTTTCTACCTATCTTTAGATATTATTTTAATACACTCTTTTAAATATTTTCTTTATTATATTATATGATTAACAATTATTTAAATCCTGTATTTGTTCTCTTATCATTAAAAATTAGAAATATAATAATGATAAAAATGGCAAATTTTGTCAATAAATTAATTTTTAAATATAAAAAAAAAGTATTTTAACTTAAAATTGTAAAACATTTTAAATGCCATCTAAATATAATTATTATAATCAAGTTTGTATAATTTTATTTTTTTTTAATTATTCATTTATAAAATTGGTAAAAAAAAAAAAAAGTAACACAGTTTGTTATGAAGTATGAGTGAACGAAAATATTTGTCATTTAAAATAGCCTTGATTATTTTCTATCAAATTTTTTTGTTAATTTTTACAAAACTTCACATGCTAATTCGTTAAAGATTTGGTTGTTTATGCTTTTATTCTTTACATATGGATTTAACATATATAATTTTTGTATGAAGATTTGTTGAAATAGATAAGAAAGTATAAACAAATGAACCGACTATGAATAAAAAAATGGAATGTCAAAACATTAAAAAGAGACTATAAGAATAGACAATACAGTTAAGGTGTATCATTAATTCTCTTTCATCATCATCCAAACCAATGAGGTGGCTTTTTTAAAAAAGAAAGAGGATCTTTTTTAATTTGTCACTATTAAATTTATCGGACCTTCAGTAACATTTATAACTTTTTAACTCTTCTAACTTATCATTTTAATTTATCTAGTTTTATTAATAAATACAAGGAGAAATGTTTCTTATTAAACGTAAATGTAAATACCCTCTTTTAATCTGATTGTATTAACTTTTAATTTTTAAAATTATTTTACATGTTACCTATTTTATTGCCTCAGAATACTAAATATTTTACCTACTCTTTTAACAAAAAATTTTTTATTTTATTTTATTGTTTTATTTTTTTTTTATAAAAATATGAACCTTTAAGAAACAAAAAATTTAATTCTTTTTGTCTTTATGTAACATATCTTATAGGTATACAATTTTTATTACAAAATGTTTTTACCGATCCTGAAGATATAAAGAAACAACTTTATAGCGTCTTCATTACTACTATAAACTTTTGTAAAAATGTTATTCTTTTTAAATTAACCTTTTTTTTATAATTATTACAACATAAAATTATTTATAATTTTATACTATTTTTTTTTTCTTCATAATTTTATATGTATACAATACCTTTAAGCTATCTTTAATATTATAATTAAATTTATTAAATAATTTTTTTAATAATTTTTATATAATTATTTTATATCATCTTACTTAATAGTTTTTTTTTTTATTATAAATATTATTATATTTTAAATATTTAATTTTTTTTTCTATTAAAATTAACTTTTTATTGATAAATTATATAGCTTTTTCATCAAAAATTTATTCCTCTGTCATTATAAATTTTTGTTTTAAAGGAGTGACATTACCTTATATCGCTTAATAATTTTCCTTATTGTACCTTCTTAAGAAGGTTCTTATCTTTGTGTTTAAAATCACTCTTATCTGTGATCTTTAATAAATACAAATAAGTTATAGGCATCATGTACATGTATACTCAATGTATTTAAACTTTGATATTAATTTAATAGGAATAATTTACCTTCAAATACTAAAGAAATTCTCGCTTTACTTAAATTTATATATATTATAAATTTTTTTTTTTTCTCTGTTAAATATAGACTATTTTATTGTAAAAAAAAAAATTATCAAAAGATATTCATAATTAATTTAATGCTATATAAATTTTGAACTTTGTAGTAGAATATTAACAAATGCTATGTTTCACTAAAACAACAAAGTTTTTTTCTTTATTCCTTAAGGATATATTTTGTTTGTTTGATGGCTTTTTTTTTTCATAAAAAAAATTGATCAACGAGAAAATGCTTTTTTGACCTATTTCTGTGTAGCATTTTCAAAGACAAATTATTTGTTTGTTGTGAATTCTTTTTTTTATCTTTACCCCATATATGTTTAGCTTTACATATTTTTTTAAGATGAAAAAAAAAAATTCATTGTAAAAATTACTTAGCATTTTAAACATTCTTATAATATAATAATTTCTTTTTTATTAAGAAATATAGGTTTTCTTGATATAAAATAAATTAACTAGTGATTTGTTTTTTATTAATGATAAATAAGAATATTTTAAATAATATTTTTTTTTTCTAATTAATTAATATTTCTTTTAACCTCATGTTTTTATATTTTTTTTATAACTTTATTTATTTTTTTTTATTTTAAATGGTAAATTTCTTTAAATATATTATATTATATTAATATTTGTTATTTCCTGTAATTTATTTATAATCCTTGATAAGTTTAAGTCGAACATTATACATCTTTTCATTTTAAACTTGTTATTATAGAATATTTATAAAGAATTATTCAACATAGATACAAAAAATTTTAACTTAGCTACATCTGAATGTTGAAAGTTTATAAATGTCTATTCTCAAGAGGTTATTTTATAATAGATCAATCAAGAAAAGTTGTGATTTGATGATTGTCATGATATCTTATCTTTCTTTGTCGATCTCTTTTTATTTTTAACTCAATCCTCTAATATACAACATTACATCATCCTTTGATCTATATGTATTACAGTATATATACATTTATAAATATATATATATATATATGAATATAAATATCTTTAAATATGTTATTGAAGTACTCAATTTTATTTCCTCTATCCCTCCTATTTTCTTATCTTTAGAGGTTGAGCGTATTTGCACAATGATTAGACTATACATTTAAGAATACCTTTCTTCATCTCTTCCCTCATTTATATATATATATATATATATATAATATCAATCGTATATACATATACATTAATAATATATTAACTTCCTTATCTTTAATATTCATATTTATAATAACCTTCTTTAATGTCATAGTATTATGAAACAATTAAATTTGTCATGAGTAGATTATAATATCATAACTTAGAGGTTTACTGAAACTAATTTCAATGCAATTAAGAGGTGTGGATTCTATAAATGTATCTCTGCCTATAAAGTGAGAGACAAGAGTATTAAATAGATGATCAAGCCAACTGCGGTTGGTAGTGATAACCACTCTTTTCTGTATTTAAAAGAGACGAGTGATAACTGATTGCAGTATATTATTTTTGTGTTGTTATACAGACAACAGACCTTCTTTCTTCATATACTTATTTCCTTTCAAGTCTCTATTCTTATTTCCCTTGTACCCTCCTCCAGTACGTCGACCGCCATTTATTAAAATCATGTATATATTATATCATTCAACTGATTACTTCTCATCTTTCTCCTGAAGATACCAGAGAAGAGGCAACTAATGATAGTCAGCCTCCCATCATGATCATCATCGTTGTCATGATCTTCTGCCCTAAGCCCGTCGGCGCGGACAGCCCAGGCAATCACTTCAACCAAAATGTTGTCAATGATTTGCGCAACTCATTCTTACCATATACTCGTTTAATGTTTTTTTTTATCATTATATGATAATGGTTATATATATATATATATAAATATATATAAATATATATATTGTTACTCATTAAAATCTTTTTATTTTAGATTCATCAATTTTATAATCTTTATAATATTTCATTTATTTTGTTATTTGATAAGATTATCCAATATTTATCTTCCAGTGATTTTTAATTTATAAATTTAAATCAGTAACTTATAATAATATTTCTTGACAGGTTATTAAAATTGGATTCTTCGCAATGGACGAGAGAATTATTGTAAACACCGTTTTACATTTTCTTCAAAAATATAAAACTACGAATGATATTGAAAATATAATATATGATGGATTTTCAACAGATGCTATAAATGAAGCAGTTGAACAATTAAATTCATTGTTAAAAGATCATGGAATTTCTAATGAAATTGAAAAGTTATCCTTACTGGAATTATATAACAAATTAAATACCTGTTGTATTGAAAATATTACTTCAATGCCAAAATTTGTTATAGATGATATTGAATCTGTTCCTAACAATTTATTTGGCAAATTAACTTGCGAAACAAAACTTGATGTTATTACAGATGAAATACGTTGTCTTCGCAAAACAATGGAAGAAATTCGTCAACATTCACAACAAGGAGAAAAAAGAGTTTCACCAAGACGAAAAAAAAGGTACGTTAAAAAAAATTTGTAATAAATCTTTTTTCTTTATATTATATTAATATTTCTATTAAAATATATTATTTTTTACCTCATATATAATTGATAATATATAGTATTATAGCATCTCATGACCTTTCGGCATTCAGTGAGTCTTTAATAATTAATCGTAATCTGACAAAAAGTATATAATAATTTACTTCCATTACTTTTATATTTCTTATGATCTTAAACATATTCAATTATTTAATTATCCTTCACATCTTTATTTCGGATGTCATTTAAGATTTATAGTTGGTTCTTTTAATCCATAGGAGCGTATACATATATAAATATATATATATTTGATAAATAAAAGCGTTATAATTAACGGGTACTTTCATTAATTGAAACTGTCCTCCAATCTAGTTATGATTAGGCATTCTATATACTTCTTTACTTTATCATATTTAATCTTTCATATATAACCTCTATGTACAAGATAATGAAATAATTTATACAATTATGTGCCTTATCATAAAAATTATAGTATAGATAGATCACTTATTTTTTTTAACTAAATGAATTTTAACATCTTTTTTAATTAAAATAATATGAAGTTTATTGAAAATTAAATAAAAATATTTTTTTTAAAAATTTTATGATTGGTAATAGATACTTATTTCATTCTCATAACATAATATTATTAAGTTTTTGATTTGTAAGATTGATTAAGGGTAAAGTTTTATATTGTACTTATCATCAAAAATAGACTCAGATTGGTAAATATTATCATCTGATTAGTAGTCTATTATAACTATACTATTTCATCTTACGATAATGTAATATTATTTACTCTATAAAACGGTTGCACATTTTTCGGTAACATTAAAAAACGAGTACATTTAAAATGAACAGTCGAATGTTACCTCTAATACAGTAATCAAATATAGTGCATGTAATTTTTTAAATATAAAATATTACCTTATTACCCGATAGTTTATTTTGATAAATTATTAAAAAAATAATATCAAAATATATAAGAGGAAAAATTAAATAAAAATTTGTTTAAAAAAATAAAATTATTATTTAAATAGGATGTTGTTGTATAGTAATTATTATAGAACATAAAATAATAAGTAAATATATATATATATATATATATACATTCATTTGATATTAAAAAAAATGAAAAAAAAAAAACTAAGTAAATTTTATTTTTAGACGCTTATCAGCGGAATTAAGATTACAAAAAAATGGTACATCAATAGCTGATGATTGTTCTAGTAGTTCAGGAGATTTACAACATACAGGTCATAATAGTTTTTGTTCCTCCTCATCCTCATCAACATCTATAATTGGAAGTGTATCATCACCATCTAGTTGTATAACAAATGATATAAATTCTGGAAATCAAAATTTAAATGCATATCTTTCAAATCATTCAACACCTACATCAAATACAATAACAAAAAAAGATTCATCAAGAAGAACAGGAGGAAAATTGGCTAATTGTGTTCAGCGTCTTACTGATCGTCTTGGATCTCAAAAAGAATCTGCATCTCCAAATGATATTGAAACATCTGATTCACCGTCATCAGAAGTTGACAATGGTATTTCATCATCACCTGCTACAACAGGAATGTTATTTGATAATTTTTTAAATCAAGGTATTCCACTTTATACAGCACTAAATCCAAATTTTTTTGGTAAAAAAATTCATCCACAAATTAGTAATCCTTTTACAATTGATTCATCAATGAATGGTACATCTGGTCCAGGAATGGAATATTTATCATTACTTTTTTCAAATGCTGCAAGAAATTTTACTTCACAAAATAAACAATTCCCAATGACAGTACCAACAAATGTTGGTGATGATCTTATTTCATCAAGGTATGTTTAAATGAAAAAGTCAAATTTACATATATGGGGAGAGGTGGAGCAAGGGGGTAAAATGAAGATATTATATTAATAATATATTATTGGATATTTTTGGAACTGATTGGTTAATATTTTTAAAAATATTTAATTTATTTGTTTATATAATTGAGCACAAATAATTAACGATATAGTATACAGATCATAAGTTAACCTCGAGTCCTCCTTTTCTTTCTATCTCTTTTTCTCTCAAATTTATCATCCTTTAAAATTTGACATCTTCTTAGTTTAACTTTCTTAATGACCTTATTAGAATGTTCCAAGTAATGAACAGTATTATATTTAAAATTTACATTGATATCATTAATTGCGTCAACCAATTTAAACTGTAAATACATTACATATAACGACATATTTAGAAGCAATCATATCATATACATATATATATATATATAAATATATATTTATATAATATAGTATAATATTAGTTAAATTGTTAGAATGTGAAATATATTTATAAGTAAAAGAGTAAGATGGATGATCACCTCTCATTAATTAAGGTTGATTCAAACTTGTTAATTTATTAGTAGACTGAAAAATAGAGTAACTGTTAAAACTCAATTTATCAACCTATTTATAATATGGCTACACATCAAAATTAAAGGGAATTTATTTTTAAAATTAAATTTTATCATAAATATCATGTAAAAATAATAATTTTATTTAATATTATAATTAATAATACATATTTTTAGTCAAAAAGTAAATATTAATGAAAAGGAACCTTCTGTTAAAATGGAAATTGATAATTGTGATGCTGATAAACTTTGGGCTGATATAAATCCATCACTTTCTAGTGGAAACATTATTGATTTTGGAGGTAATCAAGAAGAAATTAAATCTGATTCTGATAAACCGTTTGTATGTGAACAAGAAAATTGTAATAAACGATTTGCTAACAAATTTCTTTTAAAAAAACATCAATTTATTCATACCGGTTTACGTCCACATGCATGTCCATATTGTCAAAAAAGGTTCAATAGAAAGGATAATTTATTGCGTCACAAGAAGACTCATACTCAAGCAGGTATGTCAATAGATGATACAAAAAGATGCGGTTTTTTGATCAAGAGCGAAGCAGCAGGCGATTTAGTCTGTTAAATATTAAATACATTTATTATAATATAATTATTATATATTGCCATTATTTTTTGGCCAAAAATGTTTTTTTATATAGATGATTTTCTTTTACAAAAAAAAAGATGCTGAATGCAAAAAAAATACTCCAAAGAATCATTATATTATTTTTTTTCATTAAAGTGTATTTGTTTGATTGTAATGTTGTTAAATTTCCTTTTTTGTTTTATTCTTACAAATTATTTAGCATTTTATTATTATTATTATTACAAAATACTTAAGATTACGAAAAAAAAAAGTAAAAATTTATTTATTGTATGCTTAACAAATCACTTTTATAGTCACAATAATTTTTAAAAGTAAATAGTGATTATTACATTATGTTATTTAAGTCACAAATATTTTATAAAATTAATGATTATATTGAGTATTATTTTATGACCTTGATTTTGTTTTATTTTATTTTAATTTTTTTGTTTTTATAATGGGAAATTTCATAAACACAAAACAATTTATCAAAAAATATCTTCTCATAATTTAATAATTTTTAAATATTACAACAAAATGATAATTTAATTACATTGAAAGGTAAATTATTTGATATAATTACTAATTTATCATATAATATATGTAACAAAGAACTTTTTCAAATATTATCAACTTTTAATATTTTCTCATTTATTTTATTTTTTTTTTTTTGATAAAAATTTTTTATCTTATTATTATAGATTTGTCCAGCTATAATGGTAAGATATTTATCATTAATTAAGAAGGTCATAAAATTTAATCTAGTTTTATCTGTGTATTCTATTTAATAGATAATTTATTAATTTTTTTATTGTTTAATTATTGGAGAGGGAAAAAAAAATACATATACAAATATATATTAAAAAATTAATATATATTTAATTTGATTTATGTCATTATTATTATCTTTAGATTAATGTATTTTTTTATTATAATAATAATTTTATATTTAATTAGATATTAAAGAGATGTATTATTATAAAAAAAAGATCAAGATGCATGATGTTTCCTAACACGAATTAAAAATATTAAATGTCACTGAAGATAAGTAATACTACTTTATGAATATTTTATTCATTTCTTTAATTTATTGTAATTTTCTAAATATTTTTTAAAATAATTTAACTAAATATTTTATAATAAATTAATTTAGAAAATTTTTTTTTATAAATTATATATTTATTTTTAATGGTGTTATATAAATCAAAATGAATGAAACATCTGAAGATAGTAATTCGCAAACATCATTTATATCAAAATTATGGCAAAAATCACGAGAACGTTGTAGTATTATACAATTGGAGCAATATGTTAATGATGATGGTTCTATAACTAAACAAGGATGGGAATTAATGCATAAATCAACATCAAATTCAAAACGTTTAAAAGTAATAAGTGATATGACTTCTATAATACGTGATAAACGATTACAAGTTAGCACATTAGAGGGTATATGGCATACAACAAATGATATGTTAGATGATGACTATACATATAATGGATATATTAAATTTCTTATTGAAATGACATTTTCGCAAAGTGAAACATTAGGTATTGGATTAAGACATTCTTTTTTTTTGGCAATTCGTGAAATTGGTATAAATGATTTAACAATAGAATGGTTAGGAGCATTATTAAATAATGCAAAATCATTAGAACCATTTGAAAAAGATATTGGTCCATTGTTAGCTGATTGGATGACAAAAGAATATAAAGTTAAATCAAATGATAAACGATTAATAGCATTAATGGATATTGTAGGAAGATTAGTAAGAGAAAATTCAGCACATCTTAAAATTGAACAATTGGTAAGAATTATAAGTATTTGTGAAAATGTTATTAAAAAAAATAAAAAACTTGTTATGCCTTTTGCTATTAGTGTATTAACTTCTGTTGTTAAATTTTAGTAAGTTAATTATATTATATTTTAAATTAATTAATAATATAAAAAAAAAATTTTTTTAGTGCTTTACCAGATGAAATAGTGCCTGATTTTGTTTATATGTTATGTATTATTATAAATAATGATGAAACATATGAAGATGCGTGGAAACTTTCACGTTTAGCATTAACATCAGTTAATAGTTATGTTGTAGTAAAATATTTAGAAGCTTTAATTAATAAATCAAAATATATGTCAATGAATGATTCAAAAGAAAAATTATTAGCAATTAAAGGAGCAGCAATTATACTTTCAAATGCAAGTTGGGGTCACAAATTTATAAATGCTCATGTTAGAATTACACTTTCATCAATATTAGAAAGTTTTACTTATGCCATAAAATTGGGACCATTTGTTGGAGTTACAATTATTCAAACTGTTATGCGTTTAGTTGAAAAGTATTTTTTAAATCTTAATACTATAACATGGAATAGTATATGTAATGTTTTATTAACATCATTAGAATATTGTAAAGAAAATTCAGATTATGGGAAAGTTTTTGAAGATACTACTCATATTATCGAATTTATAGCTTCTATTTATGGTAAAAAACAAAATGGTAAACGTATTTTAGTATCACCTAATTTTTTTAATGTTGTTGAATTATTATTAACAAAAAAAAGTAATGTTAATTTGATTATTGGACTTATTGACTATCGTACAAAATTAATTACTCCTACTGATGATGAATGGATTACAAATAGTAAAAAATTTTTTGATAGATTTTTTAATAAAACAAATAATATAGAAGTTCGATTAAAAATTATTGACTTATTGACATATACCTTTGATAAATATGGATTATTATATGAAAATGAAATAATTGAAAATTTAATTTTACCATGTGGAAAGTTAATTTATGAAGAAAATTGTAATGATGTTAAGCTTAAATTAATAAATGTAATATTTAATGTCGCTGAGAAAGTAGAAATTAATAATATATTGTTATCAAATAATGATCTATTTTCAAGTTTATTTAATATAATAAGAAATATACTAAAAGAACCATTTAAAAAATTATTTGAATTGGATTATGAAAAAACTATTCTATTAAGAATAAATGAATTAGTATATAAAAGATGGAGTTCTATGAATCTTTCTATGATTAACAAAATTATAAATGTTCTTAATGAACATCTTTATTCATGTTACAATGATGATGAGTACAGTGATAATAAAGGTAGAAATTGTAGACATATAATATTCGAATTATTATTATCAATTATACTTAATTTTAATACTGGTGAAGTAGAATTACGTTATAATATAGATGGTACAGAAAAATTAACAACAAATAGTTTAATCTTAATTGAAGACAATGATGAAGATAATTTTCATTGGGATAATATTTGTAGTTCTATTATTAGAGCATTAAAAATTGAACGTTCATGGATAGTTTTAAAATTAATTTTAATTAAATTACCAATATTACTTCTTAATGAAAAAATGTTAGCAAATTTATCAAGTGAAAATAAAAATTCTTTAATACAAAAAATTATAGAATATACAAATGTAAATGTAGAAAAACAACTTAATGTAACGGATTCTGTTTTTGGAGTGTATTATTGTAATGTTATATCATCACTAATAATATATGAAAACCATGAAAATATTTATTGTATATTAATGAAATATTTACGTTTAGGAGTATCAAATGCTCTAAAAGCATTAAATTCTTTAGCATACAATAATCTTCCATTTTTTGTCAATCATATTGATGAAATACTTATTGAAATAAGATCAATGAAAAATATTTCAAATGAATTTATATTATTTATTTTGGAGTTTCTTTACGATTCATCTTCAATAGCAGAGTATAAAAAATTTCAAATGAAAAAAAAAATAAATATTTTAATTAATATTTTACTTATTTTTATAAATAATTCAAAAGACAGAATTATAATCACTTTATCATTACATATATTAATGAGATGGTATTCATTATTTGATCCTGAAAGTAGAAAATATTTCTTAAAATATTTTCAAGAAAAAAGTGAAAATTTTAAATGCATAATTGAGGATGACTTAAATGTACTTGAAAATTATACAGACATCACTGATAATGTTAAATCATTACTAAATTCATTTTTTACATATTGGCTTGACTTAACAACAAATTATGAAGAGATTAATAATGAAGAAGTAGGAAATTGCTTACCAAAAAAATTAAAAATAAAAAATTCAAAACATTTTATTGTTAACAATACGATTATTACATTAAATATTTTAACAAAATCAAGGATTATGCATAATATGGAAAATATAAAAAATAGTGAAAATAAATTACATGAATTTAATACTAGTGATAATATAACAGAAAAATCTTCATTACAAAAAAATTTATTAACATATATGAATAAAAATTCATATTTAGAATATGAAGATTTAGATACTACATCATCTGGAAATAATAAAAAATCTATGGAAAAAGAAACAAAAAAAATAGAAAAAGTTACAAGTAGCATTTTTAATAATTCTTCACAAATTTTTGAAGAACCAGTAACAGAATATTCTCAAATAATTATTCGTCATATTTGTGGAAAGCAAATGTGGATTTTAAAAAGTTATAATGGAATATCGACTGATTTTATAGGTGAAATTGATAGAAATTTTTCAGATCATGATTTATTAATACGTCATTTATATGAAATTCATTCAACAAAAAAAATTAATGGAACAGAAAAAATTAATATATTTTTAAATAATTTTGATAAAATTAAAGTAAAAGAAGAATCTAATATTAGTGTAGTTTATATTGGTAATGGTGCAATAAATTTATCAACTATTTTATCAAACGTTTATGGTTCATATAGATTTAATGCTTTTTTCAAAAATTTAGGAAATTTATGTCGTATGAATAATCAATCGAACAAGTCAAAGGATTATTGTGGTAAATACTATACATATCAATCAATTGATACTACGTCTATTTTAACATATTATATAAGTACAATAATTCCCCATAATGATAATGATTTTGATAACTCATTTAAAAAAAGTTTAATTGGAAATAATTGTATAGTTGTTGTTTTTAATGAAAGTGGTAAATCATATGAATTAGGTACTATAAGTAATCAAATTGAATGTGTTGCTATTGAGGTTAGTTTATTAAAAATTATTTATTTTGTCTTAATATTATTTTTATATTGTTGATTTTTTGTTTATAGATCGTTCCACAAAATTTAAAGTATGTTTTAGTAAACACAATTGTTAAAAAAAATTTAACTCATATAATAACACCTATAAAAGAATATTTAACAGATGAAAAAGCAGCAATTCTTGTTAAGAAGTTGTCAATAAGATTAAGTTTATGTATTAAAATTGTAGAATCGATAGAAAATAGTAGAAATTGTGATGACATATTTATGGGACAAGGAATGGAAAGATTTAAAAAAATAGAAAAATTTAAAAGATTAGCTATTATGAAAGAAAAAGACAAAGAAATATCTTAATTAATTATTTTTTTTACTATATTATAATTCTAATGTATCACAATTAATTTGAATTTTATAAAACATATTTTTTATATATTTAAACGTCATTCGACCTCCCTTTGGTCGTTTTTCCTTGATTATAAAAAATTTATTTCATACTTTTATTTACCATTTTAGTATTTAGACAATATTTAATTCTAACTGTAAAATAACATTATTTTATTATTATGACAACATTGTTATTTCATACTACAATATATTCAGTTATATTAATAACATTTATTTTATTAGGAATAGGAATATTCAATTTTTTAAAATATTTGGGACCAAGAATACTTTCATTACCTTGCAACTTAAATGATATAAATTTTCCTTACAAAGAAAGTACAATTCCTGCAATATATATGCAAATTACCATAGCAATATTTACATTTATATTAGTAACATTTATTGAATATTGTGAAGCAAATATTTTAAAAAAAGAATTATTAGATAATGAAGAAAGTAAAGATAAATCCATTAAATTTCATAAATTACTATTTATATTTTCTATCTATAAAATATTAGGTATGTTATTTATAAAAATTAAATATTATTTTTTAGTTATTAGTTTAATGGGTAATTTATTTGTTTCATATACAATTCATATTATTAAATATTCTGTTGGAAGATTAAGACCAAATTTTGTTGATGTTTGTAAACCAAAAATATTTAATGAAACTTGTATAAATGGAATTTTTAAATATTATGAATGTACCTCAGAAGATATAAAGCAAATTTCAGAATCACGTCTTTCTTTTTTTAGTGGTCATGCTGCTTATGCATTTTTTAATGCTATATTTATTAGTGTATAGTTAATTAATTAATTATTACAAATAAAATTATTTTTTTTTAGACATACATATTTATAAGAAGTTCAAAAAAATCAATTGGAAAAAAAGTAGGATATTTTTTAGCTCCTGTTTTGGTTTCATCTGCAATATTTGTAGGAGTAACACGAATAAAAGATTATAAACATCATGTGTCAGATGTTATTATAGGAAGTGTGTATGGATTTATAGTAGCTTTAAGTATTTGTCTAATATTCAAAAAATATATAACGAAAAATGAAGAAATTGTTTCAATAAAAAGTGTTGATTAATATTCACTTCTTAAAAATATATATCGTTATTGATAAAAATTTTTATGTATAAAATTAATAATTTGTTATATTTGAATATTTATATTATTACTCATAATAAATTATTTTCCAAATGTTACTACACAATTCCAATGATTGTATCTTATTGTTGCAATACGACAAAAAAAAATCATAATTTTGTATTAAAAGCTTTTTTATTATTTTTATAGTTTTTATCACATATTGATTGGTTTTCTTTGTCAACTATTTTATCAGTATTACAAATAATAAGGTAAATTTTTATACTTGAGAAAATATAAAAAGATGACGGAAGAACAGGTTGACTCTAATAATTATGGTACAATAAGAGATAATAATACAGAAAATGAAATGTAATTGTTTTATATTTTAATTTTTTTAATAGTTCATTATATTTTAAATAATAATTTTAGAGAAACTTCACATACTTTATTAGAAAAAATTATGACAACTGGAAGAAAACCAATGTTAATTAATACATTGATTTTTTTAATAATAGGTAAGATAAAAAGATAAATATCATCATTCTTTTTAGTATTTGTATTTATTACTTTTCAATTATGGATTCAACCAACTAAACGAGGATTTTTTTGTGATGATGAAACTATTCGTTATCCATTTAAACAAGATACTGTTTCACCAAATGCTCTTATTATATTCTCTGTCCTTCCAAATATTTTGATCATCTTCTATGGAGAAAGAAAAAATACATTAAATGCTAAAAATTCAAATTATGTTAGAAGTAAAAAATATATTCAAATTATGTTTCAATTTATTGTTAATTTTATGTGGGGTTTAATATTATTATGTTCATTTTTGAATATAATTAAGGTATCTGTAGGAAGACATCGTCCATATTTTTTAGAAATTTGTAAACCGGATGTATTAAAAAATCAAACATGTTCTGATCATTCTTATATACTAAATTATACATGTACTGGAACCAACATTGGACTTATAAAAGAATCATCACTTTCATTTCCTAGTGGACATTCAGCAATAAGTTTTTTTGCAGCCACTTTTTTTTTTGTAAGTATAAAAAATTAATAAAAATTATTACCATTTTTAGTTATACGTACAAAATAGAATGATATTTATAAGAAGATGTTATCTACTAAAGTCTGTAATCCAATTTACTGCTGTTGTATTAGCAGCATTTACTGCAGTCTCTAGAATTTTTGATTATCATCATCATCCAGAAGATGTTGCTGTAGGAACAATCATTGGTATTTTATTTGGATATTATTTTTACTTCTATAATATGTTTTATGGAAAAAGAAAAAATAATAAGAATGATACGGTTTTAAGTGATGGGACAGCGCAACATGAATTATTGTTAAATAATGAAAGAATTGTCTAAAATAAAAGATAAGTGTAATATTATATGAAAATGTAAAAAAAAATTGTTATATAAAATAAAAATACTTTTTTTTTTAAATAGTTGAAATATTTTTCATTAATATTTATGTAACCAATTAGTATAATATTAGTATATAAAATTAAAACAATAATTAAATTTAAAATTAAAGTATGTATGTTGTCATTAAGATTTGTTTCTAATATTAATTCAAGAAATCATAAACTTCTAGGTTTACGACGATATATTATAGTAGTACGACAACCATTTAAATGAAGATATTTTCTTTTAAAGATATCATTTGTTATAATGGATAACCAGATTGTGGTGGACCAGGAACATACATTGGAGGATCATCATATGGATTACGTGGTGGTTGTGAATTATAGCTACCCCATGTTACCTTGTCTACCATATCCTTTTCTTCAACATTTAACGTTTTTTTGTTTCTACGAGGATCTAATGCTGGATTGACATATGGTCCATCACGAATAACAACATTTGATTCATGTTGATCAAAATTATTATCATTTTTACTATCCTCTGATTGAAGTTTTAGTGGATTTGTTGATTCTTCAATAAGTTTACGCCTTCGAGGATCTCTAGTTGGATCATAGAATGAAGTAGCTGTTCTAATCATTGTGTTTTCAGTAGATGGTGGTAATTGATCAAAATCTCTTCTTGGTGATGACCTATTATCATAATGTCTTTCTCTTGGTGAATTATCATATCTTGGATCATCGTATCTATTTTCAAAATCCCCATACATATTACTATTAGATTGTCTAGTAAGTGGATCTCTTGGACCTCTAAGATCTCTTACATCTCTAGAATCTCGAATATCTCTTGGATCTTTTATATCTCTTCCTTCTCTGGAATCACGAATATCTCTATATTCTCTTCGTGGATCTCTTGATCCTCGAATATCACGTGAATCGCGTTGATATCTATCATCTTTAAATCCAGATTCTTGATTGTATCTTGAAGGTGAACCAAATGATTCCCTGTATCCAGAATCTCTTGACATTCCATGATTTCTGTTCATAGGATAATCTCTCATTGTATCATATTCTTTTTGTTCACCATAAGATTTTGGAGAAACATAACCTGATGATTGGTATCTTCTTTCTGGTGAATGATAACGATTTGGAGAAACTTGTCTATTTTGAGATTCATATCGTCTTGGAGATGGTTGTCTTGATGGTGTCCTTCTTCTAGGTGATGCATAATCTCTTGAGGAATCATAAGTTCTGGGAATATTATAACGAGAAGGAGAACCATGTCTTCTTGGTGATAAATATTCTCTTGGTGATTGTCCTCTTCTTGGTGAAAAGTAATTTCTATCATAATTTCTACCTCTTCCTTGATAATCATCTTTTCTAGGGCTTCTTGAATGATAACTTCTTCCACGATTGGTATATCTATCATCACGCCTTGAAAAATTTTTTCCTCCTTCATTTGAGTGCCCACGATTGTTGTAATAATCATCACGTTTTCTTTTTCTTCTAGATTCACGCTCTTCTCTCTCCTTTCTTTCATTTTCAGCACGTTCTCTTTCTTCTTCACTGTCTGTAGCTTGAAATGCTTTAAGAATTCTATCAGAGGCTGTCAAACCATCATCGACTGAAGATAAATCTAACATGTAATCATTAATTTCAGGCTTTCTTTTTGGTGACTCAATTTTTTTTGATGTTGTTGTAGCAATACCATATGCTTCAAGATCTTGTGCTGATAAAGCTCCAGTACCTTGATTGAAAAATGATTTCAATTCCATAGGTACATCATAAATACCTTTATGAAAATCTTCTGATAAAAATGGTCTCATATCTACATCTTCTGTTCTGTCTTCATCTTTATTTAATTGTTCCATAACATCACTAAAGCTTGGTAAGTTAACTAGCGGTGTTCCATCTTTTGCAAGTAATGTTTTTTTCTTCTTAGCACCAGCACTATTTGAATCATCAACAATATTATGTGTTCCTAAAAGGCGTTCAGTATACTCATTTAATGGCTCATGTGAATATTTGCAACGATCTCCATGGGAACAAGAATTTTGAATATGAAAACGATAACATGGATACTCTCCATGAAGATTTTTACAACTTAAACCATTTTGACAATTACCTCTTTGATAAAAGCGACATAATTTATCTGTTCTTCCAGAATCTTTTGCATTATGTGAATACATACAATTTTTTGAATCTCTACAATAACCTTCTCTAAAGAATTTGCAAATAAGACGTCCTTTTTCACGATTACGTTGTACTGCTGTTCTTCCTTGTCTTGAACGATCACCCAATGGTATATCTTCCATTGCCTCATCATACATAGCTCCATATTTAAAAGAATCTTCCAATCCTTCTGGATCATAAGGATCAGCATACTCTTCAAACATATCATAACTATTCATGTAACCATTGTAATTTTGATTTCCTTGTCGAGCAATATCATTCCATATTGAAAAATCTTTTTTCTTTATTTCACGTAATTGAAGAATTTTTGCCTCTTCTGGTGTAACTAAAAAAAAATATATTTATAGTCAAAATAATCACATACCTTCATCATCAACAATTTCACCCTCTTCCATATCCTCATCTTCATCCTCACATTCTTTTTCTATCTGTATATTTTTTGCATTAGTAGTTGATTCAATACGACAGTCCTTATTTTCATCTTCTCCACTATTATAATTGTCATCGTCTATAACATTAGCATTAACTAGACAAAAATATAAAAAATTTTTAAATTAAATTACATACCATAATTTCCTATATTATCTGTTTCCACATCAATTTCTTTATTTTTCATTTCTTCATCAATGGATGTTTGTGATTCTTTAAATATAATATCTTTATGAAGATCATCCTTATTTAACATTTCCATAGTATGATTAACAATATCCAATGACTCATTTTCAATATTTTTAGTTTCTAAAGCATCATTGTTTTCTATTACCAAATTATTATCTTCATATTCCATAGTTTTTTCAGTTTTTTCTAATTCATCTTCTAGTATTTTGTTATCAGGGTTAGTAATGTTATTTATAGATATACCATCATTATTGCTTTTTACTTCATCAATAATTTCATTCTGTTCAGTTTTTGTAACACAAATATTTTCTCTATTTGGATAACTTAGATTATCTGTTTCAGTGTCTAAATTATCTTACTTTTTTGGACCAATCGTTTTTCAAACTAACCTGAACGATCCTCATCAATAACTAAGCAATTATCATCGCTATCGTAAGACATATTAAAAAATTTTATTTTTCTACTATTAAATATCTACTCAAAATGTTAGTAATTTTAGTTGTTAGTTGAAAAACTTTTAAATGATATTTACTATATTATAAAACTGAAATTAAAAAGATAAATTATAATATGCATAAAGGAAAAAAAATTTGTATAAGGTGACTAATTGATTGTGTCATAAATACGTAACAAAGTATGTTTATGTTTAATAAATATTACATTAAAAATGACCGGGAATTTTGTTCTAAATGGCATTGTAATCAAATAATTATAACTAGAATCAATATATAATAGTTAAAATTATATTATTATTTTTTACGGTAAATAAATACATAATAATTAGTTTAAGCCATTATCTCATCTTTTATTGCAATGAATATCATGCAGATATTAATTTGAAAAAATAAATAAGATCCATCATAAAAAAAACATGTTTTATCCTGTTTAATTAATATTTAAAATAATATTTTTAATTTGAATCAATAAAAAAAGAATGTAGATTAAATTGGAAAGTGAAATTTTAGTTTTGGTTTATTACAAATCATAAAAACCGAGATCTTATGTGCAGCGCTTGTATAATTTTTAACAAAGTCGATGATATATTAAAATATTCTTAAAAGTAGTTTTTAAGTTTCCAACTATTGATAAAGATAACTTTACATGATGCAAATTTGTAATCGATTCAAAATGCCGCAACTGCTTACAAAGACCCGTATGATTATGGTTTTTCATTTAATGTGAAAATCACTTTATAAAGAAAGTGTATTTCATTGAATTGAATAAAAAAATGTAACTTTAAATATTTGTGCACTCGTAAGCACATTCAGTTTTTTATAATAAACAATATGATAATAATTGAAGAATGCTTTATTTCACATAGCAAACTTATAACGACACGAATTTATGTTGGACAAACGTAGTTATAATGCATTTCTTAAAACGAAGTATCTTTTTATCTCTAACTCATTCTTTAACATATATACATGCATATATTGTTTGACACTATTCTCATTATATTTCTTTTAATACTTTCACTGTGCATATAAACTTGTTTTCTGTGCGTTATTTTTTCGTTAAATGCGTTAGATTGTAAATTTTACTTTATTATGTCTTTTACTAAAAACGCAGAAGCGGAGATATTAGCTAATTTAGGCAGTATGTTGTTTATTTATTATATTTAATTTAATTTATTTCAGTTCTAAGTAATCATAATTCAAGTACAAAGGATGTAAATAAAGATTCTGTTAATGATATTAAAGATACAACAAATAGAACACGTTTATTGAGCTCAAGTGACAATGACAAACTATCACTAAATTTTGATTCTGATGATGACACAATGATAGTATTCAATAATTCAAATTCATCACAAAATAATTATTTGAATAAAATTATAAGGATGTCTAGATGGCAGTCATATTTGATAGGATTACCAATAATTTTATTTATGGTAATTTTTAATTTCTAATTCAAAATAATATTTCGTTTAGAATTATCTAATTGGATTATTTCATTTATCACCTCAAATATATAAAGAAGAATTTTATGGATTTTGGACTGCATTGTGTTTTGGTGTTTTAATAGGATGGTTTACATCAGGAGGATTATTTGAAAAGTATAATGCAATTAAAGTGACAGTTATATCAGTGTTATTATCATATATATTTTTGGTAATTAGCTTTTTTTTAACTGGATTTATACAATATGTTGCAGTAATTGCTTTTCTAACAAATGTGTTTTATTTTACCAAAGGTATTTTTTCTTTTTAAACTATAATTTTAATTATTTATAGGTGCACTATTAATTTTAATATCTTCTTCAAATGATTCTAAAACTTTGTTCTTGATTTATTTTTTTATTGCATTAGGTAGTCTAATTGCTCCGATTGCTCTATCAAATTCATTAATTCATGTGACAAATCTAGAAATAAAAACGCAAAAATTATTTACAAAAAGGGATGTATCAACATTTATGGAAACAAATAATGTTATTAAAAGTACCATAAATCCAACCCTTGCAAAAAATATTTCCTTAACCAATAACATAGCAACAACGACAAATATAAATTTTAACAAAACAACAAAGATATCAAAACCAGATTCAGTGATTGGTGTGGTTGAAAATCAAGATAAAAAAACGGAAGAAAATTTACTACAACGGGCGGAGGCTGAAGAGAAAAGAAAGAAAAATGTTAGTGAATCACAATTAATTACTACATCAACACAAACATCTACTAAAAGTGAACTTTTAAAGGGGGAAGTGAATCAAGAAACTGAGGAGATCATTACTGATAGTACAATAGAAAGTGATAAAACAACATCGAAAGAAATTATGGAAGAGAAAACTTCTTTAACAACAAGAATGGAAGCAAAACAATATGTAACTACTAAAAGTCCAAAATATACACAAATGAATAAAGTTACAAAAAAAGTTAGTATTTCTTCAGTTGATTCAGGAAGCATAAGTCCAGCACCCTACTATTTAAAAGTAAGTGTTACAATTGGCAAAACAAATTTACTTGCAATTTCTCTTGGTATTATAATTGTTGTTATATTGCCTTCGTTATTCTTTGAATTATCACATATATTAAATATTAAAAAACTACCAAATGACACATTGTTAAAATATATGGAAAGCAAAACATATTCTTCACTTCCAATTAAAGGAATTATATTATCATATATTATCTGGTCAATATTATCAATAATTGAGTGTACATTTGCATATTGTCAGATAAATAGAATTGAAAATTTTAATGAGAGGTCTCTGTTGCAAGCAACACCAATTTTTACATTACTTTTGGTTCGATTTATAGCAATTTTTTATTGTAATAATTTTGTTAAAAAAAAGATGATTCATATTATTCAAATTATGTCAATTGGTTTTATTGGTATCATTTTATATATGTTTTCAAATTTTAAATGGAGTTTTTCGGATGAAACAAATAACCAAATGATCAGTGAATATTTAATTGGAATTTTAGGGTTTTTATTAGGGTGTATTGGACCAATGTACTTTAGTTGGATATCAAAAATGGTTCAAAAACATACATTAAATTTGTTAAACTATTTTATTTTAACTCAAATAGGAAGTGTAATTGTTGTAAATGTTCTTTATAATTATTTATTAAAGAATACAGATGAAGGAAGGATGGAAAATACATTATATATTATATTGATGTTATTAGTCATATTAGAAATATGTTTCGTATTTCTATCTTTACATCTATCTAGTTATTATAGACAAACAGAAATTGCAAGATTAACAAATTCATTATCAGGTAAACTTAATTTATATAATATTTTTCACTCATTTTTTTAAGGGAATATCCGCAAAGAAAACAATGATATTAAAGTAAAAATAAAAAAGAATAAGTACGGTTATAATCGTTTGATTAACGATGCAGAAGTTAATTATGAATCATTGATCTGTACAGATTCAGATTCAAATGATGAAATTTTTGGTTAGAAATCATTTTATACATGCTCAACATGGTTACTTTATTTGTAAGTTAAGAAAAAAGAAATAATTTTTTTTATAATTTATATTATTTTCAATCTTATTATACTTAAAGTTTGCCTTATATATTTTTAATTAAAGTAGTATTGGTACAATGCAACTTTAACATTTTGAAAACTTCCGGTTTAAATTTTTTTTTGCCATAATTATATTAACAACAATTAAATAATGGAAAAATGATTATTTTCTTCTGAATAACTTTCTTTTTTTTACTAACTTTTAATGTATTATTTTAATTTATATAAAAGATTTTTTATGTTAGATAAATTTTCATAAAATTTTTATTCAATAATATTAATTTTTAATATGATTATAAAAAGTAAAAAAGTTTTTATAGTATAAAGACTATTCTAATATTATTTTTTACTAATGAAATTTATGAAAACAGTAAAATGTATGTGAGTAAAATTTAAAATGAAAGTGCATTATATTAAATATAACAAAGCGTTTTATAAACATAATAGAAATACAATAATTTTTATAGTTATCATATATTTTTTGCGTTACTTAGTAAAAAATATGTAATTACAAAATGATTGAAAGTTATTAATATTTTTTATGATAAAGATAATCATGTGATTTAGAGTGTAAAATGGTTTGAAAAAGGTTAGTAATAAGAATATTTTTAAATAAATTTATACTACAAGATATACTAGAACAATATATGATAATAAGAAAATGAATAACAAATCTAATCTGATAATACGTGTCATAATAATGTGCTGTTTTTTATATCAAAAAAATAATGTAAAAATTGCTTTTATATTTGATTAAATTTAAAATTATATAACTTTTAGCCACAATAATTAATTTGTTAATCTATAATATGGCAGCAAATGAAGGGATATATTTAAAAAACTTATAACTTTGCCAACAAAAAAATTTTCATCTTTGTTTTGTTGATCAATTAATAATTAATGGAGAAACAATTGTGAAGGAAATATAAAAGAAAGTTTTATTTTATAATGCTTATTGTTTTGTATTTTAAAGTATAATTGAAAAATAAACTTTATTTTTATCATGATAGTAGTATAAAATATTTAGTACATATAAACTGATAAATAATACTTGTAGTAAACATTATTGACATTGTAAAAATTCAATAAAAATATACATATTATTTTCTAATGAAACTTTCTATATCATGTTGATATAAAAAAATAAATTGAGATTTCAAATAAACATAATTTTTAAATAGTTAAAGAAATATAAATTTTAATTAGATATTAGATTATTTTTATCCAAGTTATATATATAAAATTAAAGATTCAAAGAATAAAACGAATAGTAGATGTATACACATTTGTATTCTTATCATGAAAAGTAAAAATGATAAATTGAATAAATAATTTTTTAAAGAGGTTTAAATTATTATAAATTGTTTAATTTCGTTTTTTTCTAATGATCAATATTGAATTTCTTTTTTTTAAAGTTTATGATTATAATTAAAAAAGCAAATCTATGTATTTTAGTGTTTGGTTGCTACAAATACGTGACAATAATAAATCATCATTTGGTAGAATTCAAATTCTTAGAAATATAATGCTAAATAATTATTAACTGCCTGACAAATAGTTATTTATAGAAAATAAATTATTCTAAATTAATATAATCATAAATTAAGTATTAAAATTTAAATTTTTTTATAGTCATTATTTAATTTTTCACCCTCCAGTTATTTTGTTTTAAACTAATATTGTATAAAAATTATATAAATTATTATTAATTAACTAAAATTAATAATCATAAAAAAATTTTTTAATTATATTTTGGTGGTATAATTCTCCATATATTTATTTTTATAATTTTAAAAGTATTTTATGAAATTTCTAAAAATAGAGATATCAAAATTGCTATCAATTATACCAAACATATAATCAAATATATGATTTTTTTCTATAATTTATTTACAAATTGGCATATGTGAAAAATTAATTGTAAACATTTATTTAATATCTAAACAATGAATAATTTATTTATTTTAATTGTACCAGAAATATTATTATTAAAAATAAAATTTTTACTTCATGTATATAATTTATCAAAGTATAAATAATGAAATAAAAAATTTGACCATTAATTTATTTATAAATGATAAAATATTTTCAAAATACTTATGGCAAAATGATATATTATTTATTTTATGCATAGATGATTTTATTTTTAACTTTTTTTTACCAATATTTCAGCCCCTATATTTAAAGTTATATAAAAAAAATATTTGAAAATACACATTTATTGAAGTCAATGTATCTAAAAATGAAGTAATACTTTTATGACGTTTATATAGCTGGATTAAAGAATTTTAATTTAATAAATATTTTGTTTTATAATACACTTATATTTTTAATAAAGTACAAACAAATAATTAAATGCATTCTTTAAAAATTTCAAATATATATTCTAATAATAAATTTTAAATTTCGATCAACATTAGAAATCATTATTAAAATGGATAAAAAAAAATTTATAATATTTTTCTTTAGTGAATTTTACACAAATATAAGTAATAAAAAGTTCTCTAGAGTATTTTTAAAATATTCTGATAAATTATTTAAAGGAAGGTATTATAAATTAAATAACAAAACAAAATTTTTATTGCACTTTAAATAAAGTAACATTTTTCAATAAAGATATAATAAAAAAAACTTTTTAATTTATTTTTATATATAAATTTTAAAATTATCCATCAAAATAAAAACAATTTATTTTAACAGTACATAAAAATATATTAAAGAATTAAAATTATTACATTTTTTTATTTAACGTTATTAATTTAATATCACATTGTAATCACATTGAATAAAAATTCTTCTAAAATAAACTTAATAGGCATTATATTATTAACAATTTTTATTTTAACAATATCAAAAATTATTAAATTAATAAAGTATTTAAAAATATTTTCTTTTTATTAAGCAGTTTAATCATTAAATATACTTAATATTATTAAATAAAAGTATATTAAGAATAATATAAGATTAATTTTAATTATATCTAAAAGAAGAACAAGTTTTTATTAAAAAAAACTTATTATAGTTAAATTGAAAAATAATAAAAATATAGTAATCTTACTTAATTCTTAGTATAATTATTTTTTTTTATAATGATATAAATATATAAAATTAAAATTATTTTTTCTTTATTTTGATATTTCAATGAAGCATTTATATTCTGCATTATATACATTAATTGATGATCAAGGAAATGGTATTTTATCAAGATGGTTAGCTAATAATAAAAATCTTAATAATAAAGAAGCTTTAATGAAATTATTTGAAAAAATAGTAAGTTAAATTTTTTTTATTAATAAAAAAAAATTCTTTTTTTTTTCAGGTTGTACCATTTCTTTATAATGATGGTAATGGTAAATTAATTCCAATATCTGATCTTGTTATGCTTAGAAATAAACAAAGAAATGCTATGTTAAGTACATTAAGACGTAAAAAAGGACGAGGAAAAAGAGGACCAAATATATTAGATGAAATAGATATAAATTCACAGTCAAATGGTGATTTTCGTAAAGCATTAAAAATATTAGATGGTTGTACATCAAGTACAAGAGCTTTTAAGTATCGTGAACTTGTATGGGAAATATCAGAACGTGGTACAATGGGTGAAAATTTACTTCATATGTGTTTATTACATAATACAAATAAATTAAAATATGTAGCTAAAGAATTAGTTAAACAATATCCTAAATTAGTTAATGATATTTTTATATCAGAAGAATATTATGGATTATCACCACTTCATCAAGCAATTGTTAATGAAGATCTTCCAATGGTATATTTTTTATTAAAAAATGGTGCTGATGTTAGACAACGTTGTTATGGATCATTTTTTTGTGCTGAAGATCAAAAAGCTTCAAGAACTGATTCATTAGAACATGAATGGGTTGATTTAGATCATAGAACAAGATATACAGGTCAAATGTATTGGGGTGAATATCCAATGGCATTTGCAGCATGTGGTAATCAATATGATTGTGTACGTTTATTAAAAGTATTTAAAAGTGATCCTAATTTAAAAGATACAAATGGTAATACTGTTCTTCATTTATGTGTTATTCATGGATTAGAAGATATGGCAAAATTAATATATGAAATGGGGGGAAAACTTTCAATAACTAATAATTTAGGTTTTACACCAATGGCGCTTTCTGCAAGATTAGCAAAAAAAGAAATGTTTGATTTAATGCTTGACTTAGGCAAAGAAACGTTATGGACATATAGGTATATATTTTTTTTTGTTTATATATTAAAAATTATTTTTAGAGATACAACATGCTATGCATATTCTTTAAAAAGTATAGATACTGTTGATGAAATAAATGGGCATTTAAATACAAATTCTATTTTGTCATTAGTTGTTTATGGTGTAAGTATTATAAATTTTATTTAAATAAAAATGAAAGAAAATTTCTTTTCCTTTTTTTTAGGAAAGCTCACGTCATTTAAATTTTTTTGATGGATTATTAGAAGAAATTCTTGAAAAAAAATGGGAAGCATTTGGTAAAAGAATGCTTTTTAGGTCTTTAATAGGATATTTAATTTATCTTGTTGCATTTTATACAGCTTTTATGACAAGAGAAATATTATTAATAGATACTGATAATCAATATGTTTATTCATCAAATTATTCATTAATGTATCAAGAATATAGATCATCATGTTATTTATGGAATTATGAAGATAAAAATGGAAAATATTATCAAAAAGCAAGAATGATAGGGGAAATAGTTTCATTTATAATTGCTTTATTAGTTAATGTATTTGAAATAAAAGAAATGATACAAGTTGGGCAACATCGATGGTGGAAAATGACTGTAAGATTAATATTATATTAACATATATATATATTTTTTTTTAAAATTAAATATTTTAAGACAGCGTTTCCAGAGAAAGCTTTATATAAAATGTCATTAATTATTGTAATTGGAATGTTTTGTTTAAGATTATCCTGTTTTATTCATCCTAATATTGTACAAATTGAAAATATATTAGTAATAATTGCAGCATTTTTATCAACAACAAATTTTCTTTTTTATTGTAGAGTTCTTAAATTTGTTGGACCATTTGTTATAATGGTATATAAGATTATTGTTGGTGATATGTTTAGATTTTTACTTATATATCTAATATTTCTTATTAGTTTTTCACAAGCATTTTTTATATTATTTTTATCATGTGAACGTGAAAAAAATAATAATATTACAAATTTGATTGGTAATAAAGATGAAAAATTTGATAATATTCTTCAACAACCTAGTCAAACAATAATGAGGATGTTTTTAATGAGTGTTGGTGAATTTAGTGCTTTATATCAAAATATTTATCATTGTAAAAGCTCTCTAGCAATACAAGGAAAAATAATATTTTTAGTTTATGAATTATTAGTTACTGTTATGCTTCTTAATCTTCTTATTGCTATGATGACAAGAACATATGAAAAAATATCAGAAACTCATAAAGAATGGAAAAGACAGGTATATATAATTTAAAATTAAATAAATCTTTAAAAAAAAATTATTTTTAGTGGGCACAAGTAATACTTATGATAGAACAATCTCTAAGTCCCCAGGAAAGATTATTATATATGTTAAATTATTCAAGGCCTTTAAAAGCTGATACTACACAGAGAGGATTTCTTGTTCGTAAAAAAATTAAGAAAAACATTTAAATACATTTTTATTTTATTTAAATTAAATTTAATTATATTTCCAGAATTATTTTTAATGACATATTTACTTTTTTTTTATCTTTTTATATAATTGTCATAATAACAAATATATAAAAATATTGTTTAGTTAAATTTGATTTATCATTTAGATGTTTTTTTTTTATTTTAGAGATTCTCTATTTTAAAGGTTTTATTATTATTGTATTATTTTTTTTATAATAATCTATTTATACAATAAATAATATTTATGAATAAAAACAATATTTTATTTATAATAAAAAAAAAAAACTAAACATTAATAATTTATTTTGTTAATATGTAATGCTTTAATTTATAATTATATAATATAAAGTTCAAATATTTTTATAAAAATACTTATAAAATAAATTTTTTTTTCATCTTTATTATCCATAAGAAGTAAAAAATATTATAATTTAACTAAAATCATGATGTAATATTTAATTTTCATCTGCCTAATGTAAAGCTTGTTTTAAATAACGAAAAGAAAACAATTTTTTTAATACATATTTTTTTTCTTATATATTATAGCATATTATTATTTATTTTATTTTATTTTTTTTTTTTTAAATAAAAAATAAATTATATTAACTGATATTAAACGTACAAATTTTGGCATTATATAATTATTTTTATTTAAAATTTATATATAAGTGTTAGAGATATAAAAGTTAATTTAAACCGAAATATCTTATATATCTAGATATATATACTCATAAAATCCCACCCTATTTAGTACTATACATAGACTTTTTATTTTTACTATAAAAAGAGATAAAATGTATAACAAATTGAAAGTCATTCTTACAACTAAAAATATTATTCTCTTATATTTTTAAAAGTATTTTTAAAAGAATAGTGTAAGTCACTAGATACATTTATTATGTACTTATATATATTTAAGATAAAAGTTTAATATAATCTCATTTTTAATATTATTGATACAGGATAAAATAAAATAAATAAGTGTCACTTTAAATATAATTATTAAGTAATTAATTATATATAATATTTTCGTAGTCACCTTTTTTATTTATTTATTTTTTTAAATAGATGTATAATTTACTTATTTTTTAAAAAATATATATTTTTTGTATAATATTGATTAACATTATTTAATCATTTTTCTTATTTTAGAATTTTTTTTTAATTATTTCAAACTAAAAAATGTCAGCTTTTTCTGATATATTTCGAAAAGCTCATGAAGCTTTAAATAATTTAAGAGGTAATTCTTATTGTAAAATTTTAATTTCAATAAAAAAATTTTTTTTTAGGAAATAATAATATATCTCTTGGAAAAGATGGAGAAATTATATTTTCAAAAAACAATGTTTGTGTTCATGAGCTAATAAATGAAGATGAAAATAATTATGATTGTGCAGATTATAACATTAATCATATTCCGGGATATTTAACTGTTCATTGTGCACATGATGAAATTATTGGTGTAACATTAATATTACAATGGTTACCAAACAAAACATTAGAAAAAAATCCTGCTAGGTAAGTTTTGATAAATTTAAGAGGAAAATAACATTTTATTATTTATCAAAAATTTTTTTTTTAGTATTCGTTGTGTATCACCACGGAGTTGCAATAACATTATTGATAAAAAGGAATTACATAATGAAATTGATAACATTGATAATACCAAGGATAATACAATAGATAAAGGTATAATTATCAATAAAAATGAAAATAATGAAGATACAACAAAATATGATACTAATGAAATTAGTAAACCTTCAGATATAATTGTTGAAATAGAAGGTGAAATATCATCTTTTGATAATGATAATTTTCAAAATTCATCAAGACCAAAAGCTTTTTCATTTTCATTAAATGAAAATAGTCATACATCAAAAGAAAAAAGTAATGAAAATAAGAAATTAAGTAAAAAAGAATTATTTGTTCCATCAATAAATGTAATTCCTAATACACCTGTCGAAGGCAATGATGATGATTTATTTGAACAACATATACATTTAGAGGATGAAGAGAATGATAGGTCGCAAAGTAGTGCTTCAACCTCTGAGGCTGATGAGATTGAAGAAGAGATAAGTGATTTTATGGATTCATCAAGTGATGATAACAATGATTGTATGTTTTCATTAGTCATTTTTATAATTATATTTTTAGATACTAATGAAAAATTTTCAAATGCACAGTATAATTTTATGAAAGAATATAAAAAAAAAGTTCAAATGTGTGTTTCAGAAACACCAGAAAAAATTGCTAAAAGTTGTAAACTTTTAATTTGTGATGAATCAAAAAATGAGGATAGTTATATTACTTTGGATCAAGAACGAGTTATTTATCAACATAATCCAATTCATAAGGCATGTTTATTTTCTGTAAATTTAGCAAAAATGAAATCTATGAGAGTATTTTATTCAAATTCTGAATGTACTAGTGGTCAATTAGTTATTGCTAGTAGAGATGGACAATATAAAATTTTACATTTTCATTATGGTGGACTTGATAAATTAAGTTCAATTTTTGAACAATGGAAATTAGTAAAAGGTAGATCATTAAAAGATGGTTCACCATCTATTATTTCCGATCGTCATTTACTTATATATCATCCTGATATAAATCGTGAAGATATGGATCCAGAAGATGGTATATATGAAAAACTTAATACAACTACTTGGAAAAGTTTTAAAGCTGAAGATGGTTCAATATCAGAAGAAATGACTTTAAAAAAAAATATTTTTTTTGCTTCTATTGAAAAAAATTTAAGAAAAGAAATATGGCCATTATTATTGGGTGTTTATCCTTGGAATAGTACATATGAATCTCGTGAACAAATAAGAAATGATTTATTTTTAAAATATCAATATATAAAAAAGAAACAATTACATAAAATGAAATCAAATAATCATGAATTTTGGCATAATATTCAATCATCTATTATTAAAGATGTTATGAGAACTGATAGAAATAATCCATTTTTTCAAGGAGATTCTAATCCAAATTTAAATGATATGAAAGAGATTCTTATGAATTATGCAATAACACATAAAACTGTTAATTATATACAAGGAATGTCAGATTTATTATCACCAATTTTGAGAGCAATTGGAAATGAAGCTGATGCATATTGGTGTTTTGTAAAATTTATGGAAAGAACACTTTTTGTTCCATGTGATAAGAAAGGTCTTTTACATTCAGTTATGGAAAATCAATTAAATTTTTTGAGCAATTTATGTAAATTATTGCTACCAGACTTTTATAAATATTTAAATAATGTTTCAAGTACAGGATTAAGTTTTATGTATTGTCATAGATGGTTACTTTTATTTTTTAAAAGAGAATTTCAAGAAAATGATGTTATGCATATTTGGGAAGCATGTTGGTCAAATTATAAAACAAAATATTGTCATTTATTTATTTGTATTGCTATTTCATCTATATATGCTTCAGATATAATTAAACAAGATATGAATTATGATGAAATATTATTTTTTTTCTCATCATTAGCTAATCATATGGATGCAACAGTTGTTTTACAAAAAACTAGAGGTTTGATATATAAAGTTAATAGAATGGATATTTTACCATGTTCTTTATTTGGTTTATTAATTGATGATGATAAACATGATCAATGGAATACACATTTACCAAAAAGAAAATATCAATGTGATTTATGTAAAGATTCTAAAATAAATTGTATTGAAAAAAGAAAAAATTCCAATAATATGTAATTTTTTTATTTTTATTTGGAAACTTATTATTTGAATTATAAATATGAATGGTGATATTATAATCAATACAACCAGCAAAATAAAATCGTACTAACATTTATAATAATTAGTATTTTATCACTAAATAAATATTTTTGTGATATTTATACGATACCTTTTATTTAATTTTCTTGAAAAAAATCTTACTTAAAACTATATTTGATAAAAACAATTATGTTTAAAGAAATAATATTAATGAAATGCAACATTAAAGTTACATTATTTATTGTAGAATATTTACAAGAATTTGCAAAACATTTTACATATTAAAATTTTTCTTTTAATTATTAATATAGTTTCATATTAAAAAAAAATATAATAAAATTTTGATAAAAAAAATATTATTTTTATAAATTTTTAATATGTCACTTTTTTTTCCTAACTTGTTGTAAGTAAAATTTTAAATAATCTCGACATTTAGTTAATATCAATAGATAAAAATTATATTTATAAAATAATATTTATATTATAGCACTTTCAACTATTATTAAATAAAATATATTTTGACTTTGAATATTTATCGGCCTGATTTATTTTCAATGATTCATTTGTTAAATGTGTGGGAGTACTGATTAAGAAGCTAAATTGGCACATAAAATATATAACAAAACATCAATTTAATCACTCATCTGGATATTCTTAAATTATTTAGGTTATTATATTATTTCTATAAATGTTATTTTTACATTTTGTATATATTATAAAATATTTTTTAAAAAGTTTCATTTGTTGCAGCATTTTATCTTTAATAATTTTATTATTTTATTTTAATTTTATATATTTATTATAAGTATCATTTAATTAATGTTTATTTAGTATTTTTATTTATTTTATAGTTTTTTTTTTCATATATAAAAGAAATATTATATACTTAATAAGCTAAAAAATTTTTGTTAGCATATTAAATATATATTAACAGAATTATTTAATTACTTTTATATATTGATAAGTAAACTAATTTTTAAAAAAAAAGAGATAAAATAATGGTAAAATATTTTATTGTAAAGAAATGTAAATTGTTGTAAAACTAATAATTAATTGTAAATAAGTGCTTTAAATGTTAACTTCTAGAAATAATTTACTTTAATGCTACAAAATAATTTTCTACTAACAGTCATTTCTTATTTTATTACCCGCTTAACATTATGATCTTCGCAGTCACCTTTTTAAAATATTCCCTGATAACTTATTTTTCAGAGTCTGTTTCTTCGCATTTGAATATCAAGATATAAATAATAAGGCAGCTTCTTTATTTCTTAAAATGATAATAATGATTGTAGTAATATTTCGAATCGCACCTAAGTCATAACAATAGAATATAATAAAAAGAAGAACGATAATGTAGAGTAAGCAACGACTTTATCTAAGCTATGTTGATATATTCATTTTTGCAATATATATATATATATATATCTTAGTTATACTGAGGGATAATATAACTTACTTTGATATATCTACATACTACAATGAAGACTCTTTTTCCTGCGTATTATAAAATTGAACTGAGGAAGAATGTTCAGCTTTATCTTTTTCTCCCTATTCTAATAGTCTTAATTTTAAATATAAAGTGTACACTCTAATAAAAGGCTGGCTATCTTCTTAAATACAATCCTCAACTGTTGATCAATCATTAGATACCACTGAATGTATCTTCTGAAGAGCATTATTGCAATACTTAATACCCTTAACAAAATGATGTAAAAAATATAAAAAGATTCATTATTATTTTCTTATAAACTTTTATAACAGAAACTAATATACTTAAAAATTTTTTTTTCACTCATTTTTATTATTTAGTTTTTTTTTTTTAAAAATATTTTTATAGTTTCAAAATATGAATGTTTTTATAATTTGATAGGAAAAAAGATAAAGTTAACTACTTTTCTTTTTTCATTATTTCACGAATACATTTAATTTCATCATAACATATGATTGTATTTTTTTCTTTTTAAATGTTTTACTATTTATTTTATTTATGTATATTTTTATTTTATATTTTAATCTAATAGAATTAATTTTTTTTTTTAATAATAGCAGCCAAAAAAAGGCTGATTAATAATATTTCAAGCTGCCGATGACCTTAGGCTCTGGAGGCCATGGAGCGTCATCGCGCTCCAACAGCCGCAATAATTACCGTGCCGGTAAATATAGTACAAGTCGCATGAAATTAACTGGTGGCGGAAGTAGTATAGCTGGAACTGGTGGATCACATCCTTTAGGTATTATCATTTTATTTTTTTTTTCTATATTATTTCATCATAATATATTTTTGTTTTTTTTATTTGAAAAATAATTTTTGTTTTTTAGGAGGACATCCACTTAAATCGGCAGATCAATCTAAAAGACAAGATATAAAACATCGTTTTGAAATAACGAAAAAATTAGGGTCAGGTACATATGGAAAAGTTTCCCTTGCATATGATCATAAAACAGAAAGAGATGTAGCTGTTAAATTGATTAAAAAATCAGCCATTGAAAATAAGGCTGATCTTATTAGAATAAGAAGAGAAATAAGAATTATGTCAGCTTTACAACATCCAAATATTATTCAAATTTATGAAGGTATAATAATATTTTTGAAAAAAAAAATATTTAACTTTTTTTAATTTTTTTTAGTTTTTGAAAATAAAGATAAAATAATATTAGTTATGGAATATGCATGTGGTGGAGAGTTATATGATTATGTTTCAAAAAATGGTTCATTACCAGAACATGAAGCTAGAAGAATATTTCGTCAGATAACTTCGGCTGTTTTATATTGTCATAAGCATAAGGTTGCTCATCGTGATCTCAAATTGGAAAATATTTTACTAGATACAGACAATAATGCAAAAATTGCAGATTTTGGTCTTTCCAATTACTTTGATGATAAAAGATTATTAACAACATTTTGCGGGTCGCCTTTATATGCATCTCCAGAAATTATTAATGGTACTCCTTATAAAGGACCTGAAGTTGATTGTTGGTCTTTAGGAATATTACTTTATACATTAGTATACGGTTCCATGCCATTTGATGGTAGAGATTTTAATAGAATGGTACGACAAATAAAAAGAGGTGCATATTATGAACCAGATACACCATCTACGGCATCAATGTTAATAAGAAATATGCTTAGAGTTAATCCTGATAGAAGAGCTGATATTGATGATATTGCTAGTCATTGGTGGTTAAATCTTGAAGAAAATATGCCTGTTATTCAAGAGTTACCTGAAAATCAAATAACAGATCATACACCATTAACAGAAAGAGAAGAAACAATGGTTGTTCAAGATTTAGCTGATGAAACAGATGTCTTTATGGAATTTGGACATTTAAGTTCTGAAACAAGGAAAAAGATTGAAGAATTTAGAAGAAGAAGGAAAGAAGCTGAAGAATATAATGAAAATAGTCCAATAAAACCACCAAAAAGTAAAAAAATTAATGGTAATGAAGAACCAGAAATGACTTCTAAAGAAAAATCATTAAGAGACACTGAAACTAAGGAAGATGATAAAGCAGAAAATGAAGTTAAACTTATTGAAAATAATAATGAAAGAGAACATAATAGTCCAACAGTAAAATTAGATGATCTTTTTGATCCATTAGAACGTCTTCGTCAACTGGAAAATCGTCTTAATACTAATAGAACAAATAATAACATTGAAAAAAATACTCGCAAGAATAGTCGCAGTACTGGTGAAAAATTACATGATGAAGAAGATAATAATTTATCAAATAAACAACCACCAGCATTTACATCTGTTACCGAATCAAGAGAACAAAAAAGGCCTGACTCTAAACCTAACTCATTTGTAAGAAAAAATTCTAATTCAAGAACAAGTACTTCAAGAATAAGAGAATGGTCTCATCAAGAAATTGATTCACTTAACATGTTAATGAATCAAGTACTTGAACAAATGGAGAAAGGACCTGTTAGTCTTAATACAGTTGCTAGAATTAAAGGACATCCACACTATGATCAACGTCCAATGGTAAAAGAACTTTTGGAGTCAATATTAGCAGCACAACCACCATCTGTTCAAAAGCAAGCCAGTAAAATTATTCAACAACAAAGTAAAGACATTATAAGAAAGCAAATGTCCGGAAATACAATGTCATCAACATTAAGAAGTAGAGATAAAAATAAAGATATTTTTAATGAACAATCTTCAAGTTTAAACAAAAAAATCAACAATGCACCATTGCCACCAGAAAAATCAATGATCCCTAATAGACCTAGTACATTTAATGATGATGAAGAAGATGACAAACCATATTCTAAACCTATTTCTAAAAATAAATCTGATAAACATAAACTGGAATCAGGAAATCGACCATGGCATAGTGTTGAAGTTGGTTTTGAATCTGATAATTCTGATGAAAAAGAGTCAGAAAATGAATCTGAATGTGAAGTTGAGAAAGGTGTTGAAGAATCTACTAAAAAGAAAAATATTACAAATAATGATATAACTGAGATAACTGTTCAAGATACATCATTTGAAGATGTAACAGATGATGAAACACAAGTTTCTGAAGCTACTCTCCATACAGAAAAGACACCAGAATCGCGAGTTAATAATATTATGAAAATTAAAGAAGAAGGTAGTGAAACAGATCATGCATCAGAATTAGAAGATGACTTAGATGAAGATTATGGTGAAGATGAGGAAGAAGAATTAGATAGTGATATAGAGGAGTTGGCAGATGTTGTTGAACAAACTGTTTCTTCTGCTTCAAATGAAAAAGACAAAGATATTCATATTACTATAGATGCATCTGAATTTTTGAAAAAACCATATAATTCTGTACCAATTACAAAAATTAACCTTAACTCTTCTCTTGATAATCAGAAAAATGATAATTCTTTATCTAATAATAAATCACTTGATCAAAGCGGGTTTAAAACACCAGCACAAGATTCAAATTATCTTAATACATTTGACCGTGGACTTATTAAAAGACAAAGTAAAGGAAAATATCAACTTAATCATATTGATTTATATGGAAGAGGAGTATCAACTGAATCAGAAACACCTTCTATATTTCAACAAAAAAAACGAATTGGAGGCCCACAACCACCTGTTGAACAATGTCCTATTTTATTTGACAAGGTAAGTATTCAATGTCCAAAAGAAGAGTATTCGTCAAAGTATCCTATTAATATGAAACGAAGAGAGACTGCAATCTCTTCTGTAAAACAGGATTTTGGAAACATTAAGAAATCTAATAAAACAATAAGCAGAACTAATGAAATTGTCAAAAATAATGCCCCTGCAACTACCTTTACGGTATACTAAGAGTGTTATGCTTTATTTTTACCATTATAAGTAGTCATGTTTTCTTAACATTTAATAATTTTAATATTTATCTATTAACATAACAAATTTTTAGCTAATATGATACATTTTCCTCTGTTTGCTCATTTATCACAAAAAAAAATATATTTTATTCTATAATATTCTATTTTTAGGCTAAAAAATATATTATGCAATATCCAAATAAACTTGAAGATAGTGATGATGAAAAATTAAATGAGAAAATAATAAGAGAAAAAAGACAACAATCTGCTAAAGTACAAAATACTCAAAAAATGGATAACAAAAGTGGAAACCAAAATAGAGTAAGTAGTTTACCTCCTCGTAGTCCACCTCCCGTCAAATCTAATGATGGAGATTCAGAATATGAAGATCATGAGGGTGAAAATGACATTGATAAAGAAAGAACTGATAGTGAAATTGAGGAAGAAGATGAAGAAACGGAGGAATTTGATGACGAATTTCATCCATCATATAAACAAGTGTCAAATGTCATTGGTTTTAAAACAAATGAAGGTTAGTAAATATTTTTTATTAATATAATAATTTTTATATATTTATTAAAGGTAGTAACTTTAAAAATAATCCAACAATTCAAATAAATAATCAACCTACATCATATAAATCACCAACATTAAAAAATAATGCTTCAATTCAACAGAAAACTTATACATCTCAAGCACAAAATTCTTTAAAAAATGTGAATAAAAATGATGTGTAAGTTTTAAAAAAAAATATTAATAATTATATCATACCTAATATTTTTTTATCATGAATGAATATATGCTTCTTTTTTTTTTAATAACAAATAACTAATAATGATTGTTTAGGAATACTAATAATGCACGAAAAAAATATACAACTAATGCTTCATTACAAAATAATAAAGAATGTAAAGACAGTGCTAGTAAGATATCATCGAAAAATTCATCATCATCACCAACGAGTTTTAATGATGAATATAATGGAATGCAAAAGTGGGAAACTGCGGCTGCTTATATACGTAGAAAAAATCGTGAAAGACGGCAACGTAACCAAACAATTGCCATAACTGAAGAAGCTTATTTACGGTTGTTTTTTTTTTCTAATTTTTACTAATATACTATTAATATTTATTAATATATTTTAATAAATTAATTTTTAGAGCTAAAGCAAGTTTTGGACAAAGAAGCAATGATAATGATGAATCAAATGAAGATAGTTTACCAAATAGTCCATCTCACAATAATACAACTGGATACAATTATGATGTAAATAATGGTAATGGAGAACATAATGTTCGATATGGAATAAGTCAAATAAATTTAAATAAACCATACTCTTCTGGATATAATTATCAGTCATCTTCTGGATTTCCAAGTTATACAGGAAATAGTAGTCCATATTCTACCAAAAAATATGATGATTATCATTATACACATGGTAATCCACATTATAGTGGTAGTAGTTATTTACAAAGTCCTCAATATGGTGGATATAGAGATCAATATAGACAAACAAATAGAGGTATTGATAGAAGAAAAAGTTTTCATGAAATGACTCCTGAAAGAGATTATAATGATGATCAATTTGGAAGTAATTTTGGATTTGATAAATATAGATATAGTCCTAATGTACCATATCAACCAGCTAATACAAATCCAAGACATTATGAGGAAGAATTTTCATCATCGTCATCACATTGGAGTTCTGATCCAAAACGTTATCCATCTTATCATATACCAAATGATAGTGATATAAAAAGTTATGGTAGTAATAATATACGTCCATTTTCTAATAATTGGAATAATAATTCTGTATATTCTCCATATGGATATGATCGTGATCGTCCTATTAGTAATTATATGTCAACTGGAGTTGGTGGTTATCATCGTTCAACAAGACATGAAGATAATTATAATTATCCAAAAAGAAATAATTATGATAATGATTCAAAACATGGATATGGTTATTATGATTATAATAATTCTTCAACTCCATATTCTTTATATCCATCAACAAATATTGGTGGATATGGTAGTAAAGTTGATACAGAGGAAAGATCTTCAACAAAAGAAGGAATATTTTCTCGATTAAGGCCAGTTACAAAAAGAATTGCATCCGTATTAGGAGATGACAAAACACGACCGCGTTCTCAATCTAATGATCGTAAGTTTTCAGCTTCAGGACGATCTATAACTGGTGATGAACATAATGAAATAAATCGTCATCCTACACCAGAATTAAGTGATAGAAGTACTGATTACCCATATATTAATTATCATGATTCCGCTACTGGTGGTTTACCAAGAATGGCTATACCAAAAGAACCTGATATAAATATGACACCAGGAAGGGGAATTTTAAAAAATAAAACTTCTTCTGATGTTGAAACTAGAAAAGATTCTAATACAAGTACAGGTGGAGCTACATCAGGTAATAAAATTAAACAAAAATTTATTTATACAATTGATAGTAGTTATAACTATCATATTAAAAAAAAATTTATTATTTATATATATTCAATAATATGTATCCTTTACATATTTTTCCCATACTTTTTTTCAATTATTTAATACAATAACTTTTCTCTTTTAACCATTTAACATTTTTATTAAGGGGTTAAACATATCCTTAGCAGAATTCGACGAAGAATAAGCTTTGATAAAAGTGTCAGTCCTGCACCAACAACTAGAGTTTCAGCACCAATAACATATCAAAATGCTTTTATTAGCAACGTTGGAACATCTTTTGATGAAGGTTGTATATTTTAAAATAATTTTTATTTTATTGACTAATTTTTATAAGTGTGCTATTGCATGGCTTCTTTTTTTTTTTTGATTTTTAACAATATACATATATATTTAAAAAAAATAACTTTTTTTTTATTTTTTTTTAGATCGAAGAAGTCATAATTTTGAAGTTTATGATGTTGAAACAGCGGCACGTAAGCGTCAACTTAGTAATATTAATAGACGCCGGACATGTGATATTAGAATGGGTCCTGATGGAAAATTTATAACTAATACAAGTTATGGGGGTATTGATGATGATTATAAACGACCACGATCACCAATTGAAAAAATTAAATCATTCTTTAGAAAAACATCAAAAGAAAGTTCTGTTGGTGGGAATAATATTTCTTCTGGTGTTACTGGAAAAACAACACCATATGATTATTCAAGTGGATATTCTAGACATGATGGTAATAGTTCTATTGGTTCTGCTGCATCATCAAGGTAAAAATAACAATAAAATATTTTTAATAATAATTTTTTTACTATAAATTTTAGATATACTAGTGGGACTGATAAAATTTTTGGATCATTTCCCACATCATCAAATTCTTCGAGATTAACAAGTAATCATGGTAGTTCACAATATAATAATCAAGGAAATAAATATACACCAGTAATGAGTTCATCACCTTATACTACAGGTGGTCCATCTTCACGTTACACACCATCAACAAGAAATTGGCATGACGACTCTCATCATTATTAATATTTACATTTTATTCATGAACGGTGGTAAAATAAAACAAGATGCAAAAAAATTTTCACAATTATTTGTAAGCTGTAATCATTATTTTTACAATTATTTTAAATAGAAAGAATTAAATTTTAAATTTTACAACATTTATATCTATATATCTATATATATATATTTTTAATGATATTTTTTTTAGTAAATAAGAAATTTGAACTCATTTGTACACATGAACCAAATTGAATATTCATAAATAATTAAAATATATCATTTAGTTTATCTTTTTTTTTGTTTTATTATACTTGGCATTTGTTATTTTACTTTGTTTTTTAAAATTTTTATTCTCTATTATTGTAATAATATTAAAAAAAAAAATATTTTTTTTTTATGAAAATTCAAAAAGAACTAACATACGACAAAGATTAAAAAAGTTTATTACTCTTTATATAAAAATTGTTTAGTAAAATGTTATTAAAAAGGATGAGAAATTATTAAATTTCAGAATTCGACAGCTTCATCAATGCTAATTATATAAATAATGAGAAATGGTTAAATTTTGTTTATATCTATGAAAACAGTCATTTAATAGTATTTGGAAATTTTTTCTAATAAATAATAGCTGAATCTTCAAGTTAAGTTTTTTTTTTATATTTGCACTATAAGATACTTTGTTAAATTAAAAATGACGAAATAAATTTACATTTTTTCTAACTACATATGATAATATTACTTTCTTTTTAAATATTTATTAAAAATTTTTTTTAACAACTATTAAGATATATCTTTATCTCAGACAGTAAAATTTATTCCTCCTACTTTTATAATATTTCGTTAAATTAATAGTTTAGTATTTATTTCGTTTTTTAATTAGAATATTAAAAAAAAAATTGTAAAGAAAAATCACGCAATCAACTTGTTATCTACTATAATAAATTCCTTTTAAACCATTTTATACTTGAGTAAAAGTTGCGAAATTTTTAGTAGATGTAGGCGTATTGACGTATATATTATAAAATAGTAATATTTATCATTTCTAATTGACTCATTTAACTTATATAACTATTTTAAATAATTTTTTACATTATAAAAGAAAAAAAAATCGGTAGTAATGTTAATATTAATTTATTTTATTATTTTTTTTAAATAATTTATATAAAGAAATTTTATTTAAAAAATTATAAATTTAATCTAATAATTATATAAATATATATATTTATATGAATATTGTACTTACTGTATATATGTATATATATAAATTAATTAACACAGTAGGATATATTTATTTAACTATTAGATTTTAAAAGTTTTCTTTAAAATATAAAATCTTTTTTTAATGTGTCTTGTTAATATTAATTATTTTACCATGCTGAGAATTTATAATATTTCAAAGTTTTTATATTTTATAATTTAAATATTTACAAAAAAATATACAATTATTTTAGCATAAAATATATTGTTATAAAATATTTAGGTATAATTTATTAAAATAAATATATAATTAATGTTGTTTTTATATATATTGTCAATGTTAGAATAATTGCAATAAAATATAATACAAAAAAAATTAATTTTTTTTTATCTATAAAATAATAATTTAAGGTGTTTTTTTTCATATTATGTGAACAATATAGTTTATTGTTAAATATTATTTGAAAAAAAAATTATTAAAAAGTTTTTTTTATTATTTCTAAGAATGAATAATTCAATTAATATATCTGTGTATATACCAGAAAGAGTAAATATTTTAGAAAATGCTCCAATTGTAAGTTTTTTTTTTATATATATTTTTTTTTATTTAATATAAAATATATTAAAGGAATTTGCATTACCATTATATGGATATCTTCTTCCATTTCTTGTATCAGTTACTACTGTAACAAATTCATTTATAATAATTGTACTGTCTCAAAAACATCTTCGCACACCAACAAATTATGTCTTATTTTCTATGGCACTTTCTGATATGTTAATTGGTTTATCAAGTTTACCATGGTTTTTGTATTATTACACATTTAAAGGTTATAAAATTGATGAAATTTATGGTTTATCTTCATTTTGGTGTTCATTATATCCATATATATCAACATATATACCAACAATATTTAGAACATGCGCAAATTGGCTTGCTGTATATTTAGCAGTTCAAAGATATGTATATGTTTGTGTTCCTGCCAGTGTTCATCGCTATTGTACTCCTAAAACAACAAAAATTATAATAATTACAATATTTACGGTAAGAATTTTTTTTTTTTTTTTGTTTTTATAATAATAAAAAAAAAATGTATTTTTATAAATAATTTTTTAGATATCATTTATATCAGTTTTACCAGAGATGTTTGCACTATTTTATGTAACTAGAAAAGAAGAAGGAAATCGTTTGGGATGTTATCTCAAATACTCTTATTGGGTAATGCATATATTTGGAATACAACTATATCATATAACAACTTGTACATTTAAAGCATTATGTGTATCAGCAATTCCTTGTATACTTTTAATGGTAAGTTAAAATTTATATTATTAAAATAAAAAAGTATCATATTTAGATTTTTACTTGTAAATTAGCAAAAACTATAAAAAAAGCTGAAAATAGAAAAAGAAGCTGGACAACACCAGCAGCAATGCAAAGTAATTTTATTCCTATTTCATCAGGAGAAATTGAAAATTCTATTCCACAAACAAATACCCGTATGACGTCAAATACAATGTCTCTTTCAAGTGGAACATTTTCATCAGGTTCAAATCGTTCACTTTATGCAACAAATCGTATGCTTCTCGTTGTTTGTATTGTATTTCTTATATTAGAAGTAAGTCTTAAAATAATTATATTATTTATAATAAAAATTTTATTTTTAGGTTCCAGCAGCTGTTATATATATATTACATTTTTTAACAGCAGCTGATATAATACCTGCACCAGGAGAAACTTATCGTCTTCTTAATATATTGTTGATAATACGGTAAAATTATATATTTATAATATATAAATATAATATTAATAATAAATTTTTTTTTAGTAATATTCTTGTTATTTTAACATCACCTATTCAATTTATAATATATTGTTCAATGAGTGAGCAATTTAGGCTTACAGTAAGGCAATTATTTTCAACAAGATTATTATATGTAACACAAGCACAAGCAACATTTCATGGTGGTAAAAGATATTCACTAATTTTAGTTGATTTAGAATTAATAGAAGAAAAAAGAAAAGAAGCTGAAGAAAGAATGTTTTGGGCAAGTGGTAACAAAAAAATAAGCGTAAATTAATATGAATAGTTTAAACAATTTTATTATTTTATGAAAAAAAAGCATTTTTTTTATAGTAGTATTTTTTTTTATTATTAAATTTGACAGTATTACAATTTTTATATTTACTTATACTAAAGATACATTATCTTAATTAATTCATAATATTTTATTGTACTTTATTTTTTGAAAAAATGCATATATAATATTCAGAAAATTATATTTCATAAATAATTATAATTTTATACTTTTTTTTAAAAATATAATCATAAATTAATGGTGTATATTAGTCATTGTGTTTTGATGTATAACATTTTAAATTCAAATGATAAAATAATTATATATATTTGTTTTAATCAACATTAATTTCAATCAAATTAATACGAACAATAATAGTACAAATTTTTTTTATCTTAAAGAATAATATATTATTTAACTTAAAAATAATTATTTTGCTATTTTATACATTTGACCTTTAAGATAATTAGTTTTTAGATTTATAGCGTGTTATCTACAAAGTTATTAAATATTTTTCCATAATATTCTAATCAAAATTGTAAAGAGATATATTTCTTAAATAAATGTTCATTAAAATTTAATAATTAAAAATAATTTTAATATTTTAAATTAATATATATATATAAATATCTTATTTCAATATTCTAGTCAAAATTTTAAAAATATCTTATATCTTTATACTTTAACCATTTTATAATTTTAAAAAATATTACATTATTAATGTTGGTTAACATAATTAAATATGCTTTTAATATTTAAAAATTTAATAAAATATATAAAATGTTTAATTTTGTAAAGTTTTTATAATTAACAAAATATTAGTTGGAAAAAAAAAATTTTTTTTCATTATATATTAACATTATTTATTTACTTTAATTATAATTGAAATATACTTTGTCAAAATAAATTAATGTAACTGTTGTCATTACAATCACTTGAATTTTAATTCTTAAAGTTTTTTTTTTTCAATACAATTTAAAATTCTATTTTCATATGATTATACCCTATATATAATATAATTAATATGCCATAGAAAATAAAACTAATATACTTTTTTTGAACATTATTAAACCCATTTTGTCAAAAAGAAAGTGTATTGTTAAAGAATAAATAAAAAGTCAAATAATATTATTGATGAAATTTTATAAAATAATAATATATATACATACTTAAAAATTAAAAAGTATTGTAATAAAAAAAAATAATTTGTATATATATTTACATTGGTATTATTAAATTTTTATAAGATTTGTAAAAAAAATTATCTGATTTATAATAAATTCTATTTTCAACAATATTAAGTAACTAATTTATGACAAAAAAAAAAATTATAAAAAGTTTAAGATGATATAGAATTTTAAATTTATTTATAAATTATTTTAAAGTTATTTTATAATTATAAATAATAAAAGGAACATTTAATTTTTTTATTAAAATCATATTAAAATTTCTAGGTTATTATTATTAAAAAAATTTTTAAATAGTATTAAAAAATTACCTCCTTCAAAATTCTAGTTATAAAATTAAATTTCAATTTACTTTAAATTAAAAAAACATTTATTTTATAATATAGTTATTAAAACATGAGGAAATAGATTAGTTTATTAAAATCAACAGTACTTTATTTTTCTATATGACCTGAAGATTATTTAATGTATATCTTTTTAATTGAAATATAGTAATACTACAAATATATATTTATATATTTGTATTTAAATATGTTCCTTTTACAATAAAGAATATTTTAAATTAATTGAAAATTGTGTAGACATGTCTAATTAATATTAATAACCTTGTAATTAAGAAAATATTTATGTATTGTGTGTTTTAAAAATATTTGGTCTTTTATAAAAGATTAAATTATGTTAAATCTCTTGATAATATAAAGTTGGTATTTTTAGTAACAAATAAATTTAACATAATAATTATATCATTACGATGTAATTTATTTAAGTATTAAATAAATGTTATAGAATTACTATTTTTTTTTTCTTAATTTACTTATTAAGTTCATTGTATTATATTCCAAATAAAATACACTTAATGAAAAATTAATTTAATATGTTTATTTAAAAGTAATATTATAAAAATCATTAGATAAAAAATTTTTTGATTTATTTATTAAAAAATAAATTAATTTTTTGATATTTTATTGCGTTATTTAGAAATAGATTGATTTATTTTTGTACGTTTTTTACTAATAATTTGTTTTTTAACTGAGCCAACTTGGTGATAAGACAACTTCTGATGCAATAAGTTTTGATTCCACCAGCGGCGATAGAGCATAAGGACTTAATACAACAGCAAACAATGCTTGTGGTGATAGAATAATTGGCGAAAGTACAAATGGTGATAATACTAATGGTGAAAGTACCATAGGAGTTAAAATAAGGGGTGATAAGGCAAATGGTGAAAGAATTACAGGAGTCAATGCCTAAAAAAAATAATATAATAAAATAAATATAATAAATAAAACTTACTTGTGGAGAGAGAATAAAAGGACTGAGTACAAATGGAGAAAGAACAAAAGGATTCATGACACCAGGAACTAAAATAAGTGGATGGAGAACTAAGGGTGAAAGAATAATTGGAGATCCAACCAATGGTGAAAGAATAAGTGGTGAAAGTACACGAGGAGATAATACCAATGGAACAAATACCCATGGTGATAAAACAATTGGTCCAAGTACAGCCGGTGAAAGAGTAATTGGAGATAATACTAATGGTGAAAGAACAACAGGTTGCGAAAGAGCTGCCCCAGAAAATGTTAATGGAGTAAGAAGGAATGGTGAACTAACAATAGCACGCTTTCTTCTTTTACCATCTTTTATATCATAATTTGGTTGTAATTTACCATCAGCTATATCTCTAATTGATTTGATAAGAATTTCCATAATATTTTCTTCATCAATGTCAGATAAATTTTGTAATGCTTCGCTAGAATTAAATGGTGAATCGTTTCCATATACAGTTTCCATTTGTGATTTTGTTAATATAGCAAATCCTCTATTATCAAGTTTAGAAATTTGATCTTTACTGTAAGTTTTTGATAATTTTTCAAAAATTTCAATTTTTCTTTTTTCTTCATCACCATAACGTTTCGTAACATTTTCTTTTGTAAAGTATAATTTTTCGCCATGCATACCTATCATCTCGTTTTTTCTTCTTTCTTTTAAAAGTTTTTCTTTTTTTTCAATAGAATCAGATACACCTGCAGCCTCAACAATAAAATCAAGCCATGCATCTTGATCATTTGGTGTAAGTATACCTAAAAGTTTTTTTAAACTAAATAATTGTTCTTCATTCTTTCCTTCACCATGTAAACTAAAAAGTGATGGTGATAAAAGGTTAACAGTATCATTTCCAACTTGATCAGGTACCAGTGATAAAAATCTTGGAGATAATAGTTTTATTGTTTTACTATCAAAATTACTTGTATTAGCACCTCCCAAACTCATACCGGTACTTTCCGGTTTTAACCCCGCCATTTTCAAATACCCATAACTCCCCCCAAAAGTTTTCTTTTTTTATAAAACTTTGAGGGATGAGATTCCTATCCAATCCCCTTTTGTAACTTAAAAAAAAAAATTGAAAAAAAAGTTTAAAAAAAAGTTAAAAAAAAAGTTTAAAAAAAAATTTTATTTTTCACTTAAAAATTCATAATAAAAGCGAATGTCCCTCAAAATGGACTCAAATTCTTTTTTTTTATTTTTTTGCCGCCATGTAAATTCATACATGTAGCCTTCTAACATGCTTCTCCGTGTTCCACATTGTCTTTTGGACCTTTCTTTCACGGATCTCCAAACTCTTTCAATGTTTTGGGTATGAGCATTTGTTAGTGGGTCCACAAAGTTATATTTGTGATTCACCTTCAAATGCTCATACCCAGAATCACTTACTTGAGAATAGCCTCTCCACATATCAGAAATAATGAGTGTTTCTGGAGCCACTCTTCTTTTCAAAACTTCCATTAGAGTTTCAGAAGCTCTATTTGCAACTGGCTCCACAAAACACTCCTTTGTTTCTCTGCAAATTCCACCAAAACACCATTGCTGCGGTAGGATTCTGCCACAATTATATTTTCTTCGCGAAAAGAGGGTTTCATCCACTTCAACTGTTAACCCTTTTCCTCCTATTTTATTTTCCTCCTTTTTCTCCAAATAAAGACAGACTTCCCTCAAATAACTGTTCCAAGCAACAACAGTGTTTTTATTCAGCCCCAATTCTCTCTTCATATCTTCCACAGACGATTGTTTGTGGGCCCAATAATAAATGAATGAAATTGCCTTTTGTAATGGCAATTTGGTTCCATCAAACCATGAATTCACCCTTATTCCACTTTCTTTGCGGCAACTTCTTAAATTACAACGCCATCTTATTGGATTCGTAAAATTGAGCTTCATAAAATGACCATTTTCACATTTTCTTACTGTTGGAAGTAGATTATGCTCTTGAAGATATTTTATTGCTTTTTCTTCATCAGAAATCTTTTTTGTAAGTGTAGAAATATTCATTATTCTGGAAAAAAAAGAATTATTATTGTTTTTGAAAAAAATAATTATTTTTAATTAAAATCAAATATCAAATACCTTTTTTTCTTTTTTTTTCCTTATTTTTTACCAAAAAAATTCAAATTTTATTATTTATAAAATTATTCATTAAAATCAAATATCAATTACCTTTTTTTCATTAATTTATATTCATTTTTCATTAAAAAAATCAAATATCAAACTTTATTTTATTTTAATATTTTATAAAAATTTTAAAAAATTATCATATAATAAATTAATATGCAAAAAAAAAATAATTTTTATATGTTAATTTTATTTAATCAGTATATGGCGGGGTTAAAACCAGAAAGTACCCTCATACCTATTTTAACAGCTTCTCTTAAAACTTTTAATGGAAGTCTTATATCTTTAACTTTTTCATATTTTTCTTTTAAAATTTTTGCTTCACTTTCTTCTTTTGTTTTTTTAAGTATATTTTTAGCAATTGTATTACCAAATTTTTTTACATTCTGTTCTTGTATATTATCTTCCATTTCTATTTGTTTTCCCATAGTTTTAACTTCATTTATCAATCGTCTCCAACTTTTTGTTTCATTTTTATTTTTAGCAATAAGTATTGTTTTTTGTAAATATTTTGCTAATGCTGTTAATATACCTTGATCATGTTTATCCTTTAATTTATAATTATCTGACTTTTTAACTTTATATTCACTGATATCTCTTTTAGATCTATTTATTATTGGTGATGATAACGTTTGTTTTGATTTACCAGTAAAAACTGTCCATCTATTACCTTTACGATGTTCAATACTTTGTAAAGCTCTTGTGACACATTTAGCATGATCTTTTATATTATATGCACTTTTTGAACAATTTTCAAGTTCATTTTTAGCATCTTTTTTCATCAAATGCATTTTATATGATGATACTGCAGCCATCAAACCTGAAATTGCTTGTTCACTCCAATGTTTATGAAGATCATTAACAGCATCTTCTCCAATCGGTATATTTAATGCTTCGCCATCATAATATTTTTCGTTAAGTTTTTTAGCAAATGCTTCCTCAGATAATTGTGGTATTGTTGTAGATGTCGTTGTTTGAGCTTAAAATATTTTATTATAATAAAAATAAATAAATAATATAATATTACTTACCATATATTGAAAAGTATAAAGATAAAAATGCAAAAAAAATATAACACTTTATCATATTTATATATTGTATTTTTTTAATATTTTTCAAGATAATTGTAGTTGTAATACTATTATTTGTAATTCGAAAAATTCGTTTAGCCAGTAATTATCTGAAAGTTTACTTGGTACCTTATAAATACTCTTCTTGAGGGAAGTATACCTTCTAAAATTAGGCCATCTTATTAAAATTTTAAAGGCTGGGTAAAAGTTTCATTATTATAAAATAAAAGAAGTAATTTGTATGTAACAATTTAGGTGCATCTGTATGAATAAAATTAAAATTCCGCCTTATTAATTAATAGAGTACTTCAAAATTAAAATAAAAGGGTTTGCAAAATTAAAGAAAAAAATGTTGCTAAAAATCATGTTTTATTAAGAAAGAGTTTCCTCTTCTTAAATTTAATAATACAATTGTATAATAATCAACATTAAACCGGGTATAAACATTAAAGGTTAATTATAATATGTTCATTTAATTATAAGAATTATTAAAATGTATTAATATCTTAAAAGTAAATATTTGATAATATAATATTTATTAAATTTATATAAAAAATATATTTATTGATAGTTTTAAAATATTTAAACTTCCTTATTTATTGCAAATAATACATATTAAATATATATTAATTAATAAAAGCATTTTTTTTTTTAAAATGATATTTAAAAAAAAAATTTTCAAAATTATTATTTTGAGTAATACTTTTTTTTATAAGTAATAAAAATAAGTTTATGTAAATAAAAATTATCCAATAATTATATAATAATAGTATATATTTCTAATTTTTTTTTAAAAAAAGGAAAATCATTGTATTATTTTTAATTCAAGAAATTTATGTGAAGAGATAAAAAAATTAAATTAAAAAAGAAAAGATAAATTGGATGATATCAAATTAACTTGTAATAAATAATTTTCATTATAAATATTTATATTTTTGTATTTGTATTTGTGGTAACAACTAATTAAAATTTTCAAGTGTTCAAAATTCATGAAAATTTGTCAAACAATAATTATAGTGAAATTAACATTATTTTTAAAATTGCTATGTTTTCCATTTATTTATTAGAGTGTAAAAATAAAAAAAACTATTTTAAAAAAATTTTTATTTTCATTTATAAATAAATATATACAATAACAATTAAGTAATTTTTGTTTGAATTAAATTATTAATGAATTGGCAATTTTTTGTGTCGTTTTTTTTTATTTTGTTGATTTTTATATTTATAACAAAAAACTTTAATTTTACATATTATATAATATAATTATTATTTAATTATAAAGATAAAAAATGTATGTACATTATTAACAATTTATTAAGATAAATGTTTTAAAATATCAACAAAAAAATGTTTTTTTTTTATCTTCACCGGTTTTAATAATTTATAATATTTGGGATTTTCATATGCTTGTATAATTAAAATTACTATAAAATATTTCCTATAACCAATTAAAACGCTTCTGAATAAGGTTAAAAAATTTTTCATTCTCTAATTTATAAAAATTTTTCATCTGCTCTGTTACAGCTCTTTTTACTCTAGGATGTTTCCTACCTTTTGTTTTCCCTAGGCAATGTACGTGACTATCTGCATATTTAACACAAGGAAAACCTTTGACAGGATCATGGATAAAATTTTTTTTTAATACAACTGAAAAGTCCATTTTATTAATATAATAATAATTATTAAAAAAAAAAAATGTATATTTACCTGGAGAAAGTCCTAAAAATTTTTCTGCTCGATTAACTTCTTCAACTGGATTAGATATTAAATTTTCTCCATCAATAAATAATATTTGTTCTAAAGGAAAATATTTAAGCCAATTTAAAAGATACTTATGATAAACACCAATTTTTATAGCTCCCCATGATGAATTGATACCATTTTTACAATTAGTTTTATTAATTTCATTACATAAAACCATTTCTTCAAATGTATTTTTAATTGTATTAATTTTTCTACTTTTTGCTTGAGTATAATCAGAAATGGCTCTAATTATTGGATTTCTAACAACTAAAATTAATTTCATTTTTGGATCTAAATTATAGATACGTTCCGGTGATAATGGATTTACAAAATAACCAGGACTTTTTTCAATTATTATATCTCCACTTTTTGCTTCTGGTAGTTGTGATCTAAAGATTTAATATAAATTAATAATGTTTAATAAATTACAATTAAATTAATTTCTTAAATTATAATTTTTTCACTCATCTGCTTTTCACTCATTTTATATTAAAACAGATACATTATTTATATGTGATAAATGATTTGTTCTTTTATTATATTTAAGACAGTTAACAGAAAAGGGTGATAAATATTAATACTAATTATTGATAACTGTAAAAATGTCAAAGCAAATATCACATCTAATGTGACAAATTAGTGATGAGTTTATTTATTTATTTTTATTGTCGTATAATTTCTTTTATTTTTTTTTTATTTTTATATTAAAATTAATGTTTGGTTATTTATGCCTTTTTAATTAAATAAAGCCATTATTTTTGATGGGTAAAATAAAGAAATTATAAAAATAACTTTTTTAAATAAAAAGATACAATATATTATTTAATTGACATGGCAAATAAAATTTTTCTTAAATTTTTATCGTTCTTAAAATCATATTGACTACTTTTTTAACTACAGTACTACACTTATTTAATTAAAATAAAAATTTAGTAAATTTTTCTAGTTGCAATAATTAGTTAAATATATATTCTTTGTTGCCAATGAAAAATCATTATATCTTTAAATTAAATCAAGATTAGGTATGTGTATCAAATAAAAAGTGTTATACTTAAAGATTGTTATAAACTAAAAGGAAATATTTATAAAGATAATGGATATTTATAAAAGGGATGCATATAAATAATTATCTTGTTACTTCTTAGTACATTGTTAAAGTTTAAGGTACATTTAATCAAATGAATATTATAATACAAATATAAAGTTATATATTTATTAAAATGTAACTATATTTCATTTAATAATCTTTTAAATATTATTCATTTTAATACTTTGAAATAAATAGAAATTAAATTATAAATCACTTAAGGCATTTTATATATAATACAAAAAAATTTAAAGATATTGTCTAAATAAATTATATAAGATTATGATTGAATTTAATAAGATGATGAACTTATGTATAGAAAGAATACTTAAAGTAATACTCTTGACATGATATGTCATGAAAAGTAAATTTTATTTGCCACATTGTTACCTTCATATTAATATTAAATTAATAATACTTACTTTTCATAATCAACTCATAAATCTATACTTATTAGTTATAAAAATAATATTAAAATTTGCCCCTGACTTAATTTATTAATATGACCTTAAAATTAAGTTTTAGATTACATTTTGAATAATATTAATTTTTTTTTTCAATAACCGTAAATTATTAATTTTTTAAAGATATCTATTATAGATATAACTTAAAACATACCTATACCAATCAAGACCTTTATTATAATTTTTATCAAAATAATGTACTTCTGGTCCTGGTGCCTTAATTTTCTTATTAATTTTTAAAAATTCTAACAATGCTCTTGTACCACTTTTTTTAACTCCGATAATAATAGCTTGAGGATATCTACGTTCAAATATCTGATTATTTACATTTTCAGGTATCCTTCCAGTATATATTACATTATTAAAGTTAAAAATAATTAATATCAATATAATTATCTTACATAGATAAATCATAATTTCTTAAATTATAAAAAAAAAAAGTTATTATATAAAAAAACGTTTCATTTTAAGAATTATGTGCAAAAAATGACTAAAATTTTTAATTTCAATAGAATGTTGTACAACAAGTTATTGTTTTATATAAAAAAAAATATTTAGTTAATTACATTTCTTTTTTATTTGTTTAATAAAATATAATTTAAATGATTGTTAATTATTAAAAAAAAATATAAAGATTTAAAGATAAATAAAAATTGTAGTAATATAATGGCGGAGAATTTGTTCTAAAGAATTGTAAACTGTCTAATGAAAATGAATTGTGTAGTCATAAAAAAAGTATTCTATAACAGTTGATTATATCCTCATCAGATAATGAATAAGATAGTTATTATAATGTCACAATTGAAAGAATTGTTCACAACTGTTTGATAATTATGTAATAATAATGTGAGATAAGGTATCATAAAAAGGTATGCTATTGTCGGCAAGTAACTAAATATGAAACTTTTCATTAAATAAAATGATCATGGCATAATGATATTAAAAGAATATTATATATATTTACATGGGATTGTAATATAATAAATTTAATTAAAAAATATATAATAGAATAAATTATAGAGAGGGAAAATATTATTAATGATATGCTTTAATAAATTTTTGATTTACTTAAAGAGGTGGAGTATCTTATTTACCTATAAGCGGATAGAATGACATTAATGATTAGACAATATCTAAGCTATTTACTATTTATATAACAAAAAATAACGATATATTATCAACTTTAATTAATTAAAGAAATAAATTTATTGAACAAAAAAAAATCATTTGTAACTATTATAATAAACTATTTATTTAACCTTCCTTTTTTTTATTTCATTAATAAAAAATAATTATATATTAGTTTTTTTTTTGTTATACTTTTAACTATTTCATTAATAAGCAGAAAAAAAAAAAAAAAAGTATGCCAATTTAAATAATGAAAGAAAAGAAGTGTAATTTTGAATACTTTAAATAAGTGGTAATTAATTTGATTAGTCAACCGCAAACAACATCTATAAGGTTTTGACTCAAAAGGTGATTTCACAAAGTGCCTTTCTATATATCAAAATAGCAAATAAATAACAGCTGCATGGTAAAAGTGGCATTATTAATAGTTAGAAAGTATTAAGTGTTTTTTAAATTATAACATCTTTGAAGTTAGTTTAGTTAAAAAAAAAAAGTATCTAACGGTTGTTGATTATAAATATATATATATGACGACATATAATAATAAACATTAATGTTAAAAAAAAATTAATTAACTACAGATTTATAATCGGCAAACATTTCTTTTTTTTGTTTAAAAAAAAAACAGACAATAATATATATATATGAGTAATTAAGGATAATCTTTAAAACAGAAGAATATTATATGAGCATATTTTGCTGGAAGTATTGAAAAAGCTATTATGAAAACACTTTATCAAAGTTAAAGGCCCAAAATTTATTAAGAAGATATAAAGAAGCCGCTTCATTGAAGTAACATCTTATTTCGATAATTATATCAAAGTGTAATTTACGCAATATCAAGTTTAACAGAATCTTTAACGATATAATGATATCACTTTAAAAATAAAAATAAAATATATTTAAATAGAAAATATATATATATAAATTTTAAGGATACAAAGAATTATCTTTATAAGGAAGTTAAATAATTATTTTCAGATGTAATAACATTATAGAAAACAAGAGAAACAGTATGTTATGATAATTATATAATTATTAGTAACATATTCTTAATAATCAAATGGATCCTAGTAATTTAAAAGTTGTAATATTGTAATTATTTACTTAAAACAATATATACAATACATTAAGAATAATTTAAAAAGTGTTAAAAGATACATGAGAAAAAATGACCACAATATAATTAATTTTCTAATTATAAAAAGATACTTTTTTATTTTTAACTTATTATAAAATAATTATTTAACAAATGGTGTGATACTCATATTTCTTTTAATTAATATATATTACCAGATGGTTTTAGAAAGTGATATGATCAAAAAAAAAAAAGATAATTTTATAAATTAATATTATTTTGAAAATGTTACATTAATACTTAAAAATTTATTTTTATAAAAATGTAATTTAATAAAATAAAAAATAAATAAATAAATAATTACTTTTAGTTATATTTATATAGACTTAAAATGTTTTTCTCATGTTTACATGGATGTTTGTATAATGATACAAGTATAAAGTTTATATTATGATACCTAATATCTAAATATAAGGACAGGTGATGATTTATCTCACTATTAGTTAAAAAGTATAAATTAAAAATTTAAGTAAATAAATAAGAAAGTTTAGGGAAAATTATGCTATTTGAAAAATCTTAAGTTTCATGAATGTATTATAAAGTATATTTAGGATAAATGTTTATATGAGATTTGTAACATTAAAGAATGTTAAAAGAAATGTGTGATGTAATATATAATGGAAATGACATAAGTAACTTTTGAAAATTAACTCATGCATTTTAAAAATAATATTATTTTTAGATATTTTAATTATTAAAATGAATTTTAGAAGAAATTACAATAACAAAGTAAGATTATGGTAAAGAAATATGAATAGTTATCATGATATGTATAATTGACAAGTCATATTTTCTTTCCTGTCTTCATCAAGAATAATTAAATTATAACAATGGTAAGAAAAGTATTAATATAATGATTTAATTTTAAAAGCATCATAATATAACACATTAAATGGCATATCTTTTTATTATATCTTGACTTTTAGATAATAGAAATATCTCATGATTTTAAACATTTACTATTTTGAAATGTATAATATATAAATATTCAATGCCTATTTAATATTCAGTGTGAAAAAAAGATAAAAAGAAATTGATAATTTAGTGAAATTTTTAATATTTATTTAAATGTAAAATAAATTGTATTTTTAAGGATATTGTCATTAAATATTATTCCCCTTACAGAGATACTACTTTAAATGATAGTAAAATATTTTATATTATATATATATTAATTAGAATATTTTTGATTTAAAATTTAAAAAAAAATATATATATGTATATAAAACATAAATTATATTTGGATTATTATGTATTTTAAGAAATAGATATATTTAATCAAGAATATAACACAAATAGAAGAAAAATAATTTTATCCTAATTAGCTTATTTCATAACGTTTAAGAACAAAATTTCTATTATAAAAAGAAAATTGATGAATAGTAGTATGAACCTTCTCCAGCTGAGGATTATCCTTTTATTGCCACTTTTCCTTTTTCTACCAAAACTTTGTAAGAAGATAATATAGTATAATAAAAGTCAAGATCTAGTTATAAGGTTTGATATTTATATAAGATTGCCGACTAACTATTTATAAATAGTTAAAAAAAAATGAAAATGTTTTGATTTTACCCATACCAGATGTATATTATTAATATATAATTATTATCTTCAATATTAAATTAATTTATCTTATTTTAATAATAATTAAAACATTTTAAAAAATTGAATAATATTATCTTATTTTATCATTATAAATATACTATTTAATAAAAAATAAATAAAAATTTTTATAATGTAATAAAATTAATTGATATTAACTTTATAGTCTAAAAATTTGTCACCACTTTACATTTGTAATAAGAATGATAAAAAATTTACTTTAAATTTTAAAAATTTAATGGATAGACTTCCATAATTACGATCACTATTTTCAATCTTCTCTTTTTATTTTGTATAACTTGGAATAACTTTCTATTTAAACTTAATAACATGCTTGTAATGCATTAGTAATAATAAATTACACATTTACTTTGTAATTTTATTTTAAAAATATATATACATATATAAATATAAAATTAAAAATAATATTATTTAAGTTTTAAAACTAAATTTAGTTCATAAAACTTTTTATAATATATATCTTTATATAAAAAAATAAAATAAAATATATTTTTATTTTTAATGTTTATTTTAATGACTTTTTATGGAATAGTAACATTTTATTAAAAAATGTTTAAATCTAATTGATATTTGAGAATGGGTAAAATATTTCTAATATGTATAAAAAAAATAAAAATATATTTATTCTTTGAAGTGAAAATAAAAATAGTTTAATAAAGTGAAATATAAAAATTATTAAATAATATAGTTAAAAATTTATGAAAAAAAAATTTTTTTTTTACACTTGATTAAAGTAAATACAAATGACAAGTTTATATTTGAATTTTAGATTTAAATAATATTCAGAAGATTGTAAAAAAATTATAAATGTTGTAATTAGAGTAATGCTATAAATCAAAAGTATTATTTATTTAATTAAATTCTATTCATACTTTTTAATACTATTCATTATTCATTTAATGATATATTCTTTTGAATTAAGGACAAAATACTTTAAATCTCTGAGAAAAGATAAAAGAATTATAAGGATTAATAACAATCATTTATATATTCTTTTGTGTTAAAAATAAGCAGGTTGTCTTCAAAATTATACCTAATACTTCATATACCAATAAAAGTAATCTGACAAGGATAAATATATAAAAATGTTAAAATTTATTATATCTTATTTTTTTTTATTGAACTATGAAGTGTATTTATGGTAATAAAGTATCAAATTGAAATTACCATTAAAAGTTATCATTTATTTTATTAATATATTTATTATTTATGTCATTTTTATCAATAAAACTTTTAAAGTTAACTTTTTCTTGAATAATTTATTTCTTATGTGTAATAGTTATTTTGGATAATGATATCAAATTATTTTAATAACATCCTTTTAACAACTTTTATTTGTGATAAGATAAAAATAAATCTTTAAATATAAAAAAAATTTAAAAATACCATCCGTAAATAATAAATTGAATTATTATTTTAAGATTGTAAATATAATATTATAGATTAATTTATACTTATCTCTTAAATTTTTAAAATGACCAATGTCTTATATTAAATACAATTTAGATCAAAAAAAAATTACAATCATCTGATAAAATATTCTTGTAATAAATCTAAGATAAGATAGTGAATTAAAAAGAAAAATTTTTTTCTTTGGTAATTTTTATTTGACTAATGACGAGCTTTTTAAAATATGAAAAAAGATATAATTATATGAACTGATAAAAAGTACAACTTGATTAAAGTTATATAAAAAGATTTACTTTGGCCAATTTTTTTTATTCTATCTATAACCATTAAATCTTTTTAATATGAAGGTAATTTATAAATTAATTTTATTCTTAACTATCATTAATACTATTTCCTTGACATACAAAATTGAAATTGGTAATGTGAAGAATAATAATGAATGCCAAGATGATACATGTAATATTGGTATTGTTTTTGATACATCATCTGATATTTTAAACAACCAGTTATTTATAAAATCAAAAAACATCCTTCAATATAATCTTTCAACAGAAATACCACATTTTAATCAAGTTTCTTTTACATCATTTAATGAAAATATAAATATTTCAACATTTGGTATGTTTAAAAACAAGGATGAATTTTCAGAAATAGTTAAATCATTAAAACAATCACCTGGATTTTCTTTGTCAAAAGCATTATATTCTGTTAATAATTTATCATATACCTCTACAAATAGACAATCAACATTTGTATTTATTTCCAAATATGATAAAGAAGAAATAAAAAAATCTATAGAATATGCTAAAGAATTATGGAAAAAGGGTTCACTTAATTTTATTATTATGGGTGATGGTATTTTACCAATACAATTATTACCTTTACATCCATCAAGTATATATTTATTAACTTTTGACAAAAATGATACAATACAATTAAAAAGTTTTTTTTATAATAATCTTTTATGTTTTGACAAAGATTGTTTAAAAAAAAAAGATATTAAATATTAAATAATTTTTAAATAGGTAATGATAAACAATAGTTTTTTATCTCATAATGTATTAATTGTTTAAATTTTAAAACGTTTTATAAAATAATTAATATACAAAATAAAAGTTATCCAAAATATATTATTTAAAAATTTATTATTAAAATTTAAATAAAATTTTTTTTTTATTTTTTAAACTTTTAAAGTTTACAATTTATACCTAATTAATAAAAGGTGTTTATATGTTTGTATCTTAAAATATTATGATAAAAAAAAAGAAAACATAAATAGAAATTGAAAATGATTGTAATAATAGATTTTAATAATTTGTTATTTTCATGAAACACTTTAATATTTCATTTAAAATATTTTTATGAAATTAACTTTATCTTGATTTTGAAACTTTTTATTAATAAACTTAAATTTGAAGGACATTTATATAAGTAACTTTTATGTTTTAAAAATTTTACATTTGAAATTAAAAATATATAAGGATATTTATTATAAATTTTTATATATTTTTTTTGTATTTGCTAAACTTTTTTAAAAATAAATATTAAATAATTCTAATTGGTAAACAATTGGAAAATATATTTTTATAAATACAAATTTATTTTATTTATAATTTCTTTGTTATGCAAAAAAAAAATTTAAATAATATTAATGATCTATAAATGATATAAAAATATCTGTTTAAAAATAAATTCTTTTAATTCATAATCAATTTTTTTTTGTTTTATTAAACCTAAAATATTTTAAATAATAAATTTTTTTTTGTAATAAAAACAATTATAAATAACATTATATAAAAACTGGTATTATAAATTGTATGTTCAATTATATAATAATTATCTCCAAATTATAATATTTTTATAATAACTATCAATTTACCTTGTTTTTAATTTTAATAATTTTTGATGAAAAAGTTCAACATATCTATTGTTATTAAAATTTAAAAAAATCTAAAATTTATAATTTTTTTATGATATCAAAAATATTAAAATTTTACTTATTTTACATTATCATATTTGATTATGTTTATTTTAGACTTTTGATATTTATAATGAGTAATAGTGTTAAAAGAAGAGAACAATTAGAAAAATATATTAATTTATTTAAAGAAATTGGTGAAAAACGTGATTTAGAAAATGAAAGAAAACGCATTATTATGATACCAGCTATAATTTCTATTATTTTAGTTGTTTGTCAGACGACAAATACACTTTATCTTGCCAATTATGCTTACAATGTCCGTCAACTATATACTGAATTTGATCTATATTTTAATAATGTTTTAAATAATAATATAACATGGCCAAAAGAAAATAATAATTCATTATCTAAAACAATAGAAAGGTTATCTGAAATAGATATGGTAATCAAATGAAAAAAAAAGTATTTAATTTTCTTTTTTTAATTTTAGTATCAAGAAACATTATGGGAATTATTTGTTTCAGAATTTTTAGAAATTGTATTTCCAATTGTATGTTTAATTACATTTGCTTATGAAATTACACTAAACAAAATTGGAAAAGTAATTAGTTTTAAAATTTTAGTAATTTATATTTTATGCCCTATTTTAACATTAATATTAAGTTTAGCTCAAGCATGTATGTTAGCTGTAACATTAACAAAACAAATTTTTCCTATTCGTTATGTTATAAATAAAGTATCAAATACATTATTAAGTCTTTATCCACAAGGAAGAAGTAGTTTAGAAAATTTTTTTAAATGTGAATTTTATGATACAATTGATGAATTACCACCATGTTCTGGTCTTTTTCATGATCAGGTTATGCCTATGTCTGGTATAAATTTTATGCTTGCACTTCATATAATTCCATTTTTATGTGGAATATATATGATAATTTATCATTTAAAATCAGATAATGTTGAACATTTATTTTTACACATTGAAACAATATATCCTCAAAAAGATTCAAATATTATTAATAATAATGAAATACCAAATTATCTCAATAAAGCACTAGGTTCAATTCAAACAAAGTATGGATGATTGGTAATTTATATTTTATCTTTTTTATTATATATCTATATCACAAACTTTTTATTTTATATATTAGTAATCTATATATATATGAATATTAAAAATAAACATTACTTTTATGATTAAAAATTATAAACTTAAATGATAAACTGATCAGGTTTCATCAAATTCATTTATACAAAACAAAACTTTAGATGTAAATAGTTTTTCTTATCATTTTATATAAAATGATAACATAAAAGTTTGTTAAAGAAAATTGATATTATTAAAATGTTTGTAATAATTATACTTTTATTTTTAACTATATTTGTGTGTACTTATTTCTAATTATAAATCTATATTTTATAATAAAATGTTACCACGTAGAGGAAGTTTTCAAATTGAAGACTTAGATGATGATTTTGGATATATTAAAAAACAATCATTAACTGGTAATGAAATAAGAAATGGCAATACAAATAGAGTTTATGAATCTACTACATATTCGAATGATAATGTATGTTTAAAGAATTATAAATAATTTTTAATTATTTTATTAAAGAATGTACTAGTTTATGAACCAATTGAATGTACTCCAAATATGTGCGCAAATCCATATGTATTGTTAAGATTTTTTGAATTAGCAGCACTTTTCGCAATTCATTGGTTAACACAAATTGTTTGTGGTAGAGATGATTGTACAATGATTCTTAATGAATTTGGTTATAAAGCAGAAGCTCAAGGTCTTGTCTTAGCTATTGATATGCTCCTTGCTGTAATAATTGCAATAATTATTGTTTGTTATTCATTAAATATGCATAAAGCATATCCAGATATTATTTTAATGATTGTAAGAATTTATTAAATAGAATAAAATAACTTATTTTTTTTTAGGAAAAAATTCATGGAATTTTAGGTTTTGTTCTTTTAATTATATGTGGAATAATTGGTTCTATTTATGCTGCACAGACTGCCTGGGATAGAGAATTAAATAGAATTGGACGAGCCACAGCTGGTGTCAGACCACAATGGATTGCAGCTGCCTGCCTAGAATTCGTCTTAGCATTCGTTTATTTGGCAGATTATATTGGTCAAAGAAAAGAAGGATATCCATTTTCATATTCTATTAATACAGCTAAAGATCGAACAAAACTTGAAGCCATTAGAAGACAAAAAATTATACGTGAACATAAACTTCGTCAACAATTTTATTAAAATAAATATTATGTCTTTTTTTTTTCTTCTCAATATTGGATTATCATATATTTAACAATAAAAAGATATCAAAAAATATATTTATACTATTATAAATTATTTCAATAAAAACTCCTAAATTTATTTGGAGATTGATGTAATATTAAAAAAAAAATATATCTTGCTATAATATTATATGATTTTTATAAACTTTTTTAGGCTGATAATTCAATATTTCTATGTTGTTGAACTACCTTTGTGACATAAAGATAGAAAAAGTCGGAATAAAGTACAGTTTGAACAATTCCTGCTACTACGGCAATTGGATCAACAAAATTTTCTGTATAATAACGATAAACCCAATTAACAATATATAAACCACGATATATTCCTAAACAAAATAAATAATGAGCAGTAATAGTTTCAGCAGATCCAGTTACTTGAAGCATAAATAATTGTGGCATTATAGCAACAGCTTCAAGATAAATTGAAAATGTCCACATAATTTCCATAAATGAAAAATCATGATTAACCAAAACTGATAAAATAATAGATGGTATTATTAAAAATTCCATACGGAATGTATCATGGTTACCATCATATGTTGGTTTAAATTTAATCCATATTAAATAAAGTGTTCCAATTGATGATCCTAAGAAAAATATCTTCATCATTGTATTGTAAAATGAAACAAAATTGGTAAATAAATCTAAATATCGTGTAACAAAAACAATCAAGAAAAGTATTTGAGATTTTCCTGAAATTCCTGAACATGATTTAGTTTTCCATATTTTGAATAAAAGGATAATAATTGCAAAAAGATGCGAAAGATCTGCAGCCAAGCGGAAAATATTCATGTTTCCGCTAATTGATTATTCTATGATAAACAAAATAATCTAAAAAAAAACTATATAAATATATATATATTCAAGATTTTAAGTTGGATTATTATTTAATGACTGAAACAATGCAATAAACTTTAAAAATAATGCGAAATAAGAACACGTCACTTGTGAATGGTCGTTTTAATAAAACAGACATATTTTGTTCGTGTATACTTTATCCCAATATCTCTTTGATAATATCATATAATATAAAATATCCTTTAAATATAATTTTATTATTATCTTTTATAAATTTATATCTTAAAATAAAAATAAGTAAAATATAATTTATTTGATGGATTAATGTAAAATTAGTATTTTATTACAACAATCAAAGGAATTTGGTAATCAATTTTAATAAAGATTAATGAATATTGACACTTTTTAATGTTTTTTTTTTATCATTTTATGGTATAAAATATGATTAAACATTTACATTGTAAAAATAAAATATTTTAATGATTCAATAATTACATTTAAAAATTCTATCTTTTCTTTCATATACATAAAATTTAATAAATTTTAAACTTTTATTAAAATTATTATTGTTTTAACGGTTTTTTCAAAATAATATTTTCTATCTACAATATATTTATTAAATGATAAAGAACAAGTTTAGTATAAAAATTCGTAGGAACACATGAAAACCTGTTAAGAAAACTAGACTTTTTGTTTAATATATTATTATTTAATGTAGTTTCAATGATTAAAATTTCCATTTTATAAGTAATAGAGTATGTATAAATCATAGATAAAATAAAAAAAAAAGAAAGAAGCATTTTTCTATTGTTTGTTTACATTTGGTCAACTTCTTTTACATTTTATAAGTAATCATATATTTAAAAATCTTTTCCTGTCCCTTTTTTACATTTATTATTTTTTGTTGTTGGTTTACCATATTATATATACTATATTATTTATTGATAAATATTTATATTTCATCCTAAAAAAATCTTATAGTATATATATATATTTATTAGTTATTTTTATAAAAACCTATAATATATAGTATTTTTAATAAAATTTTAACAATTTTTAATTTTAAATTAAAATATTTTATCTATTTTTATTATAATACATGGTCAGTAGAACATTTATTATGTTATTGAACAGTAATATATAAAAGTATTATAACAACAATAAAAACCTTATATATATATAAATGTATATATTTATTTTATTCACTATTAAATGTATAACTCTATAGATTGTAGTGCCTTTAATATCTATTATATTGTAAAAATATATTGAGTGATATGTATAACCAAATAACAAATTTTATGTCGTATGATAACTACTTATATATTTATAATATAAATAAAGAAATCTTTACTAATATTTTACAAAATAATTATTTCTCGAACAAATTATTTTATTCTTACACTTTATATATATATTTTTATTTTTAAAAATAAAAAAATTATTGTAAACAACGATTGAAATATTTTAGTGAAAATAATAAATATTTTTAATTTTTTATAATAAACATTTATTTTGTTAATGATTTTATTTTTTATTTTTTAATATACGTATATATATTATATATTATTAATCCAATTTTTTTATAGATCATTTTCAGTATTTTTTTTTATTATTAAAGATATTTTTTTATAATGTCAATATCAACAATTCGTAGACAAATGAAAAATGTTGCATGCAATTATTCAGATGCCCAAGTTAAAGTTAGAGAAGCAACAAGGTAATAAATATAATAATATTTAATTATAAAAATTTTTTTTTATAGCAATGATCCATGGGGTCCTAGTACTGTTATGATGTCAGAGATTGCTGATTTAACATATAATCCTGCAGCATTTAATGATATTATGATGATGCTTTTTAAAAGATTAAATGATCATGGAAAAAATTGGCGCCATGTTTATAAAAGTTTAATACTTTTAGATTATATTATTAAATGTGGAAGTGAAAGAATTGCCCAACAGTGTAGAGAAAATATTTATACTATTGAGACATTAAAAGATTTTCAACATGTTGAAGATAATAGAGATCAAGGATTAAATGTTCGTGAAAAAGCAAAACAAATGGTTATATTGTTAAAAGATGAAGAAAAACTTAAAACTGAAAGACAAAAATTCCAAGCAACAAGAAGAAGATTTGTACAGTCTGATAGTGTTAGAAATGGAAATGAGAGTAATGTTAATGGTAGAATTTCTGAACTTGAAGATGCAAGACCATCAAGTTTAAGTGAAGAAGAAATGCAATTACAAATTGCTTTAGCATTATCTAAAGAAGAAATGAAAAAAGAAGAAGATATTAGAAAAGGATATCATGCAAGACTTCAACATGCATTAGAAGAATCTAAAAAAGATAATTCAGATTCTTTATCAAATTTTGTTGATAAACCAGATAACATTAATGATATTAATAAAATTGAACAAAATAAACCAACAACAAATGTTATTGATGATTTACTTTCATTAGAATTTGGAACACCATCATTAGGGGAAAGTCATACTGCAACTACAATTCAACCAATAACTAATGATCCATGGGCACCATTAGAAAATAATTCAACTAATTTAAATCCTTGGAATTTACCAACTTATGAACAATCAACAGCATTACCATCAACTGTTGATCCTATGTCTTTCAATGTTTCAAATATCAATATGCCAAATGAAACTGTAAATAATAAAGTTACAGAAAATAATACAATGTTTTCAATGTTTGAAAAAAATGAACAAGATAAAAATGTAATAAAAGCTGAAAATTTTCTTGGTCCAAATTCAAATCTTGTTAATCTTGATAATCTTATGGGATGTTCATCTACTCCTGCTATAACAAAAACTTGTAAGTTTTATAAAAAAAATTTACCTTTATTAATATATTTTTTTAGCTGCAAATCCGTTTTTGCCTATATCGCAACAACCTACTAATCCATTTATAGTTCAACAAGGAACACCATTAACATTAAATGAATTAATTCAAGTTCAGCAACGTTCACAAGAAAAACCAACAACAATTAATTTACAAAATACAACCAATACATTTCCATTATTTTAAAAATATTGTAGTCAAATGAATTAATTTAAATGATTATCAATACAACTTTTTATTGATTTTTATAATTATAAAAAAATGAATATTTAAGAAAAAAACAGCTTATGGCATTTAACTAGTTTTGTATTGATATATTTTCAATAAAGATACAAAGAATTTTTTTTTTAAATAACTTAAAAACTTACTATATATACTTATATAAATATTTTTTTAAAAGTTTTGTTAATTATTTCATTCATTCATTCATTCAAATATAAATAATCGTATTATTAATTTATTTTACTTTAATATTTAAATACTACCATTTTGTACACGACCGAAGTAAGTGATTATCTTCCTTTGCATTGATGAAAATCTTTAGCTGTTGTACAAATGTTAGGAGTTTTGAAACATAGATATAAGAAGTATTCTAAACAATAAATAAAGTAAATAATTTTTCATTTTTGTAATTATATTTTATTTGTAATTTTTTTTTAATATTCTATTTATTACTATTAATTTATTATATTTTTATTTATTAATAAAATGACGGTAAATTAATAAAAAAAATTATTTTTATATATAAATTTTATTTATTTAGAATAATGAAATGAGTGATTTAAAAAAACCATTAAAAGGTAGAATTTTAAAATGGAATTATCAATTTAAAAGAAAATTTTCATTAAAAAATATTAAACGTGGAGTTTGTTCAATAATACCAGCTTTTTCATGGATCCCAAAATATAATTTAAAACGTTCATTGTTTAATGATCTTAGTGGTGGTCTTACATTAGCTGTTTTTGCACTACCACAAGGTATGGCACATGCATCAATTACTAATTTAGATCCTATTTATGGATTATATACATCTATATTAGCATCATTTTTATATGTTTTTTTTGGGCATTCAAGACATATTGCATTAGGAACATTTGCTATATTATCATTAGTTACAGAAAAAGCTATACATGAAGCAATGGAACAACATTATAATTATACAATACATATTAATACCACAAATAATAGTGAAATAATATCATCAACAATAAATGATATAAATACAACTGTTTCATATGATATAATTAATAATTCTACTGATAATAATAATCTTACAATTTTTGACAAATTCAATAATACATTAATAAGTACACCAATATCAAATATTCAAATATCATCTACTATAACATTTATGGTTGGTATTTTTCATTTATTAATAGCATTATCTGATAAAGAATTTTGGTCATGTTATGTATCAGAACAAGTATTATCTGGATTTGTTGTTGGTGGTGCTGTTCATGTATTTTTTTCTCAAGTAAGTGATGCTTTAGGAATTTCAATACCTAAAAGATCAGGTACTGGATATTTAATATATGTAAGTAAAATATATTAAAAAATATAATATTAATTATTAAAATTTATATAGCGTGTACAAGATTTATTTTATAAAATTCCAATGATACATTGGCCAACAGCAATTATAAGTTTATCATCATTTTTTTTTATGATATTTTGTCGTGAAATATTAAATGTTTCAATAATACGTGTATTTAGAATACCTGTACCATATGAATTAATTTTAATTATTATTGCTACAACTGCTACAAATTTTGCCAATTTATCTACTAGATATAAAATAAAAGTTGTTGGTATGATTCCATCAAAATTGCCTGTTCCAGCAGTACCAAATTTTAATATTATACCATATATAATTCTTAATGCATTTATGATATCAATTGTCTCTGGTGCTATACATATATCAGTTGTAAAAATTGTTGAAAAAAGATATAAATGTCAAATAGATGGAAGTCAAGAATTAAGATCTCTTGGATTAGTATCAATTATATCATCATTTTTTCCAACATTTACTGTAACATCTGGTTTTGCAAGATCTGTTTTTGGTGCTGCAGCAAATAATTGTACACAGTTAACAAGTTTTTTTACTGGAACAGCATTATTATTTTTAATATTATATATTGCTCCAGCATTAGAATATCTTCCTAAAAGTGTTTTAGCAACTATGATTATTGTTGCTCAAAAAGCATCAATTGAAAAAGTTAAAGATGTCAAACAGTTATATCCTATCTTTAAAATTGATTGTCTTATTTTTATTGTAAGTTTTTTATTTACAATATATTTTGATATGGCAATTGGATTAGCATTATCTGTAACATTTGCAATATTAACAACTGTAGCTAGAAGTCAATATCCAAGATGGCATTTTATGGTAAAAAATATGGAAAATGGTGATTTTAAAGAAACATCAAAAAACGATATTCAATATATTGATGAAGAAATTTGTATTATTCGTATGGATGGTCCCTTAATATTTACATCAGTACAAAAGTTTTTTAAAGTAAGTTAAAAAAAAAAATTCTTACATATTATATTCAATGTATGTATAATTATTTAGGCAGTTAGAGAAGCATTAAGATTATGGGAAAAAAGAAATTTATTGTTAGAATCACGGGTAAATACACATGATTATTTAAATCTCGATTTTACAAAAAAGAAAATTGAATTTCCTTTAATAATTGATTGTTCTGGTTTCCCATATGTTGATTATCAAGGAATGTGTGCAATGATAAGAGTTTATAATGAATTATATTCTGAAGGTATTGAAGTTTATTATGCTGGAGCCAGAAAAGATGTATCAGAAACATTAAAAAACAGTGATTTTTTAAAAGTTGTTCCAGAAAAAAATATTTTTCCAATACTTAATATGGCAGTTAATGAAATAAAAACAAAGTTAAAAATTGATACAAAAGATAATTAAATTGAAAGAAATTTTATTTGTAAAATATAGTGTATTAATTGATACATTGTATTACATGAAATAAAAAGCATATTTTTTTTAAAAAAGTTGCACCTTAAAAAATTATTTTTATATATAAAATATTACTAATAATAAAGAAATATTATTTCAATGTCATTATTTATAAGTAATTATATTTTTCTTTTCATAAAAAAATAAAAAGAAAGATTATGACAATTATTTTTTAAAAGAAAATATATGATTATAATAGAGAATATGTAAACAATTGAAATTCACATCTTATGCACAAATATATATATAAATGTGCATTATTATAAAGCAATTTTTTTTTTGTACTTTAAAAAAAGCATTATTTGTTAAAATTGTATGTAGAAAAATTTAGAAATGTTGATATAAGAAATTTTTTTTTTTTGCTTTCAATTTTCTTTAAAATCCTTCATCCCAACCAGAAAACTCATCTGGTGGTACATCTTGATCTGGAGGATAATTATCAAAATTACTTACATCAGCTGGATGAGTTACTTTTGGAAAGATTGGAGCTTTTAATGTTCTACTTCTTAAACCATCCCAATCAAATCCCATGAACCATCTATTTTTGCGTATATCATTAACACCACCAGATCCAGATCCAAGACGTTCAGAAGGATTATCTCTACAAAGTTTTTTAACAAGAGCTGTAGCAGTTTTTCCTATTCTTCTATTTGGAATTTCAAGTGCATCAACACCTTTTAAAATTAATGTATATGTTTTCATTGGATCTGATGCTTGGAAAGGTGGTCTTCCAAGCATTAATTCACAAATATATATTCCAATAGCCCAATAATCAGCGGCTTGATCATGGCCTTTATTAAGAATAATTTCAGGTGAAACATATTCTGGTGTTCCACAAAATGTCCATGTTTTTTTACCACTAGGAACTTTTTTAGCAAATCCAAAGTCAACTAATTTAAGATAACCAGTATTTGTAAGTAGACAATTTTCTGGTTTTAAATCTCGATAAACAATTGATTTACGATGAAGATATTCTAATCCTTCAAGAACACATGCAACATAAAAACGTGCTGTGTAATCATCAAAATGACCACGATCTCTTAATGTTGTCCATAATTCACCACCAAGACATGCTTCAAGAAGCATATAAACATATTTTGTATCACGAAATGTTTTGTATAATGTAACAATCCAATCTGTTCGTAATTCTAACATAATATTTCTTTCTGAAAAAATATGTTCTTGTTGACGAGTATCAACAATATGTTTTTTTTTAAGTGCTTTTAATGCAAATGTTTTTAATTTATCACCATTAATACATACTAATTCAACACGACCAAATCCACCAACACCAAGTGTTGCAATTCTTTTTAAATTTCTTAATTGAACATTTACTAATTCTTTATCAATTGCAACTTTTTCTGGACTTGCAGCTTCAATAACTGGAATAATTGTTGAAGAATTTACAACAACACGACGATGGCTATCACCATAATCACGTTTCAAAGCTTCTAAATCACCAATTAATTTTAAAAATGATTCCCTATCTAATGTAAGAACTTCAACACCTGGTACCATTGCAGTAACAGTTGCTGTACGAAGTTCCTCACCGAGTAATGCTTTTTCACCAAAGAAATCACCTTGTTTAAGGATACGAATTTCTCTGGGTGTATGATCACCATCAATATACTGTGTAACACGAACTTGACCACTATTTATAATGAAAAAGGTATCACCTTTTTCACCTTCACGTATAATTACATGTCCACCAGCGTAATACTCTTGATCCATAACATCAGCAACTTTAGAAATTCTATCTTCACTTAAATTTTCAAATATTGAAATCTTTTTCAAGAAATTCATTAATTGATTATGACGTTCCATTCCCATTCTCATTGTTATCATTTGAAAAACGTGTCTATCTAATACCCAAAGAAGTACATCAGATAATGCCCGAACACTAGCTGTTCTTGTACAATTATACAATATTGCAAGTTCTCCCATAACAATACCTGGTCCAATTGTACTAAGAACTTGATTTTCTCTTGATACTTCTAATTGGCCTTCACCAATAACAAATACACGATCTCCAGGATCACCTTCTCTTATTACCCATTCTCCGGCTTTAACGCGCATTTCATACATACATTCTACACATTCTATAACTTGTTCTTTTTCTAATTGTCTTAAAAAGTCATTTTTTTGAACGGCATCTCTAATTAATTGTTTTGCGCCAGCTGATTTAGCATGATGTTGTAGTGTGGCTGTACGATTTTGATCAATATTTGCGGGTTCAGCAGAAACGGCAACTTTTTTAGCTCTTGAAGTATGTCCATCTTTATTTGAAAAATGTTCTTTAATTTGTGAAGTATCATTTTCCGTAATACATTTTTGTGACTCAACATTACTTTCAGCACTATTATTTTTTTGTTGAAGTGTAGTAGCATTTGCTGTTGTTTGTTCTAATACTGATCGTAATTTATCACATTCACCCTAAATATTTTTATTTATTATTAATAATAAAATTTTGATGAATAGAAAATAAAGTTATTAATATTTAATATACTTACTTGAAAATATTTTTTTTGTCTTTCAAGTTCTTTGATTTCTTGATCTCTTTGTTCCAATGATTGTTGATATTGACGTATAAGACGATCTTTTTTATCAATAGCATCTTCCATTTGAGGAATTAACTTTTGCAACTCATTGGCATCATAAACTCTATTTCCAACTTGTACCTGTGCAATGAACATTGTAAAAATATATATTTATTAGAATATTCTAGAAATTTTAATGTTTTAAAGTATGACAAAATTAATATTAATATATGTTTATTACAACGCTTAATCTAATAAACTTTAAAAAAAAAAGTAATATTATATTTTTTATTTATTAAATTAATAATATATTTTTAAAGTGATTGTTATATAAATTATTTAAAATATAATAAATATTAAGACATAATTTATTAATGTATATAAGAGTAATGAGTAAAAAAAAGTTGTAAACTGAATATATATTATAAATATATATATATATATCAGATTAATAGAAAATGTATTTGCAAATGCATATTATGAAGTAATTTGTTTAAAAACATTTCAAGAAATTAAATTTTTGTTTGTTGAAAAAGAAAAAGAAAGCAACTTCATTATAACATAAGTTATATATTTTCTTACTCTATTACTTATATTCCTTTATTTTTATTTTTTATTTTTAAAGCCCATATGCCGTTCTTATTCTTTACTACCTAATATATAAAATATTATGTACATTTCCTAAAAAAGAAATAAAGAAAATATTCTAACTAACTAACAAAATTTTTGATTATATAAAAATATATAGATTAAAAATTAATTAATATTAAATTTTAAACATTTTAATAGGAATAATATTTTATGTTATAGTATTTAAAAAAAAATTTTTTTTTGAATTATATAACAAAAAGAAATATATATATATATATATTAATAAAATATAAGAAAAATTTTTTAAAGTTTACGGTAAAATCAAGTAATTGTTTTTTTTTTTTAAAGACAAATTATTTTACTAGTATGGATGAAATAAATGTTAATATATAAACGTTTTTCTTTCACATGATTTATAACATTTAAAAATGTTTTACGAAAAAAAGAAAAAATATTATTTAAACAATAAATTAGTGTATGTATATACTCTATTTTTGAGTAACTAAAAAATACTTGAAAAATAAAATGATAAAATTATTGTAGCAGTTTAAATGTTTATTATTAAATTTATTTACATTTATAAAATAAAAATTTAACTTTAATAACAATTTTAAACTATTATGATTCCTTAATTTTATATAAAAAAAGCTAAAATATTTATTTATCTAACATTTTATAATATATAATAAATTTTAAAATGTAAGTACTAACAAATTTTATTTATTTTTTTATTTATTTTTATATAAGTAATAATTTTGGGTGAATAAAAATTTAAGCAATTATTGAGTATAAAATTATATAAATGACCATAAGAAATATAAATAAATGATAATAAAATATTTAATGATACTAATTAACACTGTGTGATATTATTATATAATAATTATTTCCAATTAATAACATAATGTGTGCCTTTTTGATATAATTTTAATAAGAATTTTCTTATAATATTACATTATAAAAATTTTTAAAGAAAAAGTATCTAACAAAAGGGAGGTTGGGGAATTTGTCTATTGCAAATATTATCATATAAAACAATAGAAAATAAGCCAATTGCATATATTTTTGGTGAATTTATCATTTAAAAAGTTAAAACTGACATAATTTTACTATGTATTATAACGATACTTCAAAACACTTTTTGTGTTATATTATTAAATTATTAAAGCTTATCAGATTATAATATCAATAAACGAATGAATAGTAAAATAAAAGTATTTTTTTTTCCAATTAATATAAATTGAAAAAAAAAAATTTACAAATAAAGGCAAATATTCTACTCATAGGGATATTTCAATAAAAAAAAATAACAAATTTTTAAAAAGTGTTCTAATTTAAATATTCAAAACAAGAACATAACTTTACAATAGATTTTTTTTATAAAAATAAATAAATAAAAAAAAACAATTATTTAATGTTATTTTCTGTTATTGAAAATAGTTTTTTTAATAGAAATAAAGTTGTAGTTGAATAAAAAATCTAAAAATATTTCAAAAAATTGTTTAAAAATAATATAAAAAAATAATGTCTATGCATGAAAGTTAAAAAATATAAATATATATATACTACTTTCAAAATTTGATTGAAAGGGACAAAAATTGTTAATATAATGAAGCGTAGAATATAATTAAAAAACATTTTATACCCGTGTTTTTAACCGCATTATTTTGCATTTAATAGCTTGCAATAAATGTTTATTTTTTTAAATACCATTTGATGAAGTTAGTTTTTAAATCAGTTTTTAATCTTTTTATAATGTTAGTATATTTTTCAAAATGCGCTCTTATTAGTAATTTTTTTTTAATCAATTGTCAAAATCAGTAATAATTTATCAAAAATATAAAATGTATGTATATTTTAATTTTAACAACTTATACACCTATTATCATACTTTTAAATATAGTTTTTTTTTTGTCATACTTAACAATTATTTATTTTTTTTTAAAAATAGATATTTAAAATATCACTTACCTGTAAATTGGATGTAGATAAACTGCCTGATTGCTTTCTTAATTTAGAAAAGAATGAACGTATACCTGCTCCATGATGACCACTGCTGGTCGGTCTAGCAGTTGCTGAAGCTGACTGACTCATTGACCGTTTTCTAGAGTTTTTATTTAAATTATTAACACAAGATTATTTTTAGATTAATTATATAAAAAAAAGGAAATGTAATTAATTGGTTCTAAAAAAAATGTTATTAAAAGTATAAAATTTTTTTAATAGGAAAAATATTAATATATATATGATAAAATAAAAAAAAATGAATCAAAAATAAATTATTATACGTTAAATATAATGTATATATATTATCCAATTGTCATTACAAAGTTAAAAAAGAAAAAAAAAAGAAGATAATATGAGTGACAAAATATTATTGATAGATAGTGATATAAATATATCTTATCATATAAAAATTTTTATAAATAAATATAATTACATTAATTACATTTTTAAAGGATCAATGAATTTTATTTATTGATTTAAATATATGCTTTAAGCATAAGTAAAACAATTTTAGCTGCATCATCCTTTTTATTGTTTGGAAAAGACTCTATTAAGAATAAACAATACATTTTTTGTTATCAAAAATATACTACTTATTCTTTTTACTATTTAAAAATCTATCCAGTGGTAATTGAAACATTCACAAATGTGTTAAGAAGAGTAATCTATTTCAAAAAAAAATATGAAGGTTATTTTATTTTTACTACCTATTAAGTATTAATTGAAGCAAATTTTATTTATAAAATTTATAGAATTTGAAACACTTTTAAATTAAATAAATATAATGGCACAAAATTAATTACATTAGTTAAAAATATCTATTTAACTAAAATAAAAGAAATGTATTATAATAAGATGTTTTTAAAAAGACTTTTAAAACTAAAAAATAAAGCAAATATTTTGTTCTCAAAAAATACATATGTTTTTTTTTAATGGCTATATACAATACATGTAAATAAAAAAAATTATATTATATAAATAAAAAAATAACTATATTTATTAAATTACAACATAATAATGATAATAATAAAAACATACATAAATACATATGAAGTATAATTTTTAAGATATGATTAAACTAATGATTTTCTTTTTAAAAAATATACTTAATATAATAATAAAAAAATAATGCTTTTATTTGAGTAAAATAATGTTTGATTTACTTCCACGTTTTCCCCTTACTTTTTCTATATATTATTATCTATATATATATATATATATATATATATATATATGCATACATATATTGACAATTATCTGTCATACATTTATATTTTATATCATATCAAATGATTGATAAAAAAATATTAAGTATAATTTGTTCATAAAAAAAATAAACTAAAAATAAAATTTTATTAGCGAGCATAAAAATAGATAGAAGAAATATATATTAGATCAGAAAACATTTTATTGAATTATGTATAAATATATTTATATATTTTTATGTATATATATATATTCATATATTATATAAAATATTACTTTACTATATTAACAGGAATGGTAAAAGAAAATTGTCAAAGATAACTCAGAATATCTAATTTTTGATGTAAACCAAAATATTAAAAAAAAAATGTCAAAAGAAATTAGAAAATATAAAATGAATATAAAAAAAAATCAAGTAGTTTTATTTATATAAAAATCAAACTAAAATTAAAAAAAAAATATTTCAACAATTTTAAAAATTCGTACTTTTATTTTTAAAGTAGATTTTATTAAAATGACAATAAATTATTTAATTAAAATCAAAAAAAAAAATTAAATTTGATTAGCATACATAGATATTTAGTAATAAAAATAAATAATGATTGTATATTATCTAATAATTTTTAGCACAAATATTACAATTTATATTCTTTAAAACATTATATTACATACTGTATTACTTCCATTAATTTTTTTTTTCTTATTCAAATTTATGTGTAAAATATTTGTTTATATTAAATTAGTATTATATTGAGTTATTTAACAAAACTATTTTATTTATGTTTGTTAAAAGTAAAATATTAAAATTTCAAAAATGTCTACACATATGTAAAAATTTTAAAAAAAAAGCAATAAAATTATGATAATTTATAAAATAAAATTTATGTTAAAATATAAGTTTGTGATAAAAAAAAAATGATTACAAATTAATATAAGAAGAATTAAACATTATTTTTTTAATATAACTTTTAATATCAACTTTATTTTGAATTTAATGATGAATAAAAAAGTATACTTAATTTGAAATATTAATTAATGTAAACTGTTAATAAATTATATAATTTTGAAAACTTTCTAAAGTGGTAAACTAACTATTTTAATGGAATAATTTAACAGAAAAAAAAATATATTAAACAAATAAAAAATGATGCAATGTTTGTGAGATAATAATTTTATTTATTAAAACATTATTATCAAAGGGCAGATATATTAAATTGCCTGATAATAAATATGTCTATGGCATATTTTTTATGACAAATGTCAAAATATACATTTGATAATAATACTATTGATATATATACATTTTTTTTTATAATGAACCATTTTTAAAAAATATAATACTTATTTAACCTATTATATATTTTAATGATGAATAAATTATAAAAAAAGGGATTAACAAGAATAATTAAACTAAAAAAAAAAAAAAAAAGTTGCATATATAAAATAATAGTAATAATTTAAGTTTTATAAAATTGCAAAAGAAAAAATATAGAAATAAATAATTTTTATAAAATATATTTGACATTTTTAAAATATTTTGTATTTTAAATTGATATGTACAAATTTTTAAACATTTTAAATACGTTATATAAAAGTAAAAGTTAGAAAAGTTTTAAAATAAATTAATTATATCCATGGCTTTGCATATATTCATTTTCTTAATTATTAATTTTAATAAAAAATCTATATATATTTATAAATAAATAAATATTACATAGATAGCAATATCATATACGGGTTTTACTAATAATAATTTTCAACTACAGAAATAACGCATTAATATAGTGTTTATGCATGTGAGAAGCGAAAAAAAAATTGTTAATAATTAATGACAAATACATGGGTAAAGTAAAACGTTATCGTTATTCTTTTTATAAAATTTTGTCAGTTATACTTAATACTATTAAATAAAAAAAAAATAAATTTATTAAATTGAAAAAAAAAATATAGAAAAAAAAAATGTTTAAAAAATTGTTATGCTATCTTTGTTATAGACAATATTTATTTTTTTTTTTTTAATTTTTAAATTACAAAGTTATTTATTTTTAAGAATGAAAAAATGCATAAGGCAAAATTTATAAGAGAATTAAATATTTAAATAATTCAGACTTTTTTAAAAATCTTAAGTCAAATTTATAAATATAAAATTTTTGGTTTCTGAATATATTAAATATTATATGTTGTGATAAAACGAATTGTTGAATAATTTTAAAAATAATTTTATAAAGTAATAAAAAGTAGTCTTTGGGTATTAATAAATATATCTTTTGGATAATTTTAACAAACTTCAAGTATAAAGATATATTAAAATGATAGAAATAAATTGTCTAAATTTTTTTTTAAAAATCTTTTTAAGAAATAAATTTAAAATTTTACAAAAAAAAAAAAAAAAATTTATTAATATCGATATTGGGACTTCAAATTACATATATGAATATTCTTTAAAAGAGCTCTTTGCGTTCTATAAAACAAACTAAATAGTTTCAATTTTATAAATTTTAAAACTAATAGTTGCTATATATTAAGTATATACATTCAAATATGGTTAAATAAATATTCATAGCTTATATAATGATATAATTGACTAGAGGAATTTTTTTAAATTTAGTTAATCAAATGACGCTTACTCTAACCCTAAATATTTTTCTTAATTTTTAGTATAAAAATTAAAATAAATATACTAAAATATCAAAATGCGATATTTTATCTACATTCAATTTATCACAAACGCCAATACTATTTAGATATGAAAAAACATTTTTTGAAAACATAAAGTTTTATTATACATAAAATTGAAGACAAAATATAGTATAAAATAATAATTAAAGTTACAAATCTTTAAAAAAATTATAATAGATATTTTTATATAATATAAAATAAGTATTTAAAAAAAAATTTTTCTTAAAACTATTATGAATGTTGCATCTAATTATTCTATTATTTAATTTATCCATTTAAAAGCATTTTTGTTATTATAAATAAAAATAGAATATGTTACATAAAAATATATATATCTTTTTTATTTGCCGATTTGTAATAAATAATAAATGAAAAATTTCTAAAGATTAACATTAATAAATTGGATATTAAATTCTATGCTTCGAAAAAGTTGATGAAATTAAATATTTAGTAATGACAAGTCGTTATGTGCGTTATCTTAAAACTATCAACCATATAAATAAAAAATTAAATATCATTTAAAAAAAATGGTCTTTTTTTTTGTCTATTTATTTGATAAACATATAGTAAAAAATAAAAGCTAATCTAAACTATTTAAAAAAAATTATTTTTTTTAAAACCATTTTTTTAATCATGCATGAAAAGTTTTTTTTCCATAATATTATTTTTTTTTAAATACAATTTTACTTTTTGAAAGTTATAAAATATAATATAACAAAAATTAAATTTAATAGAGTGGATTTTATAACAAAAAGTAATGTTGTAAACGTAAAAATAAGATTATTTAATATACAATATAAATTATAATAACTTAACTAATTCAATTTACAAGGGTTTTGGTAAACTTTTACATATTCAATATTTACAAATTAAATAGACTGAATAAATTATATAACATTGATTTAAATTTTTTTGTATGCTAAAATTTAGGTAATTAATTCTATGGTTAAAATTTTTAAAAATGTTTTTTTTTTCTTACAACAAATAATTAAATTTAAATTGTTATTTAGTATAATTTATAAAAAAAAATCAATTGTAACATTATGTATAATATTGTTAAATAAATAAACTTGTATCTTAAAATAAATTGTTTTACCAACAAAATAATAAATATCTAAAGATATTTCATTTTTTAAACAATTTATGAGCATTTTTAAAAAGATACAGTACTTTAAACTAAATAAAAGTTTTTTTTTTAATGCTTTTTTTTAAAATAAAAAAAATAATGAATATATAGATATCAAAAATATTTTTATAAATCCTCATTATAAATTGTAAAGCAATATAAGTTAGATTGATTTTTGAATAAAAATTCTATTTGTTATAAAATATTAAATAAATATACGTTTTATTATTGAGCATCTTCTAACATGAAAAATGATTGTAATACTATACCACAGATATAGACATACAATAAATGATTTTTTTTAAATAAAATTTAAAAATATAATATAAGTAAAGAGAAGTTTGTTTATCTGTTAATATATGTGTAAAAGTTTTTTTTTTATAAAAAAATTATTTTACATAACTAATTACAATATTTATTCATGTAATGTTTTGTTATAATTCTATATTTTTATTTTGTTTTTTTAACTTTTAATAAATATATATTTTGTTTTTTAATAATGATAACAATAAAAAAAAATTAGTTGTTGATAAGTTTTTTTTTTTTAATTAAAAAAATTTATAGTAAAAAAAATTTTATCTGTCAATTAAGTTAAAAATAAAAAAAAAAATGTTTTTGATAATAAACAATTTTTTTTTCAGCATATTTAACCAATATAATTAAAAAATAATTTTACATTAACATTCTAGATAACAACGATATTTTAAAATTGTACATATTTTAAATAAAAGTAATGATAATTATTTTTAAAATAAAGTCAATTTGATGAACTGTTAAATTATAAATTTATTATTAACAACTGATATGTAGATTAATCATTTTAAATTTATTTTTTCAAAGCAAAAACTTTCTTTAAAATCAAAATCTTTACACATAGTGATATATATATACATATTATCTTCTTATAAAAAGTTATGTAATAACACATCAATTGAACCTTGTCTAATTTTTTCTCTATAAATATCTTACATCCAAGATATCTTAATAGATATTAGTAGTAAAGATAATCGCTAAGTCATTTATTATTTTTATAGGAAAAATTTTTCTTATTATTTTTAGGTTAAGTATTATGCTAATTTCTTTAAAAAAAAATACATATGATCATTATATAACTTATATATATATAAATATTTTTTTTTAGTTAAAAAAAATGACAAAAACTGATATCAATAATTTAAAAAGGTAATTAAAGTTTTATATTATAATAATTTATTATATTCTTAGTTTATTACTTCCATCGGAAAAACTTATAAAAGAAGAGTTAAATTCTAATAATCATAATGAAAAAATATGGATTCATGATTCACCATTTAAATTATGTACATTAATAGAAGAAGGTAATAATAATGAAGTAACAATTGGTTATAAAGATAATAATGGTATTTTTCAAAAGGTAAATTATAAATAATATTATTTTTAAACAATTAAAAATTTTTTTTTTAGAAAATTGTCAAAAAGCACTTAACTCAATCTGTTAGTGCAAATCATTATGTTGATGATATGTGTAACTTAAGTGAACTTAATGAAGCTTCAGTAATAGCGTGTTTAAAAGCTCGTTATGTTAATGCAAACTTAATACATACTTATTCAGGATTATTTTGTGTTTTTATTAATCCATGGACATCTTCTATCTCAAAAATATACACTAATGATGTACAAGATTTTTATAAAAATGAATTTAAAGTAGAGAAAATTCTCCCACCACATATTTATTATGTTGCAATGTCAGCATATGATGGTATACTATCTGGAAATAAAAATCAATCTATTCTTATAACGTAAATTATAATTTTTTTTAACTAACAAAAAATAATTTTTTTTTAGAGGTGAAAGTGGGGCTGGAAAAACAGAGAATACAAAAAAAATCATTGAATATATTATAAGAGCATCTGATAGTTCATCTACTAAATATAATAAATTACAAAATGATTTAATTAATAGTAGTATTGTTTTAGAAGCTTTTGCTAATGCTTCAACAATTCATAATTCTAACTCATCAAGAGTAGGAAAATTTATTAAACTTGACTTTAATAAAAATGGAAAATTAAATAATGCAAAAATCAATTGTTATTTATTAGAAAAATCAAGAGTTGTCTTTCAAAATTCTGGAGATCGTAATTTTCATATCTTTTATCAAATGTTATCTGGTGCAATAGATATGAAAACTAAAAAATCATTAGGATTAACAAAATCATCTAATGATTATGAATTTTTGTCACATGGAAATGTAAAAAATGATAAATATTTAGATGACGAAGAAAATGCACTAACTACAATCAAAGCTTTATCAATATTAGGTTTTTCTAAAGAGGATATATCGCAAATATTTGAAATTTTATCTATAATATTATTTATGGGAGAAATAAAATTTGGTGAAAGAAAAGGTTTAGATATGAGTTATGTTGAAAGTATGGAATATGTTTATGAAATTTGTCGTCTTACTAAAATAGATAGTTCAAAATTTGTTGATGCAATTACTCAACCAACATTAAAAATTGGTGATAAATTAATAAGAAAAAATCAAAATTTAAAAAAAACACTTTCATCAGTTTTTGGTTTAGCAAAATTAATATATGAAAAATTATTTAATTGGGTTGTTGAAAGATGTAATAATTTATTTATAAATAATGATATTACTTCTAATTCAACTTCTTTTATTGGTGTACTTGATATGGCAGGATTTGAAATAATGAATATTAATAGTTTTGAACAATTTTGTATTAATTATACAAATGAAAGATTACAACAATTTTTTAATCATTTTATGTTTATTAAAGAACAATCAGAATATTTATCTGAACAAATTGAGTGGAATGAGATGAATTTTGGTATAGATCTACAACCTACAATAGATTTAATAGAAACACCAATGGGATTATTAACATTATTACAAGAAGAGTGTATTGTTCCCAATGGTAATGATATCTCATTGTTAGAAAAATTAACGACAAAACTTGATGGAGAAATATTTCAAAAAGCAAGACAATCTGTTAAAAATAATAATAATAGTCATTTTACTATAAAACATTATGCTGGCAATGTTAGTTATAATATTGAGGGATGGGTTGAAAAGAATAGAGATACTGTTGATAATAATGTAATAGAAATTATGAAAACTTCAAATCATCCTTTATTAAAAATATTTTTTGATAATTTTAAAAATAACAAAAATATTAAGACAACAACAACTGTTACATTATTATACCGTGAATCTTTACATAATCTTATTGAAATTTTACATACTACAAATGCAAATTTTATACGTTGTATTGTTCCAAATTATGAAAAAAATGCATTTGTAATGAATGAAACATTAGTTTTAAATCAATTAAGATGTAATGGTGTTCTTGAAGGTATACGAATTTGTCAAAGAGGATATCCTAATCGTATGCCTTTTTGTGAATTTATTGATCGTTACAAATGTTTAATTGCATATAATTCAAAAGAAATTCAAAATTCTATTCGTCGACAAGTTGCATCTAAAAATAGGGAAGCTGCTACAATTCTTTGTGATTTTATTCCAATTGATATAAATGGATATAAAATAGGAAGAACAAAAATATTTTTAAAAATTGGAGTAATATCAGAACTTGAAAGTTTAAGAAAAAAATATTTATTTGATTGTATATCAAAAATACAAGCTATTTGTAGATGGTATAAAGAACAACAAATTTTAAGAATTAAATACAATAAATGGGATGCAGTATTGACAATTCAAGATAATGTTAGAGAATATATTTACACTAATGAATGGGATTGGTGGAAATTATTTTTAAAGGTAAAACAAATAATTCCTATGAAACAAAATGAAAAAAAAATTATTGAATTGATTGATAAAAATAAACAATTAGAAAAAGAATTGGATAATTTACATGAAATATCAAGTAAGATAGAAAATGAAATGAAATATTCTGAGAGGGAAATAACAATTCTTCGTGAAGAATTAGAATCAAAAGACATTAGTTTTAATGATTTAAAAACAGAATTTAAAAATTCTGAAAAATTACTTAATTATATGAAAAAAAGATTTGAGGAACAACAAAATACATTAGCTAAGATGCAAAGTGTTTTAAAACAAAATGAAAAATTACTAGATAATTTAAATGAAGAAAAAGGAAATTTAGAAAAAGAAGTTTGTCAATTAAAAAAAAGATATCATTCTGAACAAACTTTACGCCAAAAAATAGAATGTGAGTATGAGGAATATTATAAAAAATGTCAATTGTTAGAAGAAAAACATGAACAATTAATAGAAAATTCTAAAAATTATATTGAATGTCTTCATGATATGGAAAGTAAACTTGATGAACAAAAAGATTTATCACAAAAACAAACGAATGAAATTGCTGATTTACAACGAACTATTGTGGAGTTAAATAATAACATTAACAAATTAGAATTAATGATTTCTTCAGAAAGAAATTCAAAAAGAAAAATAGAAAATTTGAAAGATGATATGGAGGAACAATTGGAAGACTTTAAAGATAAATTAGAAAGATTGAAAACAAGAGAAGAAACATTAAAAGATCAATGTATTGATAAAGATAGAAGAATTGAAAAATTAGAACAAAAAATTGAACAAAAATCAGATTATATGAATGAATGTATAAATGAATTAAAAAAAATGCATAAAGAAGCACAACAAGAGATGAAAAATCAGCTTGATGAGTATCGTAGAAAATGTTGTAAACTTGAACAAGATAATCGTACATTAAAAATTCGAGTTTCTGATATTGATGATATACATGAAAAGAGTAGTCATGAAGATACTGATTCTTATAGTAGTTATAAAAGCAATAGTCGATTGGGATCAAGACAACCATCACTTCAAAGTATGTCTTATCAAAGTAGTACTTCAAATATGACTTCATCAAGATATTCATCACGAAGTTTACTTTTAAGAAGACGTGAAACTGAACCTGATTTATTTATGACATCATCAATGATGTCAAATGAAAATTTATCAATATATGGATCATTAAATCGTAGTCCATCTTTCAATAATTCAAGATATACATCTAATGATATGGGAAAAGAGAAAAAAATTTATAATCTTGAAAAACAAATACAAAATCTTAATCAAGAAAATCAATTATCAAAACGTGAATTAGATGTTTATAAAACAAACTTGGCAGACATAGAAAGAGTAAGTATTTAAGTTAATCATAAATTTTTTTTAATTTTATTTTTTCTTAGAAAAATCAAAGTTTAAAAAGTCAAATAAATATGTTGACGTCAGAAAACAACAAATTTAATGAAAAAGTTGAAAAACAAGATGATGAAATTATTTCATTAGAGGAACGTTTAAAGAAATGTCAAAAAGAATTAAATGTATGGAAACAAAAATGTGAAGAAATGATCAATGAATCAAGAAATGAAATTCTCAGTGTAAAAAAGAAAAGTGAGGAAAAATTAAAAGAAGTATGTCTTGAGTATAACAAAAAAGTACAATCATATACAAGTAATGACAAAAATAGATTGAAAATGCAAGAAGAACTTGAAGAAACTCGTGCATTACTAGATTCAACAACAGCACAGCTTCATGAAATTAAAAAACACAGTAAATCTCAATCAATATTAGGAGATAACTGGGAAAATAAATATAGAAATTGTATGATAGAATTAGAATCTTTAAGAGATGAAAATGCTTCTTTAAAAAATAAAATTCGAAGACAATATAAAGAAATTGAATTATTAACACGTAAGTTTTCATTTTAAATATTAAAATTTTATTACTATATATTAATATTTTCTAGAACAAAATGAAATAGAAGAAGAATGTGCATTATTTGAAAAAAAAATCGATTCATTTCAAGAACGTGTTCCTTCATAATATAATATTAAATATACGCACATTATATCTGGAATTTTTATAATTTCATGTAAAAAACATTAGTTTTTTTTGCGCTATTGTTAATTTTATTGTATTTTTATATTACTTTTTCACTAACTTCCTCATCAGTAAGTTCTTGTTGAATGATTGCTGGGACAGCTGTAATCGTTGATCCTTCTCTTTTAACACTAATATTCTTTTTTTCTTCAATTTTTGATGATGATATTGTTGTAATATTTTCTTTTGCCTCATCAGTTGTCTCTGAAATGTCATCTGAATCATCAGAATCATCGGAATCATCAGAATCGTCTGAATCAGTTTCACTCTCATCACCATACATAGCTGATGTTTTTATTGTACTTTTATTATTAACAAGTGAGTCTGCATGAGTAATTACACCTGGTGCTCTACTTATTGGTATTGTTTCTTTTATTTCAACTTCAATACCTTCTTCATCATCATTATTATCTTCTTCTTCATCATAACTATCATCGTATTGTGATGTTAATTCTACTTCATCTTCATCTTTTAACATTTGCATTACTTTAGAACTTGTATCATCTTTAACACTTTTTTTACTATCATTATCATTATTTTTATCATTTATTGTTAAATCATAAATATCATCTAATGAAGCTTCTTCAATTGCGTTTAAATCAACCTTTATTTCTGATTCCTTAAAAATTATATTATTATTAATTATTTTTATAATAAAATTATAAAACTAAAAAAAAATTTACTTACAGAATGAATAATTGGTGCTTGTTCTAAATCATCTTCAACAATATCATCTAACATCATATTAGTTATAGCTGCTGTTTCACTATTTTCTAATAAATTCTCTTTATTAATTTGTTTTGAATTATTTTCAGAAGATACATTTTTAATTTCTTTAGTATCTTTATCATCATTAATATTTGAAGAATTGTCAAAACTTTCTTTATCATTTGAATTACTTTTAGCTTCTGCAAAAATATCTTTTGATCTGTTATCTTTATTATCATTTTTAATTCTGGGAGTTATTTCTGTTACTGATGGTTCTGATTTTGTGCTGTCATCAAAACAACAGCAACAAATTTTAGATAAAATAAGCATTATTATACTAAAAAAAAGACTAAATATATTATTAAATAATATACAATAATAATATTCAATAAATCTTAAATATTTTTTTACTATTAAATACTTCTATTTTAATAATTTTAAACTATATATAAAAATAAATATATAAAAAAATAGGGACATAGTATAATATATGTATTTTATAAAAATTATTATTTATAAAATTATATTTTCTAGACAAAATTTTGAAGTATCCTAAAACTGGTCCTAATTACTTTATTTCTAAAACAATGATTTTAAATGTTTAAACTAAAAAAAGTTTATTTGGTATAGTTGTAGTAATGTATATTCCATAGAAATAAATAAATAATATAATATTATAAACACATGAAAGCTTTAAATATATATATATATATATACATTTATAGAAATATATATCTTAACCATACCTTTAAGTATATGCTTAATGTGAAAAATGTTTTTCATTTAATAATATTATATAGATATTATTTTTATATATTTTAAAATATTTTTTTTTATTTTAACAAGTGTGATAACTATATTACAATATAAAATTTCGTTTGTTTTAAAGCACAAATATTTTATTTATACTAAAAATTAATTCTTTTAAATATAAATGTCATCAAAAATTTTATCATGCGATTATTCATTTATAAGAATGGGAAAAAAAAGTATAAAATTAATTATAATATTACTTAAAAATTTAAGAAAAAAAAAAATTTGTTGTCATTTTAATTCATTGTTTGTATAGATAGAATAACTTGTATATTATTTATATAAGTAAAAGCGCATCTCCAAGTTCTTAAAATTTTTTATACCTACATATTATCAATAAATATAATTTAGATATTATATTATTATGAAATATTTAAAATACATTTTAAAATAAATGTAGAAATATTTAAATTTTATTGAAAAATATCTTACATTAAAAAATGTATACAAAATATTGTGATAATATATATAATTACATACAATTTAACATTTTAGTCATCAAAATCTAAACAAAAATTTTTGAAACATTTAAATATAAAAATTTTTATGTGCTTTTTTAAAAAAAATAATTTATTTTTTATAATATAAATATAATATAATAAATAAAATGTAATAATATTTTATTTTAAAGAAAAAATAAATTTATAGAATTTATAAAAAAAAAAAATTACAATCTCTTAATCGAGTATAAGATTAAAAAATATTATTTATCAGGATAACATAGCAATCATAAAAGATATGATATTTTTATTGCGATAGAAATAAAACATTATGCCATTCTATTAAATATATTACTATTTATATATAGACAATTTATCTAAATTAAGTATGAGATTTTATATTATTTTAATGCATCATATCAATTGCTACGCCTAGACATACACCAATAAGGTAATTTTATTATTTTAATAATAAATATTATATTTATTTTTTTTTCTCAATATAATTATTAAATACTGACTAAATAAAACTTTTTTACCTCATTCACATGACTTTATATTCTACATATTATATATAAATAAACTTATACATGCTGATTAAAGTTAAATATTATTACTTTTTTGTTATAAAAATATAAATGATTATCAATTGTTTTTACAACCTGGTAAAATATTTAAAAAATACAATATCAATACTTTAAAAAAAATCATGTATTTCTATTTTAAAAATATATAATATTTAATAAATAAATTCACTTTATACAAAACATTGTAAAATATAAAAAAAAAATATTATTTTTAGAAATAAATTATTAACGTCTAATTTTATTAATTTGTATTTAACATAGTTATTTCAAATTTATTTGATTAAAAAAAAAACAAAAATTTAAATTATATTTATTTATTAATATAATTTTATTTTTTTTTAATAACAATCTACTTAAAAGCTACTTTTTAAATAATTTCTTTTAAACAAAATTTATAAAAATAAAAAGATATATTTAATTGAAAATAATAAAGACATACTATGTAAAAAAATTTTTTTTTAATTCTGATGTTTTAAAAATCAGGAAGATTACTATACTTTTCAAAGTTTTGATCTGAAAATAGTTAAATTTTATTTAACAATATTCTTTTTTTTTCTATTGATTCAATAAAAATGTTTAAAAATAAAATAAATAGTAATTATTATGTGATTATCATTAATGAATTATATATTTTATCTTTATGATATATATATTTATATATTTGTCAATATATGCTAGAGAAATTAAAATTCATTATTAGATAAAAGATGGGACTTAAACAAATAAAAGAATATTCTTTGTATATTGTAAATAGTAAGTTTTTTAACTCTTTTTATGTTATTATCAATCACTTTACAATATCATTATTCTTAAGTTCTTTAATATCATTGGATTGTATAGAAAAAACATGTTTTTGATATTCAAAATTATATAACTTTTTATTTATATTTCTCTTAAACAAATGTTAAATTAAATAGATAATGAATATAACAAAAGTAAAGTTTATCTAAAAATTTTGTACTATAAATTTCCAGGAGTAATAAGTAAATAAGTAAAAAAACATTTCTAAAATTATATAATATAGTTTTTTCCAATATGCCTTGTTTACTTTTTATTATATAATGTTAAACATTTTTACCAGTTTATAAAATAAAAATAATATATAAAGATTTTTAAGGAATAAATTTTAAATAATAAATTTTTTTTATTTAATTTTAATGTCTTTGTTTTTTTTCTATAAATTCATTCTAGTGTTTTTTAAAACTTTATGTTTCAATGAAAAATATGTCGTTTGATTACTAAAATATAAATAATGTAAAAAATATATTTTAAAGTTTTCCATTTATTAAACTTTTTGTCAAATATAAATAATTATTTTATTATTTTACAGTTATTCAGTAACTAATGACCATAAATTTGTTTGACTGACATTTTCACAATATAAAACATTAAAAAATTATAAATATTATTATTTAGGAATTTAATGTGTCTGGAAAAATTCATCTGTTAACAAATAATTTTTTTATTATATTTTTCAATATTTAATTATATTTTTGTATCTATAAAGAAGTAAGTATAAATTTATAATTTTATTAAAAAGTTAAATTTTTTAAAACATTATGCAACTTTATTCTTAAAAATTAGTTTTTGATAAAGTTTGCATCAAATAATTAATAATAATTACATTGAATTTTATATAAATTATTCAGAAATATTTATTTATTCAAAAAATAAATGACTTTAAGTACATAAAATAATAAATAATTAAAGATTTTAGATAAATTTTCTATTAAACAATGTATAAAAAATACATTTTAAAAACTAAATTTTTAATATTGAAGTTATAAAATATTCACATTTGATAGCATTAAAAAAGTGTAATTCATTTTTAAAAATACTAATAGGATATTTTGAAATAATGGTTATTATATTTAAGTACCAAAGAATATTAATATATATATTGGAAACATCATGCTCAAAGGTTATACTAAATCTTTATTTTAAACTTTTTTAAAACATTTGAATATTAATAAAAAAAATATAATATAAATACAATAAAATTTAAGATAAAAAAAATATTAGTAATCTAAATAAAATATTAAATCAGTAAAAATGCAATTAAGACTATTGTAATTTTAAAAAGAAGTTTAAATTTAGTATAAAAGGTTTAAGAATTAATTTACAAACTAATTATTAAATTGAATAAAACATTTTAAACTATACAAGGAACAAAAATTATAATTAATGTTTTTAAGTTTACTATAGAAAGATGAAAAATATACATTTTGAAATTGATACTTATAGAAAAATTATCTAAAAATGTATTATTTAAAAATAAAACATAACTTTTCCTGTAAGAAAAATAGAATATGAAAAAAAAATAAAACATATTATTTAAATTTTTATTCAAAAGTATAAAAGAAAAATTTTGAACAAATAAATAAATATATAAAAATTTATATGAATCTTCTATTATACAATAGATTCTAAACACTACAAAAAGAATATCTATATGTTTAATATAATTCTTCTTTATAAATAATATATTATATAAAATTCAATAAAAGTTTATATTTTGAAAGAATAAATCTTAAAACAAAAATATTATTTCAAATAAAAAGTTAATTTTTTATTAGAATTTTAGTTTTATAGTAAAGATATTTTTAATCAGTATGTTGTTTATTTATTATATAAATTAATTTCTTCTTAATTTGTTCTTTTTATTTTTCTTTTTAATTATACATTTTACGTCAAACATTTAATTGATAATCTTTATTTTCAAAATTTTTTTAAATTTATTAAGATACTATAAGATATTCTGCTAACAAAAATTGTTATTCCATAAGGTGCAGTTTCTAGATGTAATGAAAAAATATGTTTTTACAACTTCATTTATACATTATCATTTTATCTTATTTGTTTATAAAACACAAAGAAGATAACCGCTTATTTTTAAACTAGTGAAAATATTTTTCAATCAAGAAGTATTTTCTTTTCAACCAAAAAAATTACAGTTTAATTTTTAGTTAATAAATATAAAGGTAAAATTTTTTTCTTACAAAAGAATAGAAATAAATTGCTAAAATTAGAAAAATAAAATATTAATAGTATAAATTTATACAAATAAAATTAACAAACTAAACATGGATAGTGATTATTTAATAATTTATGATTATTTTGTTTCTCTTAACAAACAAAATTTTTTTTTGTTATATTGTTAAAAAAAATTCTTTGATTTGTAATATAATATATTTTATTTATATTATCATTTTTGTTAATCGTAACAAAGAAATAATAAAATTAGATAATAATTTACACTTGGTAATGGATAAAAAATAAACGTTTATTTTTTTGTGTATAAATTTTTTTTTAACAAAAACAAAAGTTGTTAAATCACAATATTTTATTTTATAGTGAAAAAAAAATATAGTAATTGTAAAAGATGTGAAAATAATATATATCAACTAATTTTTGTTTCAAAATGATTAACAAAATAAAAATTTAATATTTATTACTTTATATATTAACATACTTGAAAGTAATATAACCTTTATTTTTTTATTTTAATATATTAATAGTATAACGTTATGTAAAAAAAAATTATCAATATATAATAAAATTTTAATGATAATATAAATATGTTTTATAAGTATTTTCTTAAAAAAGAATGTTTAAAACTTTTTAATTTACTATAATTTTAATCGATTTTGTTTTAATAAAATATTTTTCCTGATTTGTTTAAGATAATATTGTATGATTTGATATTAAAAAGAATATCACATAAGAAATATTAGTTCTTTTGAATCGTATAAATATATTTAAATCGTTAATATACATTAAAAAAATAATAGAAAACTTTTTATGTAATTGAAATGATAAAAATTTTTTTATTAAAAAATTATTATTTTCTAGTAATTTTAATAAGCGTTATGTTTAAAAAAACTTTATCTACCAATATTTTTTGAATATCAAATTGTTCTTTTCTTTTTAGTATTTAATCTATATTTATTTATATCATAAATATATATAATTTTCAACAAAAAAGAACATCTATAAAAACTAAAAAAAAAATATAAAATTGTTTTTGAGTATATATTATAAAGTATTTAATTTGATAGTTTTTCTTAAATTTTTTATACTATAAAAAATTGTTAACGTCGTTTCATTTAATTGTATAAACTTTTTACCAACAAAAAGAACATGAAAAGTTGCTGTTATGTTTAAAAAAAGAATAAGATTAAATTAGAATAAGTAAGGAAATTTGTGATAAAATCTATTAATATTAATAGTTATTTGAATATTTATATAAAAATCACTTTCATAAAAATTTAATTTTTTTTTTATAGATTAATTTTGTTTTCTTGAAAAGTTGAAGTTCGTCTTTCGTAACCATTAATAAGATAAAATATTAAGTTTACAAAAATAACTATTTTCTTTATATATTGAGTTCAAAATATTTATATTATATTTAATTTACATATATGAAATAATATTTATCAAACTTTAAAATAATATGTCAAAACTTTTGTTATCACCAAACAAAAATATTACTCTGTCCATGTGTTTAATTTCAAATGCCACTTTTTTTTCACAAATTTAAAAATAATCTCGTTTTTAGTATATCAATATTTATCATTGTTATAATATTAGCTAGAAATAAAATAAACTACTACCAATAATAACAAATTGACAGAATAATTAACATAATGTAATATTTTTTGATACGGAAAAAATGTTGTTATAATGGAAAAATAAAATGATCTTAAGAATACAATTTTTAATTTTCCAAAATTATAAAGTCAATTATGTAATTTATTCATTTTTAAATAAAATCCTTTGTTATGTTAAAATATTTTAGTATGTTTTAGCTATGTTAATATTTAATAGAAATTAATTATTATGATAGATATTTTTTCTAACCACCATTTAAAATTTTAGCACTGTATTTTTTTTACGTAACTAATTTTAAAATTATTAAAAATTTTAACATTCTTAAGATTATGTTTATTTAAAAAAATATTAAATATTATTTATAAACCTTTTTTTTCCATATAAATTCCCTTAGATTTAGAAGATTTTCAAAAATATATAGAATAAAATTGTACTGTTTATAACGAACATCTAAAAAAATTGTTTGTTATATTTGTTTTAGAAAAAGTGATTTAAAATATAATACAATTTATAAAAAAAAAATTTTTTTTATGATACATTATATCAATTTTTTTTTTATTAATTTTATATTTATAAAATATTTGCTATATGCTATTAAATCTTGTATAAAATAGGACCAATTTTTTTAAATAAGATGACAAAAGCTATTTTATAAAAGAATGTTTTTTTTGGCATTATCTAGTTTATTTAGAAAAAGATATATTATTGTAAAGTACTCAATATTTGATGTAATAAGAAAATACTAATTTTTTTTTCAAAATTTTAATTATTTTACATCTAAATTTTATTTTTCTACTTCAAAACAATCGTTTATTACATTTCATCTATCAAATAAATGTAGATAATTGTTTTTTCAAAAAAAAAAAAAGATTTTTATTTAACGCTATGAAAAAATATACTAAAATCAATATTAAAAAGATTTATCAAACTTTTATTTTAATAATTAAAAATAACCTAATTAATTTTATATATTTTTTAAAATATATCATTTCTTTGATTTTTCTTATTCTTATAAAAAATATTATAAACAATTTATTTTTTTTTTATTCATAATGATAATTTACTTAATATTTTTATAATAATTTTTCATATTTTTTTATTCTTTACTATATAAGAATAGTTATATTTTAAATATTTTAAAAAAAACAACTAGAATTATTTTATTATGTAGACGCTAAAATATTTTGTTAAATAAGTGAAAATGTACACTTTTGTTTTTGACATTGTAAAACAGTTTAACAAAGTACATACTCTACATTTGTATATTTTAACAAATGTGCTTAAAATTTTTTGATTAATTGTATTTGAAAAAGTTATATAATAATGTAAAATACTTTAATAGTTGTTTTAAAATATAAATTTTTAATTTTTTCATATATTTTGTATAACAATTTACATATATCAATAATATTTTAATATTAATTAAAAAATTGTAGAATTTTTTCTATCATTTAGATATTTAAATTTAATTTTATTGTTTTTCAAATGATAAATTAATACAATTGTGTGTTTAATATAGTTTATATATAATGTTTATTTTGAATTATCAATATAAGAATATTGTTATTTTATTGTGAAGTTGATAAATTTCAATCTTTTTATTTTAATTTATAATAAATTTTTTTTTATATAAGAAATTTGAAAAATGATAACTAGTATTTTAATAAATTTAAATTATAGTTTTAAGTTTGTTTAATAATTTTAAAGTTTCTAAACATTTCTACTTCAATTTTTTTATCACAGAATTATGTCATCTTATTCTACAATTCTAAATATTGTAGAAATTTATTTTCAACAATTACCTATTAATATGTTTAATTTATTTGTTTTAAAAATATTTTTACTTTGCTGTATTGTTGCAATAGTTAATATAAATCATGGAGTATACATATTAATCTATACAATTTATTATTTTCCTAGACCAATTACATCATCAATTATGAAAGGAATATTTAAAATAATGATTGGAAATATTTTTATTTTCTTAGCATTTTATATTTTTATTTTCAAAAAAATAATAAATAATTATTATAATGACAATTTATGAAAAAAATACAATTTAAAAAAAATATTATATTGTTAAAAATACGATTAATTTCAAATCATATAGTAATGTAATCATTATGTAAGTTTGTTAATATAAATTTTCAATCTTTTTTAGTTTTATAAAGAAAATATTAGTTTAATTTTCAATTTGTTAATTCTTTTGTTTTGTTTTTTTAATTTAAATTATTTTGTATTATAAATATAACAAACAATAATAAAACATTATCTATAAATATTAATAATAAAGTTTGTAAATAAATTGTATGCTTAAATTTTAGTGTAATTTTTGATTTAAACAGATTTAATTTATAATTTTTTACCTATTGTAAAAATAAAAAATATTATATTTTTAAAAATTTTTTTAATCTGTTATATCTTTTACACCACATTTTATAAATTATAATCTTAAAAAAATTTGAAGTTAATTTTTAATTTTACATAAAAAAGGTATATTTAAGCAAATTTTTTTTGTTATGTTTTTTTTTCAATTACTTATAACTAAGTTAATTTTTTTTTGTTTTAATAAAATAATATAATAACGATATTAGTAAAAAAAGTTACATTACCGCCAATAGTATTTTCATTAAAAATTTACTAAATATGTATGGTAAATTTTAAAAAAAGACTTTATAACATATCAATTTCAAGGTCATAAATGATTAGTGTTACAAAACTAAATTAAAATTTGTTAATAAAAAAAAAAACAAATTTTTCTATCTAAATTTTTGTAAAATTTTACGGTTTTTTATTATTGTTAAGCATTATTACATAAAATCTTGAAATATATGGTAAATTGTTCTACAACAGAAAAATGAGTAAAAAGATTATACAGTTAACACTTTTTTAAAAAAAAAGTTGAGTTAATTAAAGCCAGTTTAAAGTAAACGTTTAATTTTGAAATATTTGTTTAGCTTTAAAAATTTTGAAAACGAAGTTTTGATAAGCTTCTAATATTGACAATGAAAAATTTATATATTTAAAAATTTTAATGAAAAGAAGTAAAATATATCACACATTTTATTTTTTAAATACTATTATCAAAATTTGATAACACTAACTTTAAAAGGATTTTTAATTATAAAAAAAATGTAATTCATTTCATCGATATTTAATTATTTTTATAAATTTAAAAAATCAAAATTTGACAAAATATTTGTAGTTTAATTAATAACATAAGTGAATGTTTTCATGACTTAAAAATAATTAAATATATGCAATTAAAAGTTTTACACAAGTATTCAAAATAAAAGTTTGGTGTTCATAAAAATCATGTTTGCATGTCTGCTTACATAATTTAATGAAATAAATTTAACAATTGAGTGAAAGAAAAATGATATACTCAGAAATTTTCACATTCTTCTTGGTTTAAAAAACCCAGTTTGAGGTAATTATTGAATTCTGAAGTGTATTCTTCAGCTTTCAAAATTTTGGATTGAAGCTGTTTTTAGCTTCTAATGTTAATAAAAGAAAAACGATTTTCAAAACATTTTTTTAATTTTGGCATTTTGCTTAAGAGAAATTTTTTCCATAATAATCATAAAAGTATATTTTAATAGAATGAAACAAAAAATAAAATAAATTTTTTTTATAGAATATTGTATTTAAAATTGAATAACAATAAAATTATTCAAAAATCTAATGATAATTTAAATATCTAATTTAATTAACTTCAATGATATATAGTTATTTTTATAAGTTTAAAAAATACAAAATATTTAAGATTTAATTGCTTAATGAATTAATTTTACCAAGATTTAAACGTGACAGTGCGTAAGTATTTAAAGGTTTTGCACAAAGTATGCAAAAAAAAAGTTGACTGTTCAATTAGATGATGTTTGTATGTCTGTTTACATAAATATATGCAAAATATAGTAAACAAGTGAGTGAATGAAAAATTTTATAGTCAGAAACTTTATTAGATTCTTTGGTTTTAAAAACCCAGTTTGAGGTAATTATTGAATTCTGAAGTATAATCTTCATTTTTCAAAATTTTGGAACGAAGCTTTTCATAGCTTCTAATTTTAAAAATAAGGGTACTATTCTGTTATACCCCCCCAAATTAAAATGAATGAAACTTACCTTAAAAATAATTTTTTTGAAAAAAAAAAAGCCTATCAGATTCTCCATCTTGTTTTCTACAAGATGGATAAAAAAAAAATTAAAAAAAAAAATTAAAAAATTTATTAAAATTAAAAATAAAAAATTTAACAAAAAAAAAATTTAACAAAAAAAAAATTTTTTATTCGTTTAAAAAAGAATTAAACGATGCAATATCTCTCAATATTGCATCGAATTCTTTCCCTTTATTTCGTTTTCTCCATGTAAATTCATACATGTACCCATTTAGCATGCTACGGTGGGTTCCGTTGTGGCGTCGGTTTCTTTCTTTCACCGACCTCCAGACCCGTTCGATGCTCTGGGTGTGAGCATTTGTAAGTGGATCCACAAAATGATATTTGTGGTTCACTTGCAAATGTTCAAACCCAGAATCTCCTACTTGGGAATACCCCTTCCACATATCGGAGATTATAAGGGTTTCTGGAGCCACCCTTCTTTTCAGCACCTCCAGAAGCGTTGCCGAGCTTCTATCCGGAACGGCCTCCACGAAGCAGTGCTTCGTCTCTCTGCAAATGCCTCCAAAGCACCACTGTTGCTGAAGCATGCGGCCACAGTGGTTCTTCCGCCTGACGAACAAAGTTTCGTCCACTTCCACTGTTTTTCCCTTCCCTCCAATAGGATTCTGGTCCTTCCCTTTCATAAACAAGCATACCTCTCGGAGGTAGTTGTTCCAGTCCACAGTCGTGCAGTAGCCCATTTGAAGTTCCTTCTTGCAGAAATCCACAGAAGTCCTTTCTTCCCCCCAGTTATAAATAAAAAAGGCTGCTGTGCGGAAGGAGAGCCTGGTATCTTGAAACCAGGTTCCAATTCGAATCCCACATTCTTCTCTACATTCCTTAATGTAGCATCTCCAACGGATCTGCTTTCCAAACTGCAGTTTCATTTGATGCTTCTTACTGCATTCCTTTTCTTCAGAAATTATTCCATGACTTTGGAAAAATTTCACGGCAGCTTTTTCATCAGCAAGTTTTTCGGATAAAGACAAGAAATTCATTATTATGATCTAAAAATAAAAAAATTAAATTTATCATAATTTTTTATCATAAATTTAAAAAAAAATGACTCAAATATCAAATCTCATCATGTTTCCAATTTTTATCAGTTAATTTTTTATTCCCATGATTATCAGTTAATATGTAAGAAGGTTATTTATGATTTGTACTTTATTTAAGTCTATTCTATTTCCTTTATGTGATTAAGTTTTTATTTGAGAAAATTCTATCAATTATCAAGTACTTTCATTCATTTTAATTTGGGGGGGGGGGGGGTATAACAGAATAGTACCAAAATAAGAAATATAGAATTTTAAATATTTAGTCAAAATATCAACTGTTCTTGTAGAAAAATTTTTTATTCAAAAATTTTAGTAAAATTTACTATTAATGAAAAGAAATAAAATACATAAAACATTTTACTTTTAAAATATCACTATTTCAAATTTGATAACACTTATTTTGATAAGATTTTTAATGATAAATTTAATGTAATTCACCTCAATGATATTTAATTATTTTTATAAGTTTAAAAAATACAAATAAAGACAAAACATTTGTCATTTAATTACAATAAGAAAGTAAATTTTAAATGTTTAGGTATGTACAATTAAAAATCTTAAGATTTAATACAAAAAAAAATGACTATTCATTTATATGATGTTTGTATGTCTGTTTACACAATTATATGCAGTATGTAGTAAACAAGTGAGTAAAATAAAATTAATATACTCTCAAATTTTTATATTTCCGTCGGTTTAAAAAACCGGTTTATAAAACCGGTTTAAAAACATTCTCTTTTTTTGTCATCAGAGAGAAGGTGCTTTTTTGTTTTTTATTGCATTTATTGCTCTAAAGAGAGGACCCAAGCAAAGAAATACCAGTATATGGAAACTAACCCTCGGCTTGGAGACCCGAGTGGAGAGGCGGTATCCAATGAACCTTTCCAAATGACCGAAAGAGGAAGAAAAAGAAAAATTTTGGAAGATATTAATAATATTAATCATAATAATGATGATATAACACCAAAAAAAAAAGATGAAAATTTGATGAAAATGGGTATTAATAAGACTTATGCTGAAATAGTCAAAAATAATGAAAATAACATTAACAAAAGTAATACAAAAGTAAGCAAAGCGAACATAAGATTCTGTAATCTGGCCAAAAAGAAACCAATTTCTAAACCTCCTAAAATAATGGCCAAATCTAAAAAGGTCATTAACCACTTGATTCCTGAGAAAAAGGATATTATTCATGGAAACTCTTTTAATTTAAATCCAAACCAAAGATGGATCATCTTCCAAAAACAATGCGGAAGAAAACAAAAAATTTTTAGACATGAATTAAGAAAGTGGACACCAATAGAAGAAATTGATTTCTTACTTCATGACAAACTCAAAGATCTCATGAAAATTTGGGATAAACCTAAAGTAAATCACAAAGAATCAATGATTACTTGGAGAAAAGCCACAAAAGAAATCCTTATTGCAGGAATGATTACTAAAAGCTATGACTCAAGAAAATTTGATGACGAAGGTAATCGAATTGATAATATCATAAAACTACAAAAAGCATTAAAAAGAACAACTACTTTTCAAAAAAAAGTTAGAAATGACTTAAAAAAGAAAGGTAACAAAAATGCTGAATATAGAATTAGGCAAATAATCAAAAAAATAAGAAAAAGTTCAAAAATATTGAGCAAATTCTTCATTTTAATGATCAAAGAATCACAAAACTTGGAGAAAGACTCAAAAT